>NW_012267307.1:2083244-2126883 GCF_000151885.1 Dipodomys ordii
ACTGGTGTCACTGCACAGGGAGCACTGGTGTCACTACACAGGGAACACTGGTGTCACTCTGCACAGGGAGCACTGGTGTCACTGCACAGGGAGCATTGGTGTCACAGCACAGGGAGCACTGGTGTCACAGCACAGGGAGCACTGGTGTCACTCTGCACAGGGGAGCACTGGTGTCACTCTGCACAGGGAGCACTGCTGTCACTGCACAGGGAACACTGGTGTCACAGCACAGGGAGCACTGGTGTCACTCTGCACAGGGGAGCACTGGTGTCACTGCACAGGGAGCACTGGTGTCACTGCACAGGGAACACTGGTGTCACTCTGCACAGGGAGCACTGGTGTCACTGCACAGGGAGCACTGGTGTCACTGCACAGGGAGCACTGGTGTCACTCTGCACAGGGAGCACTGGTGTCACTGCACAGGGAGCACTGGTATCACTCTGAACAGGGAGCACTGGTGTCACTGCACAGGGAGCACTGGTGTCACTCTGCACAGGGAGCACTGGTGTCACTCTGAACAGGGAGCACTGGTGTCACTGCACAGGGAGCACTGGTGTCACTGCACAGGGGAGCACTGGTGTCACTGTACCCTAATTCAGTGCTCACGGTGGCTTTGTGGGTCCCTGACACCCCTTTCAAGAGCCCCTAACAATAATGAGTCCCAGTGCCGTTGGTGTCACTTCTCCGTTGTCTGGCAGGCTTTGGGGCCTAGTGTGATGCGGTGGGCCAGTGTGGAATCAGCTGGTGTGTGCCATGGGTTTGCAGGTCTGTGTCCTCGTGGGGACAGAGCCTGGGGCAGGATAAGCTGGGTGTGTGGCTCCCGGCGGGGCTGGTCCTGCCCTGCAGGTTGAGTCTGCACTGTGGCTCCCGCTGGGTAGGGCGCTGGGCGGAGGCATGTTGCTCCGCTCTGGGATGAGGAGTCTGACGTGGAGGCAGTGGTGCGGCTGTGCAGGTCAAAGCCCACTGTCTACGCCAGGCTCTGGGGGACAGGGTCCGGAGAGACAGGAACAGATGCTGGTTTCCTCAGAGGGAAACTGAGCTTCACAGGCTAGCAGGGAGCTGATGCTCTAACCAACTTCCACCTCTTTCCACGAACCTCCTAGAAGCCAGAAAACCACCAAGCATGTGATTCAGGAAAACTCTCTCTCTGTTTTTTATTTTTATTTTTGCCAATCCTGGGGTTTGAACTCTGCGTTCTGGGCCTGGGTGCTGTCCCTGTGCTCTTTAGTTCTAGGTGAGTGCTCTATCTCTTGAGCCACAGTGCCACTTCCGGTTTTCTGGTGGTTTGTTGGAGATAAGAGGCCCTCGGAGTTTCCTACCCGGGCTGGTTTTGAACCGTGATCCTCAGATCTCAGCCTCCTGAGTGGCTGGGATGACAGGCGTGAGCACAGTATCTGGCTCCAGGTGAACTCTTGAGCCTTACTTTCAGAGCACTTGTTTTCAGAGGCCACCCTTCCCTGGCCTCATTTTCTCACAAGAGAGAATTTTCCAGAGGCTCTGGGAGTTTCCTGCCATGAGGGGTTGAATCTTGTCCTCCTACCTGGAAACCCGGCTCTACCTGGGGTCACGAGCCATCAAGTATATATTGATCCATGGCCAATGAAGAAAATGAGGGGCGTCATTCCCTTCCATATTGACCAGTAGCTCTTCTCAAATAAAACCATTTGTTCTGCAATTGACTATGTGCTCTCAAAGTCTAATCAGGTTTTCTCCTTTTAAAGAATAACTATAATGTGATCAGAGATTGACCAAAAAAAACCCTTTTATTTTACGGGGTCCTTCCTTGTGGAAATGTAATTTAATGGGAGCAACACAAACCTTTAGTAGAAATGTACAACCGATATTACAGCAGTATTAAAAAAAAACATTTTCTTGCCATATTGTCTGGGATCCTCTGTTGATCTAATTTCAGAAAACTCTAGAACCATAACTTTACTCCATTGCAGAAGCAACTGAGCTTTAGGATCTACAAAGACTTTTGCCAGTTTTTATTACTGAATTTTTACCACGTTCACTCCATTTACCAAAATGACTCCAGGATGTTATTAAAACCCAATTGCTATAGTTTCTGTACTCATCAAACTCAGTTGCTAAACAATCTGGTAGAGAGTTTGCTACCTCAAAGCTCCCTGAGCTCCACATTGAGGAGTTGTGACTGCGATGCTGGTGTAGAAGCTGGGGTGTGCTGTCCGGGGGGCACAGCTACCCCTGTTCTGAACCTCCATGCCCAGAGATGTCAATTATTTGTGTGTTCTCTGCTTTGTTGTGGGCAGCTATGTGCGCATGCTCATCTCTGCATGTATGAGCATGTGTGTATGTGTGTGAGTGTGTGTATGTGTGTGCGTGGGCATGTATATGTGTTTGTGTGTGGAGTCTGTGCAAAGATGGGTACAGCTGGCAGCAGTAAGGGAGACTTGGAATCTTGGCAACCTTAACAACCATGGAATCCCTGATGTAGCTGGCTCTTTCTCCTTGCTATTTTTCATTTCGTTTGGAGGCTCTTCTACAGTAAACACAGTTATAAGGTTTCAGCCCTCAGTGCTGACATGTTAATTCATAATTGTTCATAATCAGCACTTTCCCAAGAATAACGTGTTGGGCTCTGTGCACAACGTTGGGAGATCATTTGCATACTTAGTTTTGCTGTTTAATAGGCTGGAGCCCTGCAGGAATACGGAAGGGCCTATCTCAAAGAAGGAGGGAAACCAAGACGCAGTGCACACAAAACAGCATGGTGAACTGGCTTAATGCCAGAAAATTTACTTGCCAGTGGGAAGAAGCTAGTTTCCTTTCAGGACAGCTTTGGATAAAACATCTTTTCTAAGTGTCTCATCTGGTTAGGAAGGGAGACGGCAGAGAAATTCACTTCCCTTAAGCACTGTGCACATTGTAAATGCAGCATTGCGAAGAACCTTAACAAATGGATTGGGAGGGAACATCCAGGGGGCAGAGACTTCGTAAGGAATGCTTCTGTCTTCTGCGCTTCCCTCTTCATTAGACATGGCTACATCATGGCCCTTTATCAGCAAACCTGGCATCCCTGTGTTGGGATGTTTTATATGGTGGAGATGTCTTGGGTGCTTACAGGATGAATGTGAAGCCAACCAAGCACAAAGGCATTGAAGCGGCCCCTGGGGAGCCTTGACCTCAGTGCTGTCACTGGAGGCCACAAAGAGGTCCAGGTGGCAGTCAGCGCTCACTTCACACATAGATGCCTGGTGACGGAGCAGAGGGCTCGCCAGTGTCACGCTGCCCCGCATGCACTGAGGGTGCTCAGCAGCGCTCTGAGAGCCCTGCGCTGCAGAAGCACCCAGCACCGCACACTCTGCGAGCTGGTTCTGTGGGCTCTCCTCGTCCTGCCCCTTCCTCCTGTGCTTGGGGGCGCACTGTAGAATCTGGTGGACCTCGAGCATGCTCGGAGTAGCTGACAGCTCAGCTTTGAGTCTGGAGAATGTGGGTTTGAAGTGTTCAGTTTCTTCTCCACAACCGACTTGGTGCTCCTTCTTGCTGCCTGGAGTTCTATCGTGATGCAATGGTGCTAATTAGAAGGAGCCGGGCATTCCTCTTGAAACCAAATGGTCCCAGAAGCAAGTGCTGCGTCTTTGTCCCTGCAGGGATGCGCTCCCCTGTCTGTAAGACAAGACGTCTTCCCTCCACAGTCCACCTAACCAAGGGCCTCCCTTCCTCACTGAGAAGCAGAAAGGGGTAGCCAGACCTCCTCGGTTCGTTTGAAACACATTTCTGAAAGACTTGTTGGCCTAGGTTTGGCCAGATGCTCCTAGTATCCGTCCAGTCTGTGTAGCTGGTGTTCAGCCACGTGGAAATGTGGATGCTTCCATTGGATCATGGGCAGTAGGAGTGGGGATGGGTGAGAGGAAGGGAGGGGATGGGGACAAGAGGCTGCTGATGTTGGCTTCTGGGTAAACCCCATTATGGATGCCACCTTGCAAGCATTGCAGATTGCAAATGTAATATTTAGACACATGTGAGTGTGACAATTACAAAGACTGAGTCCCGGAGAGAAGAAAGACTAGGAGAAGAAATCTCTAACCACAAGGGGAGCGCAACCTCTGAGTGCATGCCTTCAGCCTTTACCGAGTCCGACCTCTTTCATTTACAGAGAAATTATGAAGGTTAGCTGAAAATGGACTATCCTCTGAGATTGTCCAATACTATTCATAATGAACTTGCTGTCTGTGTTCCTGGAACTGTTTGTGGCTGAAATGCCCACTGGTGACCCAAGCCAGGGCGGGTCTGGAGCACCCAGCCCTTCTTCCTCATCCTCCCCCATTGTCTCCCTCCTCCTCCCTCTCCTGCCCGGCGGAGGACAGGCCATGTGGAGAGCACTGGTCTGAAGGCGTCCAAGGACATCTAGCTAGGAATAATGGGACGGAATTTAGCAAGGGACAATTTATGCTGAATTATAAGAGAAATTTCCTAACAGTGAGATCTATTAACCCGGAGAACCGGCTCCCAGGGGAAGGCAGAGCTATGGCTGGAGTCATTTAGACGCTGGCTCAGGTCCATAAGTAAAAATAAATTTGGTTGCCTCACTTTATTCTCCATTTGCGTGGACTTGGCCTCACTGCGGGAAAGGTGGGGAGAAACAACACAGAGGCGTGGTCCTGAGGCAGCTGGCCCAGGGTGGTAACTTTTCATGAACCTGTGCATGCCCGTGCTGACAGCTGGGTGCTGTCCCTTAGCTTTTCCTCTCAAGAATGGTCCTCTACCACCTAAGCCACAGCTCCACTTCTGACTTTTTGGGGGTTAGTGGGAGATAAGAGTCTCACAGAACTTTCCTGCCTAGACCAGCTTCAAACCACAATCCTCGGATTTCAGACTCTGGAGTAGCTGGGATTATAGGTTCAACCCACCAGCACTGGCCACATTTCATGTTTTGGGCCTGATGTGTTTCCCCTTCAACAGGTGTCCCAAACTCTGTTTCTTCATGTGATTACCTCTCTGTCTCTTTAAAATTGTCACAGTCCATGTGCATAGAAAGTTGATTTAGAAAACACTATCGTTAATTACCACCCAGATCATCCTCTCTAATGAAATTACAAACACAATATCACAGTGTTTTTAACATGGTAGAGAATGTTTTCAGACTCTCAGACTCTCATAACATGACCGCAGCTCCTAGACAACTTGCTGCAACCGTCTCATTGACTAGCTAGCCAATTAAATTTACTGAACACAAAGAAATGACATGAATCTGCTCTACCTACTGCTCAGAGGCTGTGACATAGCTTGAAAAGTTTGTGGCTTTTCAACCATCAGCATATTTTCTTTTTCAAAATTTTCTTTTCTTCATGCATTTTTATTGTTAATATAAAGATGATATATGAAGGGTTACAGTTACATCAAGCAGATAAAGAGTACGTTTCTGTTGGACTATGTCACGCCCGATTTCCCCCTCCCATCCCTACCTGCAAATTGTATAGTTCATTTTCAACATCATGTCTGGAGAGTACCATTGTTCACCCTTCATCCCACCCTTTCTGTGTCCCCCTTACCTTCCCAAAGGCAGACAAAGGAACAAATAAGACAAAAGTAAAAGAAAACAAAAACTTCTTGTTTCCATTTCCTGGTGTTCATTTTGATGAATAGTATTTCATATGATCAGATGCACATAGGTATTGCACCTCTGTGTTCTGAACCTAAGAATATCCTCTGTTGGTTTATACTCTGTCTGAACACCTAGGGACATGTATAATTTATCATGTCCCCGTGTATTTTTTTAAACCATCAAATGTGCTTTCTCACCTAGGCAAAATATGCTCCTGCAAACAATGTTCTGTAATGTTGGAAAGCATTTCTGTGGAACTCCTGCAGGAGTTAAATGCAGGGGTGGGGTGGGGTGGGAAGCACTCTCTTTTCCAGTTTACCACACTCCTTCAGAGTTTACTCCTGATGGGCTTTTACTGGGTAGGATATGGGTTTGTAC
Source organism: Dipodomys ordii (assembly GCF_000151885.1). Lineage (NCBI taxonomy): Eukaryota > Metazoa > Chordata > Mammalia > Rodentia > Heteromyidae > Dipodomys > Dipodomys ordii. The sequence continues at coordinate 2,089,192 of NW_012267307.1, forward strand.
ACGTGGGTCGAGATCTAAAAGGATGATAGGTCAAATGAGACAGAAATGTATTTCTCACGCAAGACTCCTTCTTGACAGGATTGCTCATCAATTGTCCAGATCAGGGCCTCTCTCCATTCTACTCTCCCATGAGCTGTGTCTGTCCACATCTGCCATCATGACTGAAAGTCTAAGGGCCAGGCTGCGAGCAACTAGGAAGTTGCGCAGGGTAAATCTGCTCATTTCTGTTTGCCAGAACTTCTATGCATGGCCTTGCCTGGTCAAAAAGTAGGCTGGTAGAATCATATTCACTCTGGATAACAATGTGCCGGCTAGAAATCTGACTACTCTAATGGCAAGAGCCACCATGTGCTAAAATGAGTGAAATGACTATGTGTTTCAGAAGACGCAACACGTTCCCCAGAGCATTCCAAGTAAGGATTTGTTTTTCATATAAAGTGAAGCTTCCGCTTTCTCTTGTTCTCTGGGGCTGACAGGTGCAGGGTGGCTGCACAAACACGTGGACCATCTTCTCCCATAACCTAGACCAGGCTGGTCTCTTAGTGAGAGCAAGAGGGTATTAAATCATTAATCATCACTGACTCTAACGTGACATTGAGTGGAATCGCACCAGAAAGCTAGACTTCTTTGTGCTTACACATTGCCGTACTAACTCGTCCAGTGTTTTGTAATTCAATGCTTGAATAAAAAAAAAGCATTTTGTGGTTTCCTGGCTATCTGAATCCTGCCTTCTTTCCCTCTTCTTATCACACCTGCTTCAGGAGTGAGGCCTGGGATTTCACCAAGGAAGTACAAATGAAATAGGAAATACAGATCTGGCTTGCTAATCCTGGGTCTACAGCTGCCAGAACTGTAAATACATCTGTTTTCCCTCTGGTTGGAACAACAAAGTATCCATTATGATGATTTGACATAAGTTCTAGTTTCTTGTTCTGGGGATGGCAGATCAGGTAGGAAAGCTCTTCTATCTTGTGTTTCAGACCAGTTAGGCTCCAGTTAAATGAAATAACATTGAAAAATTCCATCCTTTTTTATCGTTGATTTAGCCAAGTGTATAAAAGTCAGAGTATCTTAATTACAGGAATAAATGGCAGGTGTGCTGGTGGCCTGGCTTCTGGTTTATTGATGGACTTACTGTGAGGCAACCAGCATTATTTCCAATAATCACATAGTAACTGCCTGGTAGTTACACACCACAGCGTGAACTGGAGAGTAGGGGACACACATGGTAAATACACTGAGTCACTGCCGTAACCTCTCTTCACAAAGCAACCCTCCCTAGCTTGTTCGCATCAAAAGAGTGAGCTACTCCTCCAATGCCAGAAGCTTAAGCAAGCTCCTGTGAACAAGTACTGGTTTCTTGTTTTATTTTAGAAAACTAGAGGTTGGCAGTTCTCACACAGGGGAATGGTTTCCAGAAGATGTTTGTTACCACTGAATACAGGGCCTGGCCAAGAATCAAATGAATGAGTAAATGAACGAAGGAAGAGTTGGTGAAGACCAAAAGCAACTTCTGCTCTTACCCCACCAACGCCAGAGATCCAGGACTAGAGAAGTCATCAGGAAGAAGAAGACTCTGACTGAAGTTGAAGGAGACTCTGTGGGGTGACCAGCTTGCATTACAGCATCCAGAAAGTGCAGACTAGAGGTGTAGGAGACCGGCTCTGTGATAAATCAGGGATGTGGACAGACATGGACAGGAGATCACTGACAGGTTGGGACGGCAGCATTTATTAAATGAGAAAGGACATCTGATCCCGTGGAAGGAAGAGAACTATTCACAGAGAGGGAGAAGTTCCAGGGCTGGTTGTGAAGCATGTAGTTGAACCTAGTGGAAGGTGAGGGGATGCAGAGGGAAAACAGGAAATGATAAGTGAGGCCCAAGAGGAGGAAAGTCATATCGCTGAGCCAAGGAGGAGCGGTGGCCAGGAAGGAAGGCCATTAGCCTGTGAGTGAGGAGCAACGGGTATGAGGACTGGAAGGTCAAAGGTTATTATTCATATCTGCACCGCTGGTATGGTGGGAGGAATACGGAGGGGTGTCCCTCCTCTCCTGGGGTGACGTTCTGAGGGCAGAGGTAGGTTGAACCTAGACACAGAGTGAGACATGAGATGGAGCCAGGGCCAGGATGGGGGAGAAATGTCATGAAAATGGTCAGTGTCAGTACAGCTTTGTTTATCTGTGAAGTGGGAAGCCAGAACATTGGGAAGAAGATCCAGGTCAGAGGTCAGGCCTGAGGCAATGAGACGCGATCAAGAAGATTGTTGGGAGGCACTGGAGCCCAGGCTCAGGAAGACCAAATATTTACAGTGGACCTGGATATCTTCCGCGGGTGGGCTCAGTGCCAGTAGGGAAGGTGCTCCTAGTCAGGGTACACAGTCTGGAACTGGGGTGGGGGGTCGGGGAGGTCAGGGCAGAGCCCAGAGCATCATCCCACATAGCCTTGTGTCTGGGGTAGTTGAGGACAAAGGGGTATTAACAATGATACTCGGTGCTTAAGCCAAGGGGGGTGTCTATTGCTCATGCTTTGTATTCACGCTCCTGGCTCCCTTCCACAATTGTTTGCCTTCTCCGAGGAGTGTCACTCCCCTTCCGGAGGATTCTTGGCGCTGTCTTCTGTTCCTCTGACTGCCTGTGCAACCGACGGTGCTGATAATGTGCATTTTATAGGTCATTCAGCAACATAGCTGGGTTCTTTTGGTCTCTAAGGTAGTATACCTAAATGTAATATGTTAACTATGCGTCTCAATTTTATTCCTATGGAAAACACGTTCAATATACATTTCCTTGCAGCTTAATGCTCCTGGAGCATATTTGTGACCGAGCAAGCTTCTTCATGTTGACATATTGTTTATCGGGTTTCATTAGTCAGATGCTATGCCACATCACATATGGAACATGAGGGAAAGTGACATTAATGACAATCTGGTGACATTCAGTAGTATGCAACACATCAGGTTAAAAATAAAACAGGAAAAAATCAGATCTTTCTTATTTCCAGCAAGGTCTTTCTTTCTTTCTGTCTTTCCTTCCCCCACCCCCGCCTCCTGTCTGACTCCTGAAGGAACTGCTATGTTTGGATCAGGTGTGAATTGTTGCTGGGTAGGCTTTGTGGGTGTCTAGTGATGAGTGTCCACCCACCCCTGCCCGTGCAGGTTGGAGGAAAGGAAGAGGAGGAGTCTTCCGACGTGTTTGCCCATCTAAGCCTCCAACTTTCCAAACCACACTTCATCCTGTGCCTGGCGGCTTGTCTGGGGCCTGGCTTCCCAAGAGGTTGTTCTAGCAGATTGAAGGCTGACACACATACAGGCTGGTAGAATCGACTAAGAAATAGTTGAGAGCCAAGCATGGACTCCCCGAAATTCCCTGGTACTCAGTGCAGACCCTGTTTCAGGCGAGGAAGGTTTACCAGGCTGTCCTGATCTAGTCATAGTGCAAGTGGGGAAGACAGGAAGAGGCTAGTGGGGGTCAGTCAGAACCTTCTGGAATCTTCTCTTTGTGAAGAAAAGGGCCTTCTGCTTAGTGCCAGAGGATGTGGTTCCTTTACCTTCGCTCTTGGGGCTCCACAGGATGAATTGCCCCTGAATTCCTTCACGACACCCAGACATTGTGTGGGGTCAATGTGACCTTTTCTAGCTGGAGGTCAGAAGTGAGCAAGAAGAACAGCACATTGTAGTCTCAGTGTAACCCCACCTTTTGATGTTCATGTTTTGCTTTGTAAAACACAGAAGTGAACTGAGTTCTTCATTTAGAATGCAGGTAGAGTGCAATTTTCTAATTGTCTTGAAGTCCATGCATCTCATTCTTATCATGCACTTAAGTTTATCGCCGGGTGGTTTGGGCAGCATTTCTCACATGGGTTGGCCATGTGAATTTCTGAATACTGGCTGAAGGGAGGGGTTTCTTATACTGGTTTTTCATTTCTGCTACAATTGTTCACAAGGAAGATTCCAGACAGCCGCCAGTTCCTTGAGCCTCTCATCAAGTCTGGATCCTACAGGCTTTTTCTTTCTGTCTTCTCTTCAAGGTGTCCAAACACCTGAGCTCTCTCTTAACCTGGTACAGGTACCATAAGCTAGCGAATCCCCTGCACTTCAGGCTGCAGGTACTCTCCCACCAGTCTTCTTGTCTTGGAGATGAACGATACAGAATGAAGAGGGGCAAGAGCCAAGTGGTCATGAGCCAGTGGAGTTCAAATTTATGCCCATCTCCATGTTTTTGTGTGTCCACATTTGATTTTATCCATAGCCCTTTAGACCATTGTCCATGGTGAACAGGACCATTATACCCTTCTTCAGGGGGAGTAGGGGTTGAAGGCAGGACAAACAAGTAATGTATTTGATGATGAGCAATAACACACTCAAAACAAAAATGTTGTTTGGAGAAGGAGACTTGCCCAATCTCGTGCTTTATCATGATGGGCCTGATTTGTGTGGATTGTCTCGCTCTGAGCATGAGTGTCTCAGGACTGCTGTAGAAACTACCGTAGATGACAGACTTAAATGTCAGAGACTGACTCACAGTCTGGGAGGCTGCAGCTGACATCTGGGTGTCAGGAGAGTGTGGCTCACTTTGGAACCAGCAGTGAAGGATCTTCCTCCTCTTCCCTCTTCCTCTTCCAGTCCAGGTGCTGGCTCTCAGTCCTTGGTGGCCCTCCACAAACAGCTACAGCCTACCAGTGCCTCCTTTGCTGTTGCATGGCATTCTTGTCAGGGCACTCCTCCTACTGGAGCAGGAGCTCATCTCATTCCAGTAGGACCATACCATAACATACTCCTGCTAAGATTCCACTGACAATTCAGGTCACGTACTGACACACTGGAGGGTTAGAACTTAACATAAGTTTTTGAGGAGAATGATTCAGCCCACGACAGACTTCATTCACACCTCCTCAGAAGATAACCAAGATGGCGGCACTTTCCCCCTCCCTCCCTCCCCCACCCGTGAGGTCATGGGCTAAGGCTGTTAGTTCATCAGCCGCAGTGACCACGACCCTCACCACCCAACTGGGAGGGGGCTGCGGCTCCTTCCTCTGCACAGGGGCTCTGCAGCTCTTCCTGGCAGGGGTTCATTGTCTGCAGCTCTTGAAGGATTCTGTGGGTCATGAGCCAGGATCATAGGAGCCAGGATTCCAAAGGAAGTACAACTGTCATGATAGTAATGGGCATCTGGACGTAGGAACAACGGCTTGCTTATCCTCAGCCTGTGGTGATGGGCAAGCCATGCACTTCTTCTGGTAGGCCTCTCTAGGCCTCTTGCCTCTTCAACCTGTCCTTTTCCACACACAGCTCAGGTAATCTTAATCCACTCTGGTCTTCATCGTGGTGCTGGCTGGTTAACACAGGTCAGGAGAAGGACCGTGTGGTGAGGCCCAGCATGCTCACCAGAGCCACATATTGTCAAGCGAGGGATGCACTGGTAGAACTCAGAACCGTGGTTATGGACCTCAGAGCTCCTCCCACTCGAGGCTAGTGGGTTCCAGTGTTGAGAAGAGGGCATCAGTAAGGAGGAGTGCAAGGCTGGTGCTTTTCAGGTAGCCAGAAAGACCAGCCCAGTGGCTGGGCAGTGCTATACAGGCTGGGGCTGGAAGAGGCTGAACTCAGGGCACTTGAAGGACTTAGAGGAGCCCTTGTCAGTGAGGGGCCTGGCCCTCAGGGGATGGGCCAGCGCTGGGCTACAGAATACCACCGCAGTGCCGTCCTGTGCCTCCCACATCTTACGCTTCAGGACACCAGAGTTCTTTTTTTTCTTTTTGTGCCAGTACTGGGGCTTGAACTCAAGGCCTCAGTGCTGTCCTTAGCTTTTTATGCTTTTTCCACTCAGAGCTGATACTCTACTACTTGAGCCATAGCTCTACTTTTGGCTTTTGGCTGGTTAATTGGAGATAAGTCTCACAGATTTATCTTTCCGGACTGGTTTCAAACTCTATCCTCAGACATCAGCCTCCAGGTTATGCTGAGAAGTGTAAATAGGAGGCTTGAGGTCTAGTTTTGTACCTGTACAAATGATTCCTTATCTCAAAAAACCCCCAAAAACCTAGAGCGATGGGTGTTGGCTCAGCAATAGAATATCTTCCTAGCACGGGTAAAGTCCTGAGTTCAACCCCAGTGCTGCTCAAAACAAATAAACAAAAATTCTCTCCAACAATAAAACTGTTCATTTGATGTTTTATTGTATTATGCCTGTAACCTATGGCTCAATCTTCCTATGGAGGATCACCACTGGGTGTTGAGGGGAGGGGTCACTATGGGTCATGGGGGTGGGGCACACCCTTGGCCTCTTCTGGACTCCTAAGGTGGAGTCTCCATGAGTGTCATCTTCAAGATCCAATAAGCACCTAGAAAAGATGAGAGTGCCCATGTGTAGCAGCAGTGGAGCACCTGTCCCATCACAAGATCGGGTCACAGGAGGGCTGGGGGCTCAGGAAAGCAACAGACAGAGCTGTGCCTGACCAAGCTCTCAGAGGGGGTGGGCACGGAAAGCCCGGGGTGGTGAGCGGAGATGATGGAGGGCCAGGCCCTCTCCAGCAATGCTCTCTCTGCGGTGAGTCTCCCCACCTGTGGTTGTTATGGTCAGGATGCAGGCAGAGGCTGGGCATCAAATATGTGTGCAGGGAACCCTGTGGGATGAGCAGTCAGTGAACAAAGCCAGGCTTCTTTCCCTTCAGCATGGTGTTATTTGGGATATTTTGGGGATCACTTTATGTGCCTCTATAGAGTTGCTTGCAGCAGTGTCTGCCAGCTACTGCCTTTGCGGTGTCATTGTAGACACTTGGGCATGAGTAGGGTCTTCTCCAGGAGGAAAAGACTGGGGACAGATGCATGCATGAAATGGGAGCCTGAATATGTTTGGTGATGCTCCAATTCGAGATGTCAGCCCAGCCAAGAGAAGTCCTCTGAATATCATAAAATGGTATAGCCTCATTTACAAATAACATGTCCATCTATCTCTCTCCTTTGTCCGTCTGTCTGTCTATCTCTCTCTCTATCTGCTATCATCATCATCACCTCCTCACCACCGTCATCTATCAGTCTGGTAGGTATGTGTGTTCTGAGAACTGTCTGGAATGTAATTTGCCTAATGTTAATAATGACTACTTGTGGTTTTATAAGAGACATCTTTGGATAGATGGATAGATAAAAACAGTTGGTGGTAAGGAAGAACATTGACTTATTTTCTTTTATGCTACAGTGGATTGTCTGAGTGTAGATATGTAACCCGGCTTTTATTTTCTACTTCATATAGCTTGGAATTTAAACAACTAACATCAGTCATCAAGGATATATTGATTCCTCTCAGGCTGGGCCCAGTTGGACCTTGTAGACCCAATGGCGATTGGAATAGATAGAAATCTTGTCTTCAAGCTTACATCTTATATGACAGATTTGATAAAGTAAAATTAGACCCAGGACGATAATTGTGCTATTGTCTTCAAAACAAAATTAGACTCCATATATTTTTAACCTAAAGGGATTAAGTCACAAATAAAAGGATCATATTGGAAAAGAAATCTGTGGTGTGAAAAGGAGACATTTGAGATGCTGTTAGGTGTCCCGTTTTATTCTGAAGTGGAAGGATAATCTGAGAGTGTTGTTTCAGTGACCCAGGTTCTTCCGCAGAGTCTGAGTCTGGCAGTGCCCAGCGAAGACTTCAACAGCTGCCCACGAATGTAAGCATTTCAGTGTTGTAGGTACTACAATGCTGATTTCCTGCTGCCTGGGGTCACTGCTGACCTTCGAATTGAAAAGTAATGATGTTAGTCTCTATTTATATACCGGATCACACTGGACAGAATCCGGCATCCCCATAACAGCATCATCATCCAGAAATTGTATTTGTATATACATCAAAATCCATTTCTCCAAGTGTCCCTAAATTTCAAGATTTATAGAAGATCTGACAGAAAAGAGCAAATTACTGAGGGTTGGGGGTGATTTCATAGCTTCAGTGCTTTGGTTAATATAATGAAGCAATTCTCCTCATCTAGATCATACTGAATGTGCTACTAATGCTTGTCTTTACACCAGTTTAATGCAGTCAGCTCTGCCAGGGTGGGGGTGGGGTCTTTGGTGGACACTGATGCCATTTGGAGACTCTGGTCTTCACATGGCTGTTGCAGTTCACACTCAAGAGCTTGGATGAAAGCAATGCAAGAAATGCATTTTCTGGCCAGATCCAAAGTCCTGTGGAAAGTGATGTCTGATGTGGGGCATTACATGGCCATCAAACAGAGTTTTTCATCATAGATGACTGTTGTCACTAGCAAAATCAGAGACGGACAGCATCAGTAGCGCTTCCCATGGAGTGAAAAGAGGTGAGGAATGTGTGCTACAGCCTCAGGACTCACTGGGGAGCTGTGGGTCATCCCACTAGCCACCTCCTTGTACATCTCCATCAGAAATAGTAACTGACAACCATCCTGAAGGTGTCATGGCCGCACAAAGTGAACTTAACATGAGTGGGTTGAGAGTGCAAGGCACAGGCTGTCATTCATGCTGTCAGAACTTCCCCAGATTCCACGCAATTCCCCTCCCATATCCTCCTCAGTGTTGGCATGCACCTGCTCTGAATGACTTGATCTGCATAGCTTCTTTGGAAGATGGGCCTTGGGCTCCTACAACCATGGTGGTTACCTGTTACAGGCTCAGTGAGCTACCTTATGTTCCCTTGATGCAGACTGAGTTCAGGAGTCCCCAGATCTAGCCCCCTTTACAATGGCAACCCAGAAAGACCTGGATGAAGTCTCTTGCAACAAAATTTTACTCATCACATCCTAACTTGGCCATTTCCTCTTTTCTGTCCTGCCTGCTTCCTATGTCTTTTGGCTCCTCTTTGCAGATCCAGCTTAATAAATAATCTCAGAACATGAGGCTGATCGCACATTCCACTTATCCAGAAGGCTAGCATCCCAGAGGGCTGGGATGGTTTTTCCATCACTGTGCGTAGCACAAGACACAGATGCAGTAGACAAGCATGTACTACACCTTGACTCATCTTAATCACCTTCCAATGAGTATATATTTATGGATAACTTACAGGAAATGAAATATTTGCTTACTGCAGTGGAGATGTGCTTTGCCTTTTTTGGGAAAACTTTCAGGAAGCTATTCTTTTCTTGAAGTCTTCATTTTATTTTGACATCCCCCAGCATGAGTCAGAGACCCCTCCTTAGAAAGAGTCCATCACGAGCTCATCAAGGTGAGGAATGACACCAAAGGAATGCCTCGTGGCAAGAAAGATTTTATTTTTAAAGTAAAGTTTGATTTTCAAAGATCTCACAGCATACAAATGAATTTCCTTTCCACTTGGCTATCATAATATTCACAGAAAATTACTGTAAGATGAATCATTCACATCTGTCAGAAATCCATGATTTCAAGATCTCATACAATGCTTCTGATAAGATAATGTATAGGGAAAGAACATAATTGAGGTAGCAGACAGGACTGTGCCTTCGATCAAAATGACAAAACCCTCCCACTGCAAATATGGGACCCATCATTTTCTATCCTCATCCCAAACATGTCTGTGAGGTAGATTCTTGGCTGCCCTTGGTGGTGTGGTATATCTTTGGAGGAGAAAGCTGTCCCCGTGAAACACCAGGGTTACAGAAGGCAATGCAAACAGTAAATAGGGCAATGGACAGATAGATGGACATTTAGAAGAAAGGACACACTGCTAAATGCAAGCAATGCTCCACGAGGGTCCACTAAGAAGGAGGAAATACCAGGAAATACTCGTGGGGAAAATGCTCACTGGTGCTGTCATGGAATTGTCAGCCTTCCCATCTTCTGCATCCTAGGTTTCCACTTCCTGCTCCAATCCCCTCAATGCTGGGTTTTGTCACAGGCCAAGCTCTAGTCATGAACTGTGGGTGTATTGAAGCGCTACTGGTTTTTGTGAGATCTTCCTCTAGACCTCTCTTCCTTCTGCCCTGCGGTTGGGAATACCTGCATTCCTAAGAAGGGGCTGTGACCATATTAGTCCTACTTTGTACCCCATGGTGACCACCAAAGCACGTGAGAAAAAACTGTCCTAGGGTATAGAGGTTTTTGGCCCAAGGGTACAAAGTTTCAGTTAGATAGAAGAAGTTCATTTTAATACTCTATGTGAGTCTGACTTATTAGGTGGACTGATCCCAGGTCCTGCATGTACATAGTATTCTTTCTCCTCATAGAGAACTAAAGGCCCTTTCCAATGACCAAGAGATTGTGAAGCTCTTCTGGGCCACAAGACAATTTGTTGTAGGGCTGCTCCAAAAAACCACTTGCCAAGGAGCACTTCCCCCAACACGTCAAGAAGGAAGATACCATTTTGTGTCTGTTCTATTTGACCTTGGCAATGGCAGTGAGTCCACATCATAGCAGAGTTAACAGCAGAGGCCAATCTAATTTCCACAGAGATCCCAACCTGAGTCACATTTATCTTTGGGATTAAGATTTTACGTTGGTAGGACAGCGTCGAGGGCTTCAATTTGTTAAGAATAAGGTCATCGGTTCAACGAATCCAGCTCTGCTTTTATGTATTAGCTATGTAATCTTGGAGAGCTGGATCCTATCCATAATTACTCCAGTACTGGAGGAAGCTCCAACGTGGGCTGAGCATTAGGAAGGAGTGTGTGAATTTTAGGAGGAATAGTTTCATTCTGATTGGTTCAAGAGAGAACTTGATTTAAAAAAATGACTGAATTTAATCATGTCCTTTAAAAAGAACCCAGAGACATGTTTTTATAAATTTGCATAGAATATATTTTCTCAGTGGCTTATGATTTAAAAAATAAGTGAAGTGGAAGTCTGTGTGAGGTGGAGAGATCCGCTGAAAATGGGGTGAATGAGAGAGTGTAAGAGAGAAACTTTCTCAAGGTAAATATCATTGAAGTTTATTCTCCAAGGAAACATGTTCTGTTCCTCCTTTCTGACACTGACCACATCCTGAAAGGACTCTCATTTTCAAAGAATGCCTCTCTCCCCCTCCCTCTCCACCTCCCTCCTTCCCTCCCTCCATTCCCCCCTCCCTCACCCAACAACCCCCAACTTTGTGTGTTTGTGTAGAACGTTGGCCAAATCACAGTTTAAGTCCATAAGAGATTATTCTCTAATTCAACACAGGTTTAACTGATCTGTTTTTTTTTTCAGAGTAACCCTAATACATTTTCATGTAAGCCAAGATCTACTGTGTTTTAGCAGAACATAAATCGAAACCTCTCCAGGTGGGAAAGGGCTCATGTGGAAAGCAAGTTGCTGCCTGTGGTGGTATCGATGAGGTCCTTGGGGAGCTTGTGTTTCAGAGATGAACAGGGAAGCAGAAGGCTTCTCAGGCCTGCTTTTAGAGCCTGGAAAGGGACTAAGATGCTCTCCAGTATGCAACAATATGCAACTGATGAAGGACATTGGTCCATGGACCATAGCTGGTCGGCTCCATGAGTGCAGGTTTCTACAAGCAAAATGTAGTCTCTGCATCTCCCCTGACAACCACCCTGATCAGAGAGAGCCCATAGAAAGATCAAATGGATTCGTACCATGTTTTATAGCATTTTTGAATCGAATTTCCCCTTTTATTCCTGATCAAGCTATCTGTCTTTTAACTGTGTATCTATTCTTTTTTGCATAAAATCCTCTGGAAGGCTGGATGAGAGTTCAGGTCAGGCATGTTCGCTGATTTTCTTTTCATTCCCATTTATTTGGAGAGTTTTCGAGGCTCCCAATTTGAATAGAGATTTTTCTGTTTTGCATTGTACTCATAAATTGACACACTGAATGGAAATCTCTTTGTGCTGCTACTTAAAAACAGCAATAATGAATTACATTAAAAAGAATCTCCCAGTAAGGATTTGCTTTGTCAGAACACGCACAATACAACAGAGTCAGGACTGAGAAGTGGGAAGGAGGCGTTTCCCAGATGCCATGCCCTTCCAAGTTCTTTGGGGTGGGAAGGCTTCAGTGGTTCCCTTGCCCACAGTGCACACTGGATGGCATTGCGTGGGAAGGCTCAACCCCAACCCAGCCACAAGTGGAGAATTCTACTGAAATAGAAGAGACAACATGGCCCAACTAAGTTCCTAGGTTCCGGCCAAGAAAATAGCATCTTTTGTTAACAACTGTGCGTGGCCAGTCAGTTTAATCCTCTAAGACTGAGAGAGTGTGGTGGCTGCCATTGGGAGTTAGAAAAATCAACGTGGTCTCACATATCCTGTGGTTTGGCCAGTGTGGGGTTGGTGGAAGCCACTGTTTTATTGGCTCTGGATAGACACAACCACAACCACATGCACTCCTTTCCAAACATCCTACAACAAATTCTGAGGGAACTCCACATCCTTGAATGGTTCCCTGAAGACCATTTTATTTGTGTTTATGTCCCCAGGGTCTGTACTCTCCTATTCCCACAAACCCTCATGCTTGATTTTTTAATTCATGCAACAGGGGTAGAAAGTGCTAGAAGGTCACTGTGGTTTTTGGCTTGAACTCAGAACAGAACGAAGAGGTCATGGGTGGAGTGGGAGAGAGGAGGGACATACCAGAGTGACATCTTTGAGAGGAAGGATACTCGGTCTGCTCAGAGAGACCAGGCCGTTCTGGAAATACCTCCCATCTCCCCAACTCGGCCTGGGGCCAGAGTGCCTCCCGAGAGACCTCGAAGCCAACTGCCTGCGGGGGGGAGCTGCTCCACGGTCCTGGGGAGGGTCTAGTTGGGGGGAGCAGGAGAGCAATAGTCACAGGACCTGCTCTTACCCTAGGGCTCCACATGGTTTGTCGTTAGAAGAGGAAAGGCTTGTTCATTTCTTACCTGTCCAGACAGATAATATATTCAGTACTACATTTGAAAATTAGTGAGTGAGTGATTAGGATTACGCAACACGCTGTCCCTCGGGGACAGTATTATTGCTGTTAAAGTTGTTTCTTCCTGCTGTCTTTTCCTGTGTTTTCTAAGGAGGCCATTCTGGGCACAGAAGCCCAGACCCTTGCTCACAGAAGCATTCATATCAGGAACATTTTCTCATTCATTTAATAACAGGTCCCGTGCATGGATAAGTGACATTTTATTGCATGGCCCCTGTCAACGTAGCTGCTGCCTCACTGTCTCTGGCTCGCGGAGCAGGTGCGGTGTCCACCAGGAGCCTAAGGTGTGCAATGCTGAAGTTCACGTGGGGCTGAGGAGAAGGAAGCAGGCCAGAGCTGGGACCCAGCGGGTCCTCTGGCCTGCCGTGAGCCACTGCTGTGCAATTGGTTGGAGGAAAAAGACAGCGGTGGAACCCAAGGAAACATTTTCTCCTATAGCTCTGGACAGAAAGCATAAGCCAAAGCAGGACCTTTTCCTGCCTTGATGATCCTTTTCCTTCCTTTCTCCAGTGTCCATACCAAGACAAGAACCCAGGCCAGTACGACAGTGGCTCATCGTGCTTGTCCATAGGAACGTGATGGAGAAAGGGGTAGAAAAACAACCTGTCATGGAATCTACTTTCTCATGTCCATACCATTTGCTTTGAATGCCATTTATTCCTTTCCTTTCCCTTCCCTTCCCCGCCCCCACACTTTATGTACATAGAGTCAAATTTACAGAGCTTTACACCAAACTGGTACAGATATGACTTACAATATGTATGCATTGCTAAGACATTGACTAAAACATACCAAGAACTGGGAGATGTAGAACAATAGAAGTTTATTCTCTTGCAGTTGGGAGACCAGATGACGACATCAAAGTGCACATCAGGGCCATGATGCCGCTCATGGGGAGGTGAGTCTAGCTATTTCCTGGTTTGTGGTGGACTCTTTCCCATCTTGGCCTGTATGGTTATCTGAGCGCCTCCTGCTGTTCCTTCCCTTTTATGGTCCTCTCCAGGACTATCTATTTAATTTCATGGAGAAAGACTCTGTTTCCAAGTAATGTCATGTTAGCAAGTCCTTAGCATTAAGCCCTCTTTGTGATTTTTGTGTGTGTATGTGGACAATTCTGCTCCCTATTACACTCATATTGCTTTCTATGAAGAATAATACCTCAATGCTTTATTTTGTTTGAAGTCTTTGAAAGTAGCGTCTTCTTCTTAAAAATTGCCCACGTTTAATTTAGGAACTCCTGTTGCATTTGTAGAAGTCTTGCTGCCTGAGGGCTCATAGTACGATGGGCCTTTCTGCCATGAGCAGTACTTTGTGTAGTCTCCTTCTGTCTCTCTTCGAAGGAAGAGAAGGTGTCTGTGTAGCTTGCGCTCATCTACACTCAGCAGAATGCTGTGTGCACCTGGGCTTTGAGTACCAATTTTCTAGCACAATGATGATACAAACTAGTTTCAACAAAGCATGTAATTATTTCTCCTGCATCTTCACCCCATTGACTCGGCACTGTGAGTTGCTGGCATGTTCCTTATGTGTCTGCTGATTTCAGCTTTCTGGAGCTTTCTACATTCTTCCATGTTGGTTCTGAATGCTTTGTCTTTCCAAATCTCTCCATGTATGTGTTACGGTGCAATGAGCATTTTAGCTCCTCCGCACAAATGACCGTTTTCTTTGCTGGCAATTCTGTCATGTACTCTTAAGTAAGGGCTAGGGAGGTGGCACCATGAACCTAGAGTTGTAGCCCCAAATCTCAGGCGAGCATCACAAGTGTCCTCTATCGCCAAGCCTGTGACCACTGAGCAGCCTCACAATTCCTCCTGTCTCTCTGTTCCCTTGAACAAAGTCCTTGTGCAGACCCACGAGGCTGGCAGGCTTTTCCTTGGAAACAGAGGGTCATGACCCTCCATCCTTCTGTGGTAAGCTGCATCTGAAGGCTCAGTGCCACTGCAGCCAGGGGGCGTGGGGGTGGAGGCTCTGCTGTGGATTTGGGGGTGGCCTTCCGGGCACCCCTCACCCTTCCATCTCCTCCCCACGATTTCGCTTGCAAATGCTCCCGAGATGTGCTAACTGCAGCGGCACTGGGAAGAGCAGGAGGCTGATGCGCTGTGCCGATCCTGAGACAATCTAACAGCTTGCTTATGCATCTATTTGGCTTGGATGGAAAATTAGAACAGCTTTAATCTGCTACCAGCATCAAACAGGGAAGCACTCCCCGGAGTGAGGAGTTAGGCTCAGCACAGCAGGCTGTGAGAAGGCGGCGGCCGTCCTGTGGATGCAGCAGCCGCGGGGCTCGAGAGGGTGCTCTCCCCTTGGAGACGGAGCGCTGCGTCCGAGGGGGCTCATCCGCACCGGCCCAGAGCCCAGGAGCTGCATAATGGAGAAACAGCAACAGGGATTTCACTTCTCTGCGTGCCCACATCAGTGTGGGTAATTGAATTGAGGTCTTTAAAAATGGACGCTTAATGCAATTCGGTCAGACGAGCATTTTAGATTTTAGTAATTAGTAGCTCGGGGCTTGATGCGGTGTGGGAGGGAGGAGGGAGAGAAGTCTATTTTAGGAGATTGGAGTGATAAGGCCTTTGCATGTTTCCTTTTCTTTTTTATCAGTTCATGTAGAATCTGACATATGGTAAACAGGAAAAGATAGTATTTAAAAACCCCATAAATACACAGGGTTGGGAAAAAATCACCCAAGTAGAGAAGAGAATGTCTGCCAGCACCACTCCCGGCTCGGAGAGCGTAGGGTGGCTCAAAAGGGCTGCGTGTCACTGTGGGAGCGGGGTCCAGTCACACAGAGAGCGCCTGGATGCCACGTTAATTAATCCTCGCCGGGTGTGCCCACCTCTCCAGGCTCTATCTGCCCACCGGTCTCTCTATTTAGACTGCTGGGCTTCGCAGATGCCCCCTATGGCAGGAGAAGCCAAGTCGAATGCTGACTTGATGTGGCGCGTTCTTTTGTTTTATAGCTTTCTGTCAAAACTCCCAAATTAATGCAATGTTATGTTGACTGTTTTGTTTCTCAGTGCAGTGAGGCTGTCTCGAAATTACAGTTGGATAGAGCTTTGTAGAAATTTGCACTGACATCATAATCATATCATAATAAAACTGTAATGGAGCCTTACAGTTTTGCACGGACCTCTCTATTGTCAAGGTATCGTATTAAAAGAGTCTTTATGTAATTTTTAATATAATTTTTTACTGAAATATCTTTTTAAGGTGTCAAGGCAAGCGTAGTCACCACAAACAAATAACGTCTGCCTCTGTCATTGAAAACAATGCCAGTCAGATCTTTGGGCACTCGCACGTAGGGGCTTGAAAAAGTGCTGTAAAAAGTTAGAAGAATTAAGAAAATATTAAACCCAGAACAAAGTATTTTTGGTAAATGGGTAATGATGGCAGTGTGAAATAGTTCATTTTGACTGGAGCTAATTCAGTATTACAGGAAATTCTAACTATATATCTTCCAAGTAAAAGTTTCCATCTTTCTTCAAGACAGGAAATTGTACCACAATGAAATATGGAGGAAAAGATTTTATTTTTAGTATTAACCAAATTATGTTAAAGTATTGTACTAATCTTCCACCATGTCTGCACCCACACGGCAGCACACAAGCCTCTACCGAATCAGAGTTGGAAGCCAGCACACAATCACTATTGCTTGGGTTAATAGGCTGCCAGCATGCAGGATCTCATGGTTCTGTTTATTAATTTCTTTTCCTGATCTGGAAACAGCTGGTTGCATTTGGTATAAAGGAAGAAAGCCTTCAAAGCAAGTCTGTGAAACATGCCTACAGTTCAGCATTGGGCTTGGGCTGGCTAGGGTGTGCTGTGGTCACTGTGTGTGAGGACAGTCCAGTGGATGGTTATAAGGACATGACTGTCCAGATGCGAGCCTCCCTTGGGAACAGGAGCAGCGTGGGAGCATTGCAGGCAGTTCCGCAGCACCATTTCCTGTGTTCATGCTCATGGTCATCACCTCGCATGTTAGTGCTCAAGTACGCTCCAGCAACACGGGGTGGATGGAACACACGGCTCTTACTCTGATCCTCAAATATTTTACACCTTTGCCGTCATGTAAGCTACACACTCTACACATATTGGCCACCTACATTTTGTAAGAATTACTTTTCTACATCATGAAAAGAAATGATTTGGACCTTGTGTGACTGGAAAGAATCTCTGCTAGTGCTCAGGCCGTGGAAACAGGGAGCAGAAGGGGGAAGGGAGTTGCTTCTGAAAGTGTTTTAGCTACGCTGCTCTGGAAACTGAGGGAAGGCCCCTGTGGAATCTGCACATGACCAGGCTGGGAAGAAGCCACAGGAGCAATGGGCTGGGCAGAGGCTGGGAGTGTCACAAGCCAGTGCTTTCTGGCCCTTGCTAGGCCTAGTGCTTGACTCCTGCTGTGTGCCTTCAGTACACAAGATGGACCATTGGCTGGAAAGGGAGAGACAACAGAGCAGCACCGCAGCCAAAACCTCGACCTCCGAATGAGATCTAGCTAAGCAGGGAGAACAGTTGATTTCATTTAAAATACAAAACACATTTTGTAACCTCAAATGGGACACATTGGCCTGCACTGAAGTTAGAAGTTATAAATGCAGCTCTTAAGGTGTAACTATATAATCTTTAAGCAAGTGGTTAATTACATGCCTTTAAATAAATTTAGTATCTATAAAGCTTAACAGTTTCTTTTTAATAAAATAGTTTGTCATTTCTAACACATAGTTTTTCCCTGTTAAAATAAATCAGTTGGTTAAAAAAGCAGAATTCATAATCTCTTCCTTCATGATAAAATATACATTGACCCAAGTCAGAGATCCATTATTCACAGCAACTCTGCCACAGGGGGCCAAGCATTTCTAATGGGCACTCGTGGACTCATCCAACTAGTGAAGGTTTGTGGCATAAGCATTGGAATAAACCCTGCTTAATTTGAATGTACCTGTAATTGTAGTTCTACTTTGAGAACTTAGTCACCTGGCAGCCTCACCACCAGTTTAAAATTACGTCAGAGGCATTGACAAATACCACTGTGTAATTGAGAAGAGTGGCCTATCGAGCCACATAGATTCTTATGCTTAAAAGCACAGTCCATGGTACCCTTTCTTTGAAGAATCTAGCCTTGATTTATCATTCCATTGATGACAAACAATAAAATACACTAACTTGTTTCAATGTCACACTTTTCATCACACAACTCTTGGTCTTTTTTTGGGGGGGGGGGTCCGGTCGTGGGGCCTGAACTCTGGGCCTGGGTGCTGTCCCTGAGCTCTTCAGCTCAAGGCTAGCGCTCTACCACTTGAGCCACAGCACCACTCCTGGCTTTTTTCTTTTTGCTTATGTGGTGCTGAGGAATCAAACTCAGGGCCTCAGGCATGCAAGGCAAGCGCTCTACCCCTGAGCCACCTTCCCAGACCAACTCTTGGTCTTTTTGTCCTGCTGTGCATTTTGTTTTGACTCTTGACTGCTCCAAAGTGAACTCAAATGGAAAGAACAGGGCAGGGAGCCCATCTTCAACACTCATTGATGTGGGTGTAGCCCAGATGCTGTTGGCATCCTTCCCACCTCCAGGGTTTTAGAAACCTGTAGAGGAATAGTGACATTCACTACTTACTATTTTCTATAACTGGGTTAGAAAAATTCACACGACACATTTCTCCATTAGTGGCATTCACTACATTCATGATGCTTTGCAACAATCACGGCTGTACGGATCCGAACTCTTCTCCCTTCCAAAGGAGGTCCTACACCAATTCAGCAGTCACACCTCTCCTCTGCCTTCACCGCGGCCTTCTTTTGTTTAGCTCCATACTAGTCTATTGTCTGGGCACATTCTATTTGGTTTATTCACCAGCTAACAGTATTTAGACTCTATATTTTGGCTATGCTGTGACATTAGGGTATAGGCTTTTGTTTGAACATTTATTGTCATTTAGTTTGGATATACATTAGCTTCATTGAGTATAAATGTATACTCTTATTGATGGCTTTACTTTGTGCCACTTCAGTTATCCATACTAAAATGTGCCTGACAGTATTAAATGGAAAATGTATAGCAATGAATAATTCATATATGTTTAATTGTGTGCTGTTCTAGGTAGTCTAATGAAGTGGCTTCTCTTCCAGCCCGATGTGCTTCCTACATATCCCTTCCTCCTGCAAACCTACACTGCATATGTTACCTGACTGCTATTCATGTAGCAGCCACTTTTGTTATCAGATGAGTGTCCATGGCCTTTCAGGGCATGTACTCACATAGAACCTGTATTTTACTAAACAAAACCAAACACACACATATAGATATGCTGATAAAGATAAGCTTCGCAGTGCTTCTTTTCAGTGAAATGGTGGAAGTTCTCAACGTAAGCAAAGAGAGAAAGAAATGAATTATTGAAAATAAGGGAAACCATGGGGCCTATATTTCTTTGGGTCTGGCTTACTTCACTTAATATGATTTTTTTCCCAAGTCTTTCAATTTCCTAACAAATGGGGCAGTGTCATTCTTTCTGATGGAGGCATTGAATTCCATTGTGTATATATACCACATTTTCGATTCATATACTGACAGGCATATGAGTTAGTTCCATATCTTAGCTATGGTGAAAAATGCTGCAATAAACATAGTTGTGCTGGTAGTTTTAGTGTGGCCTTGTTTGTGGACATTTGGGTAAATGCCCAGAAGTAGGAGCATCTTAGTAGGTGAGCAGAATAACTCAATAGCTAAGTACATATAAGCATATAAGATGATGCTAAGCAAAATGAACTCCAAGACATGGACACAAGAGGCTTTTCTTTGTTGTTGTTGTTTTTTAAAGTACTATGTGAGTTCTTGTTTCTTTTGTATGTTCTTCCCCCTATGGTTTATCCGCTGTTGTCACTACATTTGATTTTGATACCTTGATATTGTATATACATTTATCTGAATTATGGAAGGGAAAGGGAACAACAGAATTGTGAGACAAAGGACAAGGGGGAGCCAATGCAACAGTGACATTCACAAGACAATATGTTGGAAATTATCTGTACAACTTGGGGGGTGGGGAGGGAAAGTAGGAGAAACATGAGGGAAAGAGTGACAAGTTTGACAAGAAATGTACTTATTACCTTACTTATGTAACTGTAACCCCTCTGTACATCACCTTGACAATAAAAGAAAAAAAACCCAAAGTTAAAAGGATAAAAAGTAAGAAAAAAATGGATATTAAGGTTTCTAAGGACTTCAGTAAGAAGTCTTCAGTCTGTGACGTTGTGGAGAGGGAATGAAATCCATGCTAATTTTTCTGTTGCACCTCAAACTCAAAATTATGGCCACAATGTGTGGTAAGTGCTCAGTTAATGAGAAATGGCTCTCAAATTCAGAGTTGCTACTGTCTGGGGCTTCAGGCAGCCATGGGGGTCTTGGATTACAACCCCACAGCAAAGAGGGGGTACCCCATACTTGAGACATAACTGAGCCATGCAGATTCTATGTTAATTGACTGGGATGCTTCTAAACTGTTCCAGAAATGCCTACATCACTTTATATCCTCATGGCCAGGGTGTAAGGGGTAAACAATCCACACATCTGCTTCCAGGTGTCCTTGTATTATTTGTTAAAACGAGTATCTTCTCTCTGGTGTGGTTAAAAATCAGTGAATAATCTATGTGTGAGTTATTTTTAGATTTTTCATCCTGCTCCATTGTTCTAATTTTTTCCCTGATGAAACATATTTTTTAGACAAAATACATCATGCATTCCTATTAATAAAATTTAAAGTCAAAACTTTATTCAGAACTGTTACTCAATGTCACCAGCACCATCTGTAACTTTTTATCCTCTGCTGACAAGTCTGGTTCAGCATAAAACCAATATAATAACTTTCTTGCTTTGTCTGATTACACATGCAAAAGCTTCAGAACAAAAGGTGCCGACACTACCATGGTGTTTTGGAGTTTGGGTTCTAGGTTGACAGTTCACCTTCTGGTTCTTTGAAGCGGTTACTCCACTGTCTTCCAGCTTGCATTGTTTCTTGTGGAAAATCACCTGTCACCTTTCATTTTTGTTCTACTTTGCTTTTTCTTGCCCTTATTTCTTTCTAAAGCTTTATTTCCGGCTTCAAGAGGTTTGATCTTGATGCACCCTGGTGAAGTTGCTCCATGTTTCTTGAGCTTGTGCCTGGTCAATATTTTGGATCTGTGAGCTTATTGTTTGTATCAAATTTGTAAATTTTTAATACATGATGTTTTCAAGTCTCTTTCACCTCTCATTTTTCTGTCAGGAACTAAGATTTCATGCATATTAAGTCCCTTGATGACATTGTCCTTGGGTTCACTGAGGCTCTCTTCTTTCCTATCTCAGTATGTTTCATTTTAGTAGTTTTTATTGCTACCTTTAACTTTGCCTTTTTCTCCATTGTGGCTATTATATTGTTAATCCTGTTCTGTGTCTTCTTTTAACCACAGATACTTTGTTTTTACATGTAGTTGTTTAATTTTGGTCTGTTATAATATCTTCCATGTGTCTTCTTCTAATTTTCAATTTGTCCTCTAACATTTTAAACATTAGGAATATAATTATGGTGCAGTCATCCTTGGTTTGTTTAGGGAATTGATTGCAGAACCTCCGGTGTGGCAAAACCTTCAGATACTCGAACCTCTTCTATAAGAAAAAGTTGTAATATTTGCATATAATCTACAATCTTTATGTAGACTTTAAATCACCTGTCAATTACTTATACAATGCATATATATGCAAATAGTTGTTACCTTTTTATTGTTTAGCAAATAATGACAAGATGCTCTCTGTACATGCTCAACAGTTACCATTTATTTTTCAGATATTTTCCTTCTGAGGTTGGCCACTCTCTGGTATCAGTGAAAGGCTGAGTGGCCACATTCTGCTCTTCTACCTAAAGAATTCCTCATCCTAGGCTTCAGTACTAGGAACAGGTCCACATAAATGGTGAAATAGAGAGGAAGATAGGATTATGGATCTTGAGACAAATGCATTATTCTGAATTTTCCAGGTGGTCTATTGTATTCTATGGATCCATACAAACAAGAGAGTGGAAGCTCAAGACAGAAAAAGGAACTGGGCAGTGCTGAGCTTCTGGCTTTGGTGATAGAGTTGGGACCAAGAGCCAAAGAATGTAGTTGACAGCCTCTAGGAACTGAGTAAAGCAAGAACATAGAGACCTCCAGACAGCACAAAGAAGGACAGTCTTGCTGGTGCACTGTAGACTCTTAGAACTAAGATCATAACTTGTCTTGTTTTAAGCCAAGAGGTATGTAGTCATTTTGTTATCACAATGGAAATGAATACCATCTACTTCAACTTGAGGATGCTTCAATTCAAGGGGGCCGGTGGCAACTTCTTCCTTCTTCCTTCAGCTGCGGTGGGGAGGGGTAGGGGATGCAGTGGCAAGCCCTTCCTTTCTCCCACAGTGCGGTGTCCTGGAGATGCCCCAGGCAGCAGGCTGGCAACTACAGGACTATTCTGTTTACCTGTCATGTCTCAGGGCTGGTGTCTTGTCTTACCTGCCATGTCTAACATCTCGAGAATCACTGCATCTCCCTTGATTTGTGTCTAGTGTCTGGCCCAGGTACCAGGGAAAAGCCAACCCTTGTGGCCTGAGCAGGAAATGCCTGTAATGGATTTTGCTGCATGGCTACACCTCCAGTTTGATACACAATGGAACTCATTTTAGCAAAGTTGTTTGTAATACTTATGGTTACTTTTGTTAAATTTGACTCTATAACATTGTAAAATATGTTTTAAATCATTATATTTCCTAGCACAGTTATTCTTGTATACCATAAAACTTTCTGAATGCAAGAAAGATGGTTATTCGTCATCTGTGCTTAACTATCAAAATCACTGAAGAACAATTTTCTATTACTGAAAGACACTGACACAATCATACTAAGCCAAAGTCTGAATTTGTGAACAAAGATTATCTGTTATGAGAGTATAACAGCCATTTGGAAACAATATGTCACCGAAGATTTTGGATACCCCATGGGCACACCCAATATTAACTAATATGTTAATTTTTATTATACATTAATATTAATATGTTTGTATAATAATGACAGCAAATTTTTACTCTCTTTTGCCAAAATATCAATCTTAAAAGGTGGATTTATTTTTTCATTTTCAACATCTCCAGGGTAAGCATATATAGCATGTCTTCACTTTACTTCTCAGCATTCCTTTGCCTGGCCAAACATCCTGCATCATGGTGATGGAATTATGCAGGGGTCCGGTTACGAGGACACATACGGTGAATGAAGCAGAGCGCTCAGGTCAGCGATTTACCTGTGTGAGGAGGTGCCTGCAGGTCCCTTGGGTTTGGCATATAAGATGTATGCAAATATCTATCTCCCTCAACACTGTGATCCCAGGCTGTGTTTACTGAAACTTAATTCATAAAAATGATGCTAAACTGTGCAACTAGGTAAGGGAATTAAGGCTGAATTATAAGCAAATATAAGACCTAATCCCTCTGTGATTCAAAGCTATTCTGCGTCACTCACAAATATTTGGTATTTTCTATTGCCTAGGCATTTTTTTCTTTTAGGTTTGCAATATTTGCTTATAAAACATGTACCAGCCTACCTTTTATGTTTCATCTTCTCATTCATTTCAGAAAATGTACAGAACTGTGCTCAAGGTACTATATCTATCCGGAAATTTACGTAACTGGAATAATAAGTTAATGCTGTTGTTAATACATTGAGGTTATTCAATTGCCTGATCTATAATTCAATAACAGAAAGTAGCAAAATGTATTAATTACTGAGCTCAACAAAACAGATGTTTCTGTTTCTGGTCAAAGACAATTGTCTCTGAAGAGCATAGGAAGAGGGCATCTCACCCTGTCTGCAGGAAGTGTCAGCACAGCCCTGGGCAGCCAGCCTCGGTGTTCAAAAGTTATTTGGCACCTGATGGGATCCCTAGAGATGGGTTGTGTCTGTCTCTGCCTTATCATTCTCTGCATACTCTCACCTTGTTTGGAGTCAGACCTTCATGGCACCTCAACATCTCTTTGGTGCACAACTATCTATTGATGGTTTATTGATTGATTGATTTTTTTCTTGCCTGTGTTTTTATGTTCTTGGAAATTTGACAAATTTTTCTAAGTGTAATTTTCTATCCATATGCTAAGGTCTTATATAAGTTATCAGAACATTCTGCATGTATTACTTTTTGTTAGGATCTCACAAATATATTGACAAATCATTATTTTTAAATGCATCTTTCAAAGCACATGCTTAACTTTTGGTGTTCTTCGTTGGAAAGGAACACAAGATGAGACTTCTCCAAATTGTTCTTAGTCCTTTTAATGCTGTTGCCTTTATGTTTTTGTCCCACTTCACACATTGATTATAATGCTCAAAACAATTATTGCAGCTGTATATGCTATCTCTGTAGGCCATTCACAAACTTAAAAAAATAAATGCACAGCATCTTACGTTACCTTCATGGAAATTGTGTACCTGCAATCCATTTGCATAATTTTTAATCAAAAGATTTCCTTGAGTATCTAGATGGAACCTACTGTAAATTGTGCACATATCTTTTTAGCAACAAACAATTCCATTACTATTATTTTTAAATATTTAATTTCTTTTTTTAGAATTTTTGGCTTCTGATTTCTCTAGTACAACAGCGGGTTTAGAAACCTTTAAGCACATGACACATCGGAGAGCTCAGGGGAGGAGCACAAATCTCACCTGAAGATCAAGAGTTATGAACAGGATCCTCGAGCCTCCGTGAAGCAAAGCCGGTTCCGTGAGTGGTCTGTGCCTCTATCGTCTGTCCATGTGTCCGTGCCATCCACACTGGCCAGCAGGCCTCCCCCAACCCCTAGCAAGCACACCAGGGTTCACTGTAGGAAAGCATGCGGGAACAACGCCTGCTTACGGTAAAACCCTGGTGCTTTTGGCAATCTGTCTGTCATAATTTTGAATTCCTTTCTTACAGTGCTTCCCCTCCATGATGTCCGCTCATTTTAAGCACACTTGATAGTTTTATAGTGTGCTACAGCTAAGAGGGAAACATCTGCTAAGCTTAGCAACTAGAGAAGAGTTCTAACAACGAAACGCGAGTTCTCTGGTCACTGCAGGAAAATTTCCCACCCCCAGAAGTGTTTTGTCTCATTCTCACTGGGGTCCGTGGATCCAAGGTTAAGTTTTCATGTCAATAAATAGCTACTCTTTGAGTTGCATAATTAGCATCTTTGCAGGTTTGTAGAAATAGAACAGTGACCTCTATATTCCTGTCGTTACTACACTGTTTTAATTTGCTACCAATTTACAACTTATTTCAGGCAACTTGCTTTTTTCAAGTCACTGGATTTAATGATTTCATGACATACATGCCAGAATTATTGTAAGATGGAATGGCTACATCTTCTTACACCCATCCCTACAAGTTACATTTTGGGGCTTTTGTACATGTACATGTGCTTCTATGGACTGAAGGACTGATAGTAATTTTTACTCCTTTATAAATTTCTTTAAGTTCCTTGTTATTGAGATGAATTAGGCACACAATTTAACAAAAAAAACACCAAATCAAATCAAACCAACAACTAAACAGATGATTCTATGTTTGCAAGCTATCATGGATAACTTCACTGTTTTTTCCAGAACTTTCACATATTTGGTAATATTATTACATGCATTACTTAAAGACTGAAGTAAAGACCCAAAGTAAAATGGCTCAAGTAATGAATGTATTATGGTGTAAATAACTCATAAAACTGCATGAGTTCAGTGATAGAATACCTTTCACAAATGTTTTCAGATTGGAAATGAGTCACTCCATGTACTTTCCTGCCCTTTTTGTGAGATGGAGCAAACCAAGGGATACTATTTTAAGTGTAAGTTTGGGAGTAAGAGTTTTATTTAAAATAATAAAAAATAGAATAAAATCACAATGTACCCTCGAGTCAATGTTACCCTCTCTAATGTGGCTGGCAGAAGAATTCTCAAACCAAATAGAGATTTTATTCTTCTTGGAGTCAGACTGGGAACTCCTGCATGACTGGCCTTCAGTCCAGGGCACAGAGGGGCAGAGCGCTCAGGAGGACTTTCCTTCTCTCCTTGATCATTTCCACCCCATACTTGAGCTGAGCTGAGCATACACAGGGAGCAGGAAACCCTCAAGTTCCAGAAGACCCTATGATCCGATCCTTGGCCTACTGAGACCTGAGGCAGCATTCTCCTGGTTCAGAAGGCAGAGTTGTCACAGAGTAATCTAAAAGACCAATGTCCAGCTCCCGAATAACCCTCAGACAACATAGGGTAAGCAAGTCTTGCACAATATGTAAGTCCTGAAGATGTTTTGTCAGGGCACAAATCAAGACTGGGGGTTCTCTCATCATTCAAACTTCTTCCATGCAACTGAGTACATCTAGTGTCATCTGCTTGGAAATTACTAAGGCTGTGCTCAGGGTAGAGCAAATAGAACAAACTTGGAACACTCCACCTTTTTGTTGTTCTCTGACTGTTTTAAAGATACTGAACTCCCATGTTTTCCTGAAACATACTTTCTGAGAACCAAGGTGAAATGTTGCCTGCATTTTTTTTGGTTACAACACTCAGCAAATTATGACAGGTAAATGAAGGTCCACAGTAAGCCCCACCCCCTATTTGTAGATTCATTACATATGGTTTTGATGAAGTGTGGTAAAAAATAATAATTTTAAGAACAAAAACTTTAAATTCTTGGCTGCATGTGACACAGCACCGTTAATGTGAGCAGTTCAATCAGTCCTGCATTATGACCAGTTGTGTTCACATAATTGTATGATTTACTGAGTGTTTTCTTGCCCTTAATTTTTGTGAAAACATGACCCATCAAAAGCAATTGGTTCTCAGAAGTGAGGTAAAAGTGAATACTTTTAATCTGAGTGATAAGGTGAAAACCTGAGATCCGTGGACAGGTGGCGTACCTTCAGTGGAAGTTGGGTGGTATGATGGGAAAGTGAGTTGGGTATCAGCTATGTAGGTAGCACTGACCCAGGTCTGCTCTGCTCACTCCTCCACTATAACATGAAACAGCTAATGGCCCTGAATGGATGTTCCCAATCATTGAGATACAACAATAACAAGAAAACCCGAGCTAGAATGACCAACCAAATCTATATGTGTACTTAGGACGTACTTGTGGATCCAGGAGTACACTTTTTTTGCCAGCTTTTTAGTCACCTAATTCAGTACCATTCTTTCCTCCTGAGATCTACATGTAAGCACCTTTGACCCCTCTCCTGGTCCCACAGGAGAAATGCCGTCTCCATCTGGACCTAGAATACCACACCTAGAATACACACAGAGGACATCTTCCAGGTTAGAGAGCTCAAGCTCCGAGTGATCTCCTTAAGATGTTCGATTTGCCTCCATGCCCGAACGTCGCAGTATAGGAATGAGAAACGAGTGTCTAGATTCAACTAAGCTTGGGATGTTGTCATCTGTTCTCAATCACAGAGACAAGGGATTTATGCCAAGTGGGAAAACAGATGTCGAAACCATGTGATTTCAGGTGTAGGCTACCTAGGAGACAAAGCAAGCGAAGCGCAGCACTCAGGCAGAGGAGGATGCTCAGACATGCAGCACAGGAAAAGCAGAAGTTGAGAACACGGTCTAGAAGGAGGCAGCGGGGTGGGCCAGCTCTCGGTGAGGCTTAGGGTGTGGACACAGACTTGGGACTGGAGCCTCCTGCATGTAGTGGGTGCGGATGTGACCTCAGTGTGAGAACCACCCACAAGCACCCACCTCCTCCTCATCCTGGGACCTGAGAATTCCGCCTCCACCCTTGTGGCTGGCTGGGGGCCTGCTGTGAGCTGGCCCCCTGCACTGCTGATCGGCCCTGGAGACAAGGCTCCAGGAGGTCCCCAGGGCAAGGCTGAGGGTGAAGGGCTCAGCCGAGCCCAGCAACCTCCCAGACGCAGACCAGGTGGTGCTCTTAGCCACCAGCACCATCTCACTGAGCTCAGTTCATCATTTCTAAACAGTTCTTGTTGCTCCAAATTCCTCCACACACCACAAGCTAAAATACTGCTACTAAGAAGGTGATCTACCCATACGTGAACTATCGAATTCTATTGATGATCGCACAGCAAATAACTTAGTGTAAATTGATGACAAGTCAGCTGACAATGTGACTAAAGGTCTGTTCATGAACAAAGCACTTTTACAAATAAACTAAGGCCAACATCAAAAGCCATTAATT
This sequence comes from Dipodomys ordii, assembly GCF_000151885.1. NCBI lineage: Eukaryota > Metazoa > Chordata > Mammalia > Rodentia > Heteromyidae > Dipodomys > Dipodomys ordii. The sequence continues at coordinate 2,117,239 of NW_012267307.1, forward strand.
TTTTAAACGAATTTGAGACATGTTTTGAAGAGTGATTTGACAAAAACAAATACCGTACAGTATCCGGGCGTAAGGCAGATGTCATTCTAGATCTGAGAAAGACAAGAAAAGTCTCTCCCTTGAGTCTTATCCTCCTGGGAAATCCTGCCAGACTCCATTTGCGTTCGTGCTGCTAGAAACAGACACAAGGTTCTTTTATGATAATCTGTGATATAATGAAACTGTTTTATGCTCTGGAAGGTGCAGGGGTAGTTATGGAGTGAGGTATTTGGGAAGGGATCCATCATTTATTTGAATCGTCCTCGTTCAGTCACTTGTGGGTGATTGCAAAGGAGTTGATCCTCACCCACTGCCTGCACTGAACAGAGGGACAATAGTTGCTGGAGAGAAAAGAGGGTATTGGGTGCACAGGCGGGCAGCACACAGGGTCTGTGGGAGTGTGCGGCCTCCGGGGCCACCTCCTCCTCCATGGGGCTTTCCCAGGAGTCTTTCTTCCAGCATCCTCCTGTACGAAAGTTCTTACAGAGAGTGCGGAGCAACACACACTAACAACATGCCCTTGTCAGACTTACTTATCTTGAGTCAATTAATTTAGTAGTGGGTCTCGGCCAGCCGTACACATTCCTCTTTCTAACTCCCCTTCAAACGTTCCCAGAAGACTGAAACTCACAGAGGACGCACTGTTCACTGGGTGTGGTAGAGAGGTGGTGAGTGACCGGCCAGGCTCTGGCCTGGGGTACAGGGCACTGCTTTGCCAGGTGGACAGTGACCTCAGTAATGCTGACTTGGAGACAAGACTGGGTGTGGGGGCTGGGAAGGGAGAGGTGGGTGACGGGACCCAGGCTGCAAGCTGGTGAAAGCTGGGTCCGATGGAAGTCTTTTCCTGGAAGCGGCCTTGTGGCCGTGGAGAGTCTCAGAGGAGCTGAGGTTCACAAACAGGGCAACGGGGCTGCAGCAGCCCAGCTCACACCCAGTGGAGAACTAATTGGGCCCAAAGGCGCCCGAGTAGGAGCAGGAGGCTCGGGCGGTTTACAGGGAATGCAGCTTTCTAGGGTATGAAATATAACACCAATTAGCAGAGCTGTACTGGAAGCCGGCCACGTTACCAGGAGCAGGAGGCTTTAAAAGTCATTACTGCTCCAGCAGCACTGTCTGCAAATGGTGTATCTGCAGGAATCAGAGCGAGTCACAGATCCCCCTAGCACACGTGGCGGCCGATCATTTGCACAGAGCTTTCTAAAAAGCAATAATCTGTTTTCTTCCCTCCTCTGCCCCCCCACCCCCGCACCCCTGAAACAGAACTTTCTATGCTAAGCACACTTTGGTACACAGGTTTCTCCTGCTGCTGGGAACCTCTTTGTGCCCAGCGAGGTGGGTGAAGCAGGGACTGAAGGATGCTCTGCATGCTGCCCAGCGTGGGTTGTGTGACCTTGTTCCCAGGGTCAGAGTTGGTCCTCTCCGCTGCTCTTCTCCCCGCTCCTCATCCCCATTCCTGTCTGTGCCCACTTGCTTTTGTGCTCCATCCTGTCTCTGCAGTAGTGGGGTGAGGTTTGGAGGCTGCCAACCCTTGCTAGGAGCCGTCCTCTGAGCACTGGCAATACCCCACTGAGGGCCCCACCGACATTTCACCTGTCTGTGAGGGTGTTCTCCCTGAGTGTGAGCTAAGATGCGTGATTAGATCCAAAGTACCTTGACTTCCTCAGAAAATAAATGCGAACCCATTAATGAAAATTGACCATAAAAACCATTTCTTTTGGCAGTAGCACAATTTGAAACCCGGGCCTCAAACTCATACCATTTGTGCCACACCCCTAGACATGTTTTGCTTTCGTTATTTTTTTCAGCTAGCTTCTCACTTTTTGTCTAGGACAACCTTACATCATGATCCTCTGATCTATCATTCCAAGTAGCCGGAATGATAGATATTGATCAAATTTCCCCCTTTTATTGCTTTTTGGAGGAGCTGGTCATCAAGGTTCACCTACTGCGTGAAATAATGTAGATTTCTAGCTTCCTAATTGTGTCTCTCCACGTCCATCACTGTGACAGAAGGCCTGAGGTAAACAAGTGCACAGCTTCTCAGGCCTTAGTTCTCAGAGCGGGCTTTCCACTGCTTTAGGTCTGACGCAAGGCACAATTCTGGTGTCTATCCACCCATCGACGATTAATCCACTGATGAGGTCAGATTCCCAAGACCTGGCCACTTTTCCAAAACCCCGCTCCAAACACTGATTCGCTGGGGACTGGGATTTGACATCTTCACCTTTGAGTGACAGCCCAAATCTTAACAATAGAACAAGTTATATTTTCATATTCAAAAACATAGACTGATGTACCAATTTTCGGAGGTTTGGAGTTTGTGCACTTGCTTCTCATTTAAGTGCTACATAACACCCATTATCTTTGACCCATCCTTTTTTTAAATCTTTATGCCACAGTATTCACTGACATAAAGGGACTTTTCACTGGCTCCAACAGAAGTGGTCATTATTTAATTGTGATTGTCTATGAACCCAGCATATAGCAGGTACAAGACAAACGCTTGCCCATTTCAATTAAGTAGTGGGTGATTGATTCAATAACTCATAATGGGAATCTGCCTTCTTTCCCGTAAGAAGCCTTGTGCTCCGTCCTTCGGATCATTTTCACAGACACGGTTCTCTTGTTAAAATGTGCGACCCCACGTCCGCACAGGCCGGTGTCTGCCCATGGGGCGTTTCCTTTGCCTCGCAGAGGTTGGACATTGTCCGGTGCAGCTGAGTCAGGGCCACACAGGCCTCTTCCTCCCACGTGAGCAGAAGCTTCCAGGCTGTTCTGGGGGTGTCTGCAGCTGACTTCTGCAGAAAATGATAAAATTTGCACAGGGCACATGAAAACATATTCAATTCCTTAGTTCTTTGTTCCTCACTGTGCCTTAACAAAACCCTCAACCTCGAGAAAGAACAATATCCTAGCAGCTCTGTAGCAGGTTCTTCAACAAAGTACTTTTCAAAACCAGAAACTATTGGTGGTTGTAGCCACTCAGTTGTTTGAAAAGACCGCGGCAGAGAAAAGCATAGAACTTGTTTGGCCATCCGTGAGCTCAGGAAGGAAACAGACAGAACTTCCTGGTGTGACATGGAGCTGTGGATACAGCACCATTGAGACTCGCGGGAGGGGGGGGAGGAGGGAAGGAGGGGGGAGGGGGCACATCCCGGTGCACGGTTCACGTGCCTTCATGGAGTGAGCCAGCCATGTGAGGGCTTGAGTGTGAGGCGCAGCACCTTCTGGTTTCCGTAAGAAACGGTGGGAAGCAGAGAGCGGTGGGCTCTACCACTGGTCATGGCCCCTCCGCCACCTCTGCAACTGCCCAAGCTTCTTCCTCTGAGCACACAGGATGGCCACCCCATGGCTCGTGCGTGCCAGAGTCCCAGGAACGCAGATTGCTTTGTCCCCGGGGTGCGGTGGCTGCTAGGAGGATGCACACAGCTGGAAGTCTGTGTCTGGAGAATGGAGGGGCCTGGCGTAGAGGTCAGTCTTGTGAATAGAGTGGCCACGATCAGACAGGGTCTGAGAAAGTCACCGCTGTGAGCGGACACTCAGGTCCCAGGCCCGTGCTCGGGTGGAGAGGAAGTGACCACTTGGAAAAAAAAAGACCTCTTTCCACGCAGAAAGAAGAGCAAGTTCGTCTCTGTGGGTTTGTGTCGCGCCTGCAAGCACCATGCGGATATACTTGAACACGTCGTCAGTCTTGGAATCCCAAATCCTTACTGGATCTGATCTTCTGAGCTCTGTCAGTCAAGGTGGCGCTCATGTCAGTCCAGACTATGAGAACAGACTGCGTCCCCAGCCCAGGCCACGGCCTGGAACTGAGCCAGCACACAGACACCACAAAGATAGAGTCAACACAGACATGCACCCCTCCTCCTCCTCTTCCTGCTCCTTCTTCTCTTGCCTCTCCTCCTCCTCCTCCTCCTCCTCCTCCTCCTCCTCCTCCCCTTTCTGTTCCTCTTCCTGCTCCTTCTTGTCCTCTTCCTGCTCATTGTCTTGTTTTCTTCTCCTGTTGCTCTTCCTTCTTCTCATGCTGTTCTTCCTGCTTCTTCTTCTTTTGTCTTTTCCTCCTACCTCTCTCCTTTCTTTTCTTTTCCTTTCCTCTCCTTTCCCTTCCTTTCTTCCTTCTCCTCCACCTCCCCATCTCTGTCTTTGCCTCTCTCCATCACATACCTCCTCCCCGCAAGTTTTAAATTTCCTCAGCTAGTGTAAAACTTAATGAAAGCTCTAGAGTACACAATAGCATTTTGGAGCAGGGATCTGGCCGCTATGAGCATTCACAGCGGGGGCCGACCATGTGAACACGGGCAGAGCAGGCAGAGCCCCTCGCTTTTTTACTGGGATTTATTACAGTCGGGTCATTATTTACAATGCACCATTCACATCCTCTAAAGAGCCAATAAACTGGCTGCTGAATATGCATTTTGCTCTGTGGTGAACACAGATGTTTGCAGCTAATATCCATTTCATTTAATTTCTTTTCTCTCTCTCTCTCTAAAAAAAAACTTCTAGCTTGGTATTTCTGCAACAGCTGGGAAGCGGTCTGCCCTTCTTCGGTTTGGGAATCACTTCTCATATTTATTGTTACTGGTGCCAGTCACATCGTTCTACTTTAAGAGTCCCTCAGCATTTCTTATAGAAGCTACGCTTTCTGTGAGTTCAAAACCAGGTTGGTAGAGTTGTCTGGGGGTTAAATGTGAACATCTGAGATCCCAGCCTGGATTCAAATCACTTTAACAAAGTATAGAAATAAAATCAGTTAGTGTGTTCTAGTGCCATGGTTTTGCAGACTGCAAAGAATATGGTAGGATATTGAGTATCAAAGTTATTTCACTTTCTATGTACCAAACATTGCTTTTTTCCAACTACCTTTTTTTTAGGCCATTCATTTTTTAACATTTCTTCTGTTTGCAGGAGAATTAGCAGTGACGATTGAGGGACTCATTTCCAAGCATAATATAAACTGTGGCTGATAATCCCATCCGTCCCCTTTGGCTAACACTCAGCGGGACAGCATCCCATCCCCACTCTGTGTCTTCAGTGTGGCAGGGTCAGTCTACGATGATCAAATTGGACGTACTGTCCACAGTGGGCATTTTAACCGCTAACTATGTCCTGTGCACTGTATTCATACATGAGGCACCGCAGTTCCATGCAAGCAGAAGTGTTTTCTAAAAGGCTGCGGGCCTCTTTCTGGCAAGGATGATAGAATAAACAAATTCACAAGTATTTCTTTTTTTCTTTTCTTTTTTTTTGGCTGGTTATGGGGTTTGAACTTTGGGCCTGCCCACTGTCCCTCAGCTCTTCAGCTCAAGGCGAGTGCTCTACCACTTGAGCCATAGCGCCACTTCTGGTTTTCTGGTGGTTTATTGGAGATGAGAGTCTCACAGACTTTCCTGCCTGAGCTGGCTTTGAGCTGTGATCTTCAGATCTCAGCCTCCTGAGTAGCTGGGACGACAGGTGTGAGCCACCGGTGCCCTGCTCACAAGTATTTCTTAAGCATTTGGTATATCCTGGACCAGAGTGCCATGTGCTGGCCTTGGTGGTTTCTTAGTGAAGCCTTACAGGACTTCTTTTTTATTTTTTAAATAAGTTTTTTTCAATTGTGAAAATACTGTAAGAGGGGTTACAATTACATGAGCAAGGTAATAAGCACATTTCTTATCAAGCATTGTTGCCTCCTCCTTTGTTTTCCCTTACCATCCCTGCCCTCCCATCTCCAGGACTCCACCCCCACCCCCCACGGCTAAAAGCAGATGCAGCCTGTGAAGGCTTTGAACCATTGCTGGGTGTTGACTTGCAGGTTGTACGGAGTCACTCAGCTCACAAAAGCAAGGCCTGTCTCCAGGACTGATGTCTCCTAAGAAGCTCCTGTTTCTGATTTTCAAGGAGAACGCTTTTAGCTCTGAAGGTCTGGTTGCGCTCAGAATGGGGACTGGAGCAGGAGACGGGGCAGGGAACAGAACGCAACGGAAACAGCCATCTCAAGATGAACCCAAAGGTATGTCAGTGAGAACACACAAGACCGACCCATTTGCTTAAGGCGAACTAATTAAAGAAAATACAGAGCTCACACAGTTTCTGAACTTTATTACCAATTCATTTCATATCCCAAATACTACATTAAGATAGTCAGTTTTGGCATGAGCTAAGGTCATCTTTCTATGAGTATGGTCATATTAAATGAGTGCTGAGATTATTAATGAAGTATTAAGGGAGGATTAATGGAGAATGGTCATGCTGAATACTTAGTGAGTAGGAGAGTACATTGTGCAAATTTAGATGTTCAAATTATTCTGGACTTCAGATGATCTTAGCAGCATTTTCATAAGAAGTTGAAATAGCTCTTTTAGCTTGATTAAAAACTGGTCAAGTTTACATTTTAAAAACAGCTAATTTATAACTTTCACAGATATTCATTAACCTTGAAAAAGCCTTTCGGATTGAATTATATCTGTGCAAAGTCCTGCGATGTATGTTCCTGTGATAAGCAGAGCTTTTAAAATCCCTCTCCCTTAGGCACAATGGCTTCCTAACTTCTGTCTTTGTGTAGATGGTCTTTCGAGCAGCTGCATTTTTGTCTGTTTCTTCACCTCAGAGAAATCTCTCCATCTCTGTCTCCATGAAGCAAACCTCAGAAACACTTAAGAAAACTCACTTCTATGCCAAAGCAGGAGCTAACATGCCACTGACATGCCACTAACATGAGACTAGCTTCTGAGACCTCACCCCGCACCGGCAGCTCGGATCTGGACATTTTCTGGGTGCGACTCTCCACTGAGGCCACCTCCCGTTGGTAGTAAGGATCTGGACATTTTCTGGGTGTGACTTCCACTGAGGCCACCCTTGGTTAGTAGTAAATTTGATTTTTCAGTGTCAAACTGGGTGATTCTTGGTCCCGCTTCCTTGTCTCCAGTCTCTCCTTCCTTTTCTTCCTTCCCTTCCCTCCCTCCACCCCGTCTCTTACTGATTTCATGTTCAATGTGTTAGAAGGGAGATTTAGTCACCCAGCCAACCTGCATTCATTCATTAACTGTTAGTTTTTCTTGAGATTTTTGCTCCTTTAAGCCTTACAACTGTTCTTTTTTTGAGTTTTTCCCCCTCTATAGGTCAATAATTAAATTTAAGAATGAATGGTACTAAGTATAGTTTCTTGTAAGACTCTTGTAATTACGTAAAGAACTCAGTCGATGGTAATTGATGGGTTTACCATGTGAATGATGCAAAATTTTGGACTGCTCTAAGTTACCCTGTGGATGATTAAATGGTTATATAATATTGTAAATGCTTATTCTACCAAAGAAGGAGTTTGCTAGTTCCTTTATTTGTTCTTATTGTTTTGTAAAGCTGACTTCAGAGGAGCACTGTGTATTTTAAGCCCTCAGCAGCAAACAAGCTCATCGTGAGGTATTTTAATGACTCTGGCTTGCTATGGCTCATGGTGAGCAGTCCAGGATTTGGCATCCTCCGTGACTCTGCCGAAGTCCCTGCAGAGAAACAGACAAGAACACTCCCCTCAGCACCAAAAGCACGTCAGGACAGAAGGATAGTCTATTCTAGTGAAGACAGTGGGATATTCTATTTGCCTCAAAGGATAGGGAATGGTCGAGTGTACTATAGCATGGACTTCACACAACATGAAATAAAGAAGACACAAAAGGAAAAAAAATGGTGGTTCCACTTATTTGAGTAGCCAGCACAGATATTATAGAGACAGGAGGTGGAACAATATACTTGCGACTCAATAAACATGTGGGAGATTGTGGCTAGCAATATGGCTAATTCAGGTTCTAAATTATATTTCAGAGTGGAAAAAATCCACTCAAAGCCAGCATGGTACTTCCTACAGAGCACGGTACTTCCTACAGAGCATGGTACTTCCTTCAGAGCATGGTACTTCCTACAGAGCACGGTGCTTCCTACAGAGCACAGTGCTTCCTACAGAGCACAGTGCTTCCTACAGAGCACGGTACTTCTACAGAGCATGGTACTTCCTACAGAGCACAGTGCTTCCTACAGAGCATGGTACTTCCTACAGAGCATGGTACTTCCTACAGAGCACAGTGCTTCCTACAGAGCACAGTACTTCCTACAGAGCATGGTGCTTCCTACAGAGCACGGTACTTCCTACAGAGCACGGTACTTCTTACAGAGCACAGTACTTCCTACAGAGCATGGTACTTCCTACAGAGCATGGTGCTTCCTACAGAGCACGGTACTTCCTACAGAGCACGGTACTTCTTACAGAGCACAGTACTTCCTTCAGAGCATGGTACTTCCTACAGAGCACAGTGCTTCCTACAGAGCATGGTGCTTCCTACAGAGCACAGTACTTCCTACAGAGCATGGTACTTCCTACAGAGCACAGTACTTCCTACAGAGCACAGTACTTCCTACAGAGCATGGTACTTCCTACAGAGCACGGTACTTCCTACAGAGCATGGTACTTCCTTCAGAGCACGGTACTTCCTTCAGAGCACGGTACTTCCTACAGAGCACGGTACTTCTACAGAGCATGATACTTCCTACAGAGCACGGTACTTCCTACAGAGCACAGTGCTTCCTACAGAGCACGGTACTTCCTTCAGAGCACGGTACTTCCTACAGAGCACAGTGCTTCCTACAGAGCACGGTACTTCCTACAGAGCACGGTACTTCCTACAGAGCATGGTACTTCCTACAGAGCACAGTACTTCCTACAGAGCACAGTACTTCCTACAGAGCATGGTGCTTCCTACAGAGCACGGTACTTCCTACAGAGCACGGTACTTCTTACAGAGCACGGTACTTCCTACAGAGCATGGTACTTCCTACAGAGCATGGTACTTCCTACAGAGCACGGTACTTCCTACAGAGCACAGTGCTTCCTACAGAGCATGGTACTTCCTACAGAGCACGGTACTTCGTACAGAGCACGGTACTTCCTACAGAGCATGGTACTTCCTACAGAGCACAGTACTTCCTATAGAGCATGGTACTTCCTACAGAGCACAGTACTTCTACAGAGCATGGTACTTCCTACAGAGCATGGTACTTCCTACAGAGCACAGTGCTTCCTACAGAGCACAGTACTTCTACAGAGCATGGTACTTCCTACAGAGCACAGTACTTCTACAGAGCACGGTACTTCCTACAGAGCACAGTACTTCTACAGAGCATGGTCCTTCCTACAGAGCATGGTACTTCCTACAGAGCACAGTGCTTCCTACAGAGCACAGTACTTCTACAGAGCATGGTACTTCCTTCAGAGCACGGTCCTTCCTACAGAGCACAGTACTTCTACAGAGCACGGTACTTCCTACAGAGCACGGTACTTCCTTCAGAGCACGGTACTTCCTATAGAACCCTGAGCTACAGAACACGAGGCAGCACACAGCAAGTCTGGGTCACAGCAGACCCAGCAGAGGCAAAATCACTGCAGTCACACTTGCTGAAGTCTCTTGTTCAGTGGGGCCCACAACACAAGGGCAGTTGAAAAATTAACTTGTATTCCTGCATAAAAGTAAAACCTTCGTTTAGGACTTCTTTGAGAACATGAAATACTTAGTGGTGAATTTTTAGAAATAATAATGCACAGGGGCTGGGAAGGTGGCTCAGTGGTAGAGCGCTTGCCTT
>NW_012267307.1:2130238-2160238 GCF_000151885.1 Dipodomys ordii
GGAGGGGAGGGGTGGGGAGGGGCCAGGAGGGGCAGGTGGGAGGAGGCCGGCCTCCGCTTCAGGTTGCTGGCCCGCGGGGTCTGCGTTCCTCCGGGGCCCAGGGCCTCTCTGGGGCCATGGCTCTCAGACAGTGGTCCAGGCCCTGCTGCCCTGTCCACTGCTGGCCTTTGGGCTCTCACGCCGCCTCCAGAAAGGCAGGGTCTCGAGCTGTCCTGCATTCCCCCGGCTTGCTCTGGTCCCAGGGTAGGTCCTCCCTCTCCTCGCTCGTCTGCTGGGCGGTGAGAGGCCTGTCCCGCCCGCCTCACTCCCCGGAGCCGGGGGGCCTCAGAGGGAAAGCTGTGTGTCCCATAATTCCAGTTTCCCACGCTTCATAGGCAGGAGCCTGGCCAGCAGGCCTGAGCCCACAGCACACCGCTTCAGGGGACCCTCCGGCCGGTAGCTCATGGGACCCCCCAGGACGTGCCAGGCTCTGGGGGCGCAGTGTGGCCAGAAGGTGTTTGGAGGAGGGAGGGCTCAGGCCCTGGACCACACACTTCAGAGCATCGCTGAAGGAAAACAGGCTCGGCCCCAATGAGACCACGTGTGCCTCCCCGGAGGCCTGGGACAAGCTCTGTGGAGAACACAAGAACGTTCTAGAAGAACAAAGGAAGCCGCTCCCTCTGCGGTGTGGCCCCAGGACGGATCCAGCAGCATCTCTGCCCTGCCCCATTCCCCTCCTGCCCTGGCGCGGGCGCCGGGCCGCCAGGCCCTTCCACAGCCGCAGGAACCACAGAAACCCGGCTTGAAAAATCAGTTTTAATAAAGCCCCAGCGCTGACCCCAGAAACGCAAGTATTTATATTATTGACTTCCATCCGGGGCGATTTGTTATGAGGGGCGGGGGAGGGACACCGTTCTGCTGGCGTCTCGAGACCTGAGGAAAAAAAATAACCAAAATTAGAGAAACGGGAGACCTCACTGCAGCGAGCAGAATAAAGCGAATACCTCTGGGCTGTTCATCGGCCGTGGTCCTCGTTTCCGATCTCATCCGTTAGAGGAATGCGGCCGCTCTTCCCTCTTTGATGGTATCATTATGTAGAGTCTACAGATTCAATTCCATTTACAAGTCAATGGTGTGAGATTTTATGACAATTCTTTTTAGTGGGTTGATTCTGTATGATCCTCAGGAAGGTTAAAAAAAAAGAAAAGGAAAAGAGAAAAAGAAGGCTGGATGGCTGTCTCTGCAGCTCCTGGTTGTGGGGCTGGCTTGTGTGTTGGTCGTGCTGGCTCTGTGTGCCTGGCCGGCCGACACCGGTGTGGCTGATGACAGGCAGCCAACCACGCACACAGGTAAAGGCAAACGCCGCGTGTGCGGGGCAGAAAACACAATGATTCAATCTTTAACATGAGGAGTGAAAAGTGGGAAGAAAATCTGGTCTGAGGAGACCCACGCTCGGAGGCCGTGAAGGGCTTGGAAAGATTGAGACGTCACAGTGCTCAGGGTGTGATTGAACCTTGTGCTCGGGCCCCACATTCACCTGTTCAAATCCTCATGATGTTCTGAAATTGTCTGTGTCTGGAGTAAAAGCCTAGAACGTGGCCATCCCGAGAGCCTAACTCTAATATGCCTCACGTCCTTGAACGTGGAGAAACTGGGGCACCTACGGACAGAGGGGTACCGTCAGGAGATCAGAAGATGCAGGGGGCCTGGGGAGCTCCAGGAGGGAGCAAGACCCCATCTGTGCCTCACAGTCCTGAGATGGAGCCACACTAGCAAGCAGAGACAAAGACATTTTCAGGGTGTGGCAAAAGGCAGGGGAGGCAGTGGCCACCGGTGACGCCTGGGGACCTCTAGATGCTTGGGTTCAACATGGGGTGGGGAGCTGTGGGCACACTCTGAGCTACAGTAGTCACCCATCGGCCACTCAGCAAGCATTCAGCAAGTACCTGCTGTATGCTCCATGTCAGGCACAGAGACCCAGGACGATAACTTCCAGACGACCACACAGAACACTGATTCCGAGTGACAAGTGCTGGGAGACTTCAGAAGAGGAGCACAGGTCATCCTCCCCAGTCCTCAAATCTAGAACTTTCTGAATGAAGGGATGACACCACAGGTGGGAGATTTTATAGCTCAGCTCCTGTGAGGAGTCCAGCCCAATTGCAGAAACAGTAAACATGTGCACCCAGTAACCTTGAGACCACGTGCATCCCACGAACACGAATCATAGCCGTATCGTGTGGGCGGCTTGAGTCTCATCCTTGCAGTGGTCTGCTGTGAATATGGGAATATCCTGAACTCCACAACTCTAAGCCAGCTTTCATTCCGTGCGTTTTGGGTAAGGGGCACAGAGCATGCAATATCACGGACCCGACCTCAAGACAGATTGCTGAAGAGCTCTCGAACTGGAGGAGAGTGGTGGGCAGAGGACAGCAGGAAGGAAGGTGACTCTGGAAAGAGCCAAGGAGGAGCCGGCCCCGCTGTGCCGAGGGACGGGCGAGCCAGACTGGACTCCAGGCAGGGGGATACGAAACTCGGTGGAAAGCGCTAATGATGGAGGGTTTTTCACTTGAATTCACTTCCTTGACAATATTGGTCCCAAATCTATTTTTGTAACATTTGGTGAATTTTAGGATGTGGGGTGTGGGGGGGAGATTGGGGCAAATGAATTTGCTCATCATTTTATGTATGTAGCAAAACTTAATAATTTCCACAAAACTGGAATTTAAAACAGATTTTCTTTCATAAGACTTAGGGTTTCAGTGGAGCATTGACGTTTCTCCTCATAAAAATTACAATATTGTTACTTGTGCCAGAAAACTTTTTTTTAATGAAGGAAGTGAGCATATTACAAGTTTCTCTGGCTAACAAGTTGTACTGTGGGATACAGGCAGGGGCTGTATTTGCCAGGTGCTCTCTAGCCAGCTAGTCTTCCTTCCCTTTCCCTGCGTCTTTTATCTCGGGGTAGCGGAAACCAAGCTGAGGGCCTGCCAACCCCCTCCCCCACAGAGGCATTTTGGAGAGGCAGAAATCAAAACTGACAGATTGTTTTTAAAATGTTGTGTACTTAAGCATGGAATCTGGTTCTTAAAAACACGGCTAATTACATGTATGCTGTGATGTTTTCAGTTCTTCTTTGACACTTTGTATTTGATGAGCCCGTCTCTCTCGGTCACGCCTGAGATCCAGGGAAGTTCCTGCCCCTCGTGCCGCTGAGTCTTTCTGGGCAGCCCGGGAAAGACCTTGCTGGCCATGAGCAGGAGGACACTTGGCAGAACTTGCTCAGCGATGTATTTTCACTCCCTGCACTGTCCCTCGTGCCTAAAGACCCCCTGGCCCACAGTCTCCCAGAATTACTCCATGGCACATCCTGCAACATGGGCGTGCGGCCGCTGCGCCCTTCACCCCACCCATGGCACGGGACAAAGCCCGCAATGCGTGTGGTGCCCTGGAGTGGATGGCATCCCCGAGCACTCCCATCCTCCCACAGCCTTGGGGGGGGGGCTGCTGTGGAAGCCCAGTCTGCACGAATGCAGGGGTGGCATGAGGCCACGCTGGGGTCTAGCTGGGCCAGATCTGATGAGCGGAGTCTCTACAGGAAGAGGAGAGGACACACAGAGACACAGGGAAAAACACAAAAGCCAACATCACCCAGCCACGAGGCCCGCTTCTGGGACCAGCAGATGCTGGTAAGCGGGGTTCTTCTTAGAACTTCTGGAGGGAGTAGAGCTTCGACACCCCACCCCATGCCCGCTCTTCTCCATGTCACCCCCCATGCCCGCTCTGCTCCATGTCCCCCCCATGCCCGCTCTGCTCCATGTGTCCCCTTCCCCACCGCCTCCTCGCGGCCAGCAGCTGCTCCCTGCGACCCACAAGACCAGACAGTGTCTGAATGGGCAGGAAGCGACCTTGAGTTTCTCACTTCTCCAGTACAGAAACAGCACCAACCCCCATGGCTGGCCCAGGCCCTCTACCTCCACAGCATGGCTGGCCCTACCCTCTACCTTCCCCGTGTTCTACACAGATGCTCTGGTTGGAAGCATTCTGCTTCTACTCTTTTCCATAGAGATGGAAAAATGCCCAGGCCCAAATCTCAATTCTGCTGTTTACAAGCATTTCCCAGAGCCAGCTGCCAAGTTGCAAAGAGAAGATTGGGAACTGTAACCATGACTTCACGTGTTTTTAGAATAAAATAAATGAACACATGAAAGGCTTAGAAGAGCCAAGCATGGTGGTGCATGCTGTAATCTCAACTGCACATGAAACACAGGTAGGAGGATCATAGTTCCAAACTAGTCTGTGCAAAAAAGAACTTTTCTGGTAAGGAATCTGAAACAAAAAATGTTGGGGTTGTGTTCAAATAGTAGAGCACCTATCTAACCAGCAGAAGGCCTTGAGTTCAAATCCTAGTACTTACCAAAACAAAAATGCTCAGAACAAGATGGCATATAATAAAAGCTCACTAAATCCTAGGTCTTAGCTTAAGAAATGCCAGGATTGTTCTTTCCACTAACTAATTGACGGCCTCAGGGGGCCGGCCTGGCTCAGCCCTGTCTTGTCCTCCTCAGGAAAGCTGGTGGACAGGAGCTAGTTCCATAACGAGGTCATCATCTGTGCTGGCAGTAAACGCAGAGACAACGTCTGAGTGGAACTGGACGAGTGTTTGGTAAATCTGATCATGAGCAATGGCTAGCCACCGTCCGTGTGTTTTGTGCTAGGCATGACGGAGTTTCTGGGTCTCTCTCCCACACCCAGCTCTTCCTCCTGTCCAGTCACAACCAGATGCAGGGTGGCTCCCTGGCTCCCTTTGGAAGGAAGGAGCTGGGCTGCATGGCAGGGTGGACAAGCGCCAGGTGCCGTCAGCACAGGCTGGACCGCAGGAAAGCCAGTCTGACACCTGGGTTCTCTGGTTCTGGGGCAGTGCCGTGGCCCTCATCCATTGCCCAAGGGTGTGGCCATGAAGCTGGGGAGAGAGCTAACCTCCTTGACTTGCATTTGTGGCTACGAACGCCGGGGCAGACAGTTTGGTTTAGGCACACCAGCACGCTGAGGGACTAGGCTCACCCCTTCAATTCATGAGGTCTGCGGGGCTTGGCTGTCTGGCTCTGAGAGACTCACCACTCAGGGTTGGGGTGTCCACGGGGAGTTGGCAGCGGCCCTGGTCACCGTGGCCGTTCAGGTGGAGGCCCCACCGGGAAAGTCCCCTGGAACATCTGCCTGCTCGACGCCCCCGGGCACAGGCCTCTCGGGTATCACACGCGTGACCTCGGGTATCCAGGGGGCCTGATGTCTCAAAGAGAATGACTCACAACTGGCAGAGGACGTTGCTTGTGCGTACAGCAGAAGCCAGATGAACCTACAGACCAGGTAAGTTTTGGGTAAGACGGACAGGAATCAAATCTCAGCCAGTGCAGCCGCTACACCTCCCCACACTTGGACTCGTTTGTCCACCAAGTCTGGAAAAGCCACCTCTGTCTTCGGGGCTCACTGCACGGTAAGCTGAGGACACGGGACTTCGCCCTCTATGGTGTTTCTGCCTGGCACTCTGGCAGACACCTGCGGCCCCCGGATCTGGACCAGGCTCTTGCTCCCTTCTTCAGGGATCGTTTTACTTAATAGTTAGCAAGAAGTAAGCAGGACAGGTCCCTTATTTCTGGGAGGAAGCTGTGGAAAGAAATGAGAAGTGGCTGAGTAAGGTCCCCAGGCCTTCCTGGCCCAGACGCCTGGGTCTGCCCGGTGAGGTGGACATCCACCCTCAGTGATACTGCCCAGGGCCGAGCACCAGCTCCACGTAGCCGTGCGATTCTTTGATGTACTTGCACAGTGGTGAGCTAGCCAGCAGGGATCCAAGCAGGGGCCTCTTCCCTGCCCCCAGGGACTACCAGCCTACCCTGTAGAGGACAGTTGGAGGATTCTAGGTCAGAGCGCAGGCCAGGCTCGGTCCTCCTGCTCTCCTGCCCAGACCTGCGTGCGTCCTGGGGAAGTCCAGAGCAGACCCTGACCTCGGTCATAAGCAGAGCTCGCAGTGGTTTCACAGCTGTGAGGAGGAAGAGCACCAGCCCCAGGCTTCCCGTTTGCTCGGGTTCCCCCCAGGGTTCCCCATCTTCTACACCTCCAGGAAGCCTTCAGCAGGAGGGAATGGCAGACATACAAGGGCACACCCGTCCTGAGGTGTGTCACGTAAGCCATGGTCTCCTAGGAAAGAGATCAGAGGACTTGCCACTCAGAGCCCAAGATAGAGCATCCGTGTCTACATATGCTGTGGTGCTGGGGTCCGGCTGGGGCTGGGAAGCGTCCGTTTCTTGCGGGAAGCTAGGAGCTTTTCACAGCTCCTAGCACATTAGATGCCTTCACTGTCTCAGCCATGCCAGGCATTTCCATTGCTTTATCCCCCCCCTTGGGAAAATGGCCCCCTCTGCATAGCTCCTGAAGGAAATTCTGTCTTTCCAATGTCATGCAGTTGCTGAGAAAGCTGCCCACGACTTGAAGTTCGCTTCTCGTGAAAACCACCTTAGTCTGTCCTTGGCACGTCACCCCAGACAGCTCGAATGAAGGAAAGATAACCATCAGCAGACCTAGGCAATCTTGCTCTGTAGGCCATTGTTCCCCGTGACTACAGTGCCCAAACTTGACACTGGAGCTTGTCTTTTATGTGAGCCCAACAGATTCATCGCCTGCACTTTGCGCGCTGGCTTTCCTGGCAGAGACCACTCGGCAGGTTCTGTTCGTGTCTGAGCAGGGGGCTCCGTTAGATGACAAGAGTCAAGGAAGGGGAAAGAAGTGGGCAATCCTTGAATACTGGAAGAGGAGGAAGCCGCACCCCTAACCGGACCCAATCACTGGTCGGCTTAGATTTGCCTTCCATACAGATCCGCAAGTATCAGAATGGATGACTGCCACCACTTTCTAGATCAAACCACTAGCCAGAGTTCTTGTAAATTGCCTGGGCCCCTGGCTTTCAAGCTTAGAAGTCTGCAGCCCCTTCTCCTTGACCCCTGACCTTACACTGCGTCTGCCTTCCCTGCAGCCCGGGAGATGTGCTCTCTCCCCCGGGGCTGCGCTACCTCTCACGCTGTACAGGGCGGGGTGGGGCTTCTCAGGATGATGGATTTGGAAACTGCCTATAAAAGATGGGCGACGAAGCCGTAGGTCTCACGTCTGAAGCTGCCTGGCTCCCTGTCAGGCTTTGAGATCCCCGTGTTTAATTTTCTGCGCTTGATAACTACCTTGTTGAGAGAAGCATGACAAAATTTAACAAAATAAAATGTGTAAAGAAGCATATCATTAATCCATCTACCACGGCCGTACTTTCTGCCGACTTCTCCATCTGTAACTGGATTCTGACTTAGATGATGTGTGGTAATGCTTTTCTTTTCTTTCAGAAGACTGTATTTATGTGCTTGAAAGCGTTGCAATGAAAAGTGAAAAATGTGGCTTCCTCTCCTGGATCCCTCCTACAGCTGTATATTTAAAACACACAGACAAACTTGCGTTTTTCGCCTTTTGTTCATGATTACTCTTGAAAATGGTCTGTGTGATGCTGTTCTCTGGAAGAGTTATCATTTAGGCCACAACTCCAAATGGAAATTTTTAATTATATTTTACCTTAAAATATAACTACAATCATTAATAGCTTTATAAATAAGTTAATTGCCCTTAATAGCATTTACATTTTTTAAAAAGACAGTTCTGTTTTGGTTTAGACAGTTCTGTTTTGGCTTGCAAAAGTTAGCATTTTTCTTCTCAAATTGTTCCATGCACTGAACATTTTAGAATAAATTGTGTGTGTGTGTGTGTGTGTGTGTGAGTGTGTGTGTGAGTGAGTGTGAGTGTGTGTGTGTGTGAGTGAGTGTGTGTGTGTGTGAGTGAGTGTGTGTGTGCCTGTGTTTTCATGCTTGGAAGAAAAATTTCCACAGGCAGATGACAAGACATTTCAATGCCATCAGAACCAATGTGCACCCTGTATTCTACTGGACACCCCAAACAGTAGCCACCTCTTCCTACTACACCACCATAACTGTGTTATTTGCCTGCTACCCTGGCATTTCTTCAACTCCCAAGATTGTTCTAACCAGGCCATGGCAGCGAATTCATTGTAGAAATGTTCTGAAGATTCACCAGTTGGTCATTGGACACCAGCATTTCAAGTGGGAGAGCTTTTCCACCCAGTCCGCAGCTGGCGCTGAAGACCATCTGAAACCAGTTCTGGTTTCAATGGTTCTGAAGCAGGGTGGGTGATGCCAGTGTAGGGGGCAGCATTTGGGAGGCTGAGGCGGGAGGCAACAAGTTCCGGGTCAGCCGGAGCTAATAGCAAGATAGGGTTTCAAGCACAATAGCCATCCTCAAGAAACTGGTTTTGTCTCCTCCCTCTGAAAGCATATAGCTTTGCAAGGCCTGCCTCCCCCCCAGTGTGGTAAAGGGTAAATTCAGATTTGAGTCATCAGTGCCTGGTGTTGCTCCTGCTTGGGAACCTGATTCCGGCGATCATTGTTGTCCACAGACACTTCCCGAGACCCTACAGAGCTGAATCCCAAACTGGGTACGCGATCTCCAGAGACTGGCTCCCAAGCTCTTCCTCTCTGCAAGCCTGAAGACCCTCAGGCCAGCACCCACCGCCCCAGCCTCCTCCTCTTGGCCCACATCCCAAGGCACCTCCCCAGGGGGGCTTAGTGTCTCCCTGCTGCTGCGCCTGCCATGACCCTGCTCACAGAACCCCACTGTGCAGAAGGAACAGAAGAGTGCCCACCTCTTCGGACCAGGGCCCTGCACAGAGCTCGCCACACGTCCTCTCCCACTGCCACGTGTGCCTGTGTTTGTTTCCAGACGAACAGGAAGGCCAGGTGCGAGGAGACATGGAGATAGGTTGCCTGACAACTTCACTGACTCATTTCACTATCAGCCACCACACCCAAAGCGAGAGCTGTGGGGATGCATGGGTCCTCACAAGGCTGGGAGGTGCTGGTCACACTCACGCACTTTAGTTTCTCCTTCAAATGGAGTAAATCAAACGCACAGAGGGGACAGAGTGAGATACTCCAGGTGTCT
The DNA here is from genome assembly GCF_000151885.1 of Dipodomys ordii. Taxonomy (NCBI): domain Eukaryota; kingdom Metazoa; phylum Chordata; class Mammalia; order Rodentia; family Heteromyidae; genus Dipodomys; species Dipodomys ordii. The sequence continues at coordinate 2,139,263 of NW_012267307.1, forward strand.
TCACAGATGCTGGGTAGGGGACTCCAGCCAGACAGCATTTGCACATGAGGATAAATAGGCCAATTGTCCAATCTTGCCTTTATTTAGACCCCATCCGTTTCTAATAAAGATCTAAGGCTTTCTTTCGAAAGATATGAGCAGCTCAGTATACTAAAGAAATGAAAAAGGACACACATAAATTTATTTCCGGACTGACCATTGGGCAATGCCAGGGTAATTCAGACCATGGATACAAAATCAATACTGAAAGGAAAAGCAATACAAAATGCTCCACTGGAGTGCTGACCGCTGAGAGCCAGTCCCCACCCATGTCCACCGATCTGCCCCCCACTCCCCATAGCCAGCGTGCGGTGTTGGTCCACAGAGCAAAGAGGGCTGGTGGCAGGTCCATGAGAGGGAACTCAGTGTTCGCACGAAGTATTGTCTCCCAAAAGACAATTCAAAGGCCAAGTGGGAAGTGAGGTGACTGCCATCCGGGTGCCCAGGTCGCAACTGATTCTGTCACTCTCTGTGTGGTATCTGTAACATCTGGAGCAACGGGACTGGAGCAAGCTACCCCTTGAAGTGGGAAGGGGGGAAACTTATTCTGCATTCTTCTCTTGGAGCTACGACACACTGGGCCCACCGAGGAACCAGGCAATGGCCCACGGTCATGCTTAATACGGAATGAGCTGTGTGTAAATAGCGCTTTGTCTCAGAAACACTGTGTGTGTTTGGCATAGAGGAGCTCTGCTTCCAAGACCGCTCTATGGTTGAGGCAATTTATGCTTTCTGTTAGGTGAAGGCCATGTGTAGTTACTCCTGTCAAGACAAGAAGGAAACAACGGGGTAAGTGCTACATGCTAAGGGCTGAATGAGAGAATGAGAAGGGCTCAGCAGAGCTCAGATTTATGTGGGACACAAGCTGAACCAGAAGTGCAGGCAACGAACGGCCACCAAATTAGCGAGGTGAGGCCTGTGCCTGACCGAGTCTGGGTGTATCTTTCATGGGATGGGTCCAGGGTGGATCATCAATGTTCTGTACGGTAAACATTTCCTCAAATAGCTTGCTGCCGGGCTGGGAAGGTGGCTCAGTGGTAGAGAGCTTGCCTCGCATGCATGAGGCCCTGGGTTTGATTCCTCAGCACCACATAAGCAGAAAAAGCCAGAAGTGGCGCTGTGGCTCAAGTCGTAGAGCGCTTGCCTTGAGCTGAAGAGCTGAGGGACAGTGCCCAGGCCCAGAGTTCAGGCCCCATGACTGACAAAAAAAAAAATGTATGCTGCTGTATGCATTTATGTATGACGGTTGATACGTCAGTATTCATCTCAAGGAACATTTATTGAGTGGCTTCCTGATGGCCAGTCCGGTGGAGCCGGGCTCCTCTGGGAGTGCGGTGTGCTCCCACCCACTTTGAGAGCACCCCTTCCCTCTGGCAGGGGTGCAGAGCACACCTGGGACGGGAGCGAGGTGGGAGCTACATGTCTGCATCCAGACGGCAGAGCAGTGGAGGCGGGGCGTGGGGAAGGGCTCACCGGAGTGAGGCCAGGGGTGAGGAAGAATTCTGTGGAGCTGCACGGTAGGCTCAGGGTGCAGAGAGATCTCTTCATGGTGAAGGGAGAGGACAGAAGGGACCATCTCACCCCCATGACCAGGCCGGTGGACTGGCACCGGCCCTGGTTTCCTGTCTTGGGGCCCGCCTGGCCCCCTGGGCTGTCTGGAGCTCTCTCCTCTCCTTCTGTGAGGGAGAGACACCCACCTTGAGCACCTTCAGGACCTGCGTTCTGCCATTTCCCCCTCTCACTTTATTTTCTTATCTGGTTGAGAGCTAAGGGAAAATCACTTCCTGATCATTTCTAATGTGCCACCTTGATGACATGTGGGCCATAAAGACACAAAAGCACATTTGCTTCCATGGCAAACCTATATAAACTGGAGAGTTGTTCTTTAAGTAACTTATAACACAACCTGTGCTCATGTCCTTGAAATTGTGAAGGCTACCTCTCGCTGTCAGCTGGGAAACAGAATCCTGCTGTCAATGGTTCAGGCACAGCTCAGACCTTCATTAGTGCCAGCCTTTAATAACAGGATCTTACACCTCACTGGTCTGTCCAATGCACCAAAGAACTACAGATATATGTATATATCTGTCTGCCTGTCTATCTATCTATCATCTATCTATCTATCTATCTATCTATCTATCTATCTATCTATCTATCTATCTATTCAAGTCTTGGGGCTTGAACTCTGAGCCTGGGCACTATCCCTCAGCTCTTCAATTCAAGGCTAGTGCTCTACCACTTGAGCCACAGAGCCACTTCCATTTTTCTGGTGGTTAATTGGAGATAAGAGTCTCACAGACCTCCCTGCCCAGGCTGGTTTTGAACCATGATCCTCAGATCTCAGCCTCCTGAATAGCTAGGATTACAGGCATGAATCACCAGCAACTGGCCAGGTATATATTTTGTATGTGCATGTGCCAATACTGAGGCCTGACTCAGGACCTGAGCTCTATCCCTTAGCTTTCTACTTAAGGCTGGCATGAATCACTTGAGCCACAGCTCTAATCCCAGATTTTTGCTGGTTAATTGGAAGTAAGTCTCATGGACTTTCCTGTCTGGGCTGGCCTCAAACTGCCATCCTCAGATCTCAGCCTCCTCAATAGCTAGTAATACAGGTGTGAGCCACTGGAATCTGGCTGGTGTAATTTTAAGTAAAATTACTGGAGGCTCCTTAGAGATAAACATACTATACCTTTGGATTGATGGTGTTAAACTGAGACAAATTTTTATTTTTTAAAAGGGGATAAATATTGTTGGGGATTCACCCTTCTTATGTTTGGGATGAAGTGATGAATGGTGGTATGGAAGTCATAATAATAGAAACACTGGGATCAAACTGACAACTTATTTCTAAAATCAAGGTGACATTGATTTCCATCAGGCCTATAAAAACCGTAAGATAATTCATAGGCCAGTGACACCTGCCACTCAGACAGGAGGGAAGTGCAAAATTTTTGACAGAGTGGAAATAACGGCCTTTTCTTTTGTCAGTGAGCAGAGACAAGAGACAGAGCAAGGAGATTACAATATCTGAGAAAAAAACAAGTCCTTTGGATTTGGCTACAACAGGTTCTGGACAAAGAAGAGGCGCCCTGGGGTTGCAGCTAGGAGCGGGATTCCTGGAGTCTCTCATTTGTCAGGACTCATTGCAGGGCAGTCCAAGGGCCGGCCGGCACTGGGGAACGATTCTCTCATAAGAAATTCCCAGCTCAGAACGCAGCCAAGATGACAGCAGCTGTTAAGGCGGGAGGCACAGGCTCTGTCATATTGCAGGGGGAAGCAAACGCACATTTGGTGCATTTGGTGCACGTCTTCCCACGGTTCCCCCAAACTTCTAGAAGGCGGTACACAGAACTTTGAATTTCACTGGGGACTGTGACCTGGAGCCCCCCGCCCCGCCCCCGCCTGCCTGGTGGATGAAGCAGCAGACAGGATCTCCCCAACCTTCCTGGGGTCTCCACGCAGGGCCCCGCCCTGCATTCTGAGCCTGTGTGCAGCTCGTTAGGAAAGAGAGAGAGAGAGAGAGAGAGAGAGAGAGAGGAGAGAAAACAAAAGAAAGAATCTGGCTGGCAGTCAGAGCAGCAGGAGCGGCTGCAGATGCTGCTATTTACACTATTTGCACGTTCCCTCTCAAGAACAAAGAGCAGGAGGCTGCCAACAAATCTCAGAAACTGAGTGATCACCCCCACACAGCAGCTCGCCTCCAAGGGGCTGGGGCAGGCAGGGGACCACTGCGCAGACCCGGCCAGTCCTGTTCGATGGGACAGCACCCACAGCCCAGGGCAGGAAGCCTTGGGGACTCTGGCTGTGTGCTTGCGTGCTGGCTTCCAATCTTCTTTGGGGGACAGTGCTGGCAGCCCCCGCTCAGTCAGCCCGAATGAGTGATGGGGTGGGGGTGGGGTAGATGAGTGACTGCAGCCCTCCCAGGGCCTGGACTGGAGGTGCACGCAGCCGGGGACCCCTGGTCACAGCTCCTGCTGCTGGGGGCTGCAGGTTGGGTGGGGTATAAAGACAACAAGTTATTTATTTGGGGACCAGATTACCACAAATTAATTCCTGGATTAAGTCCAAGAGAGTCTGTGCAAGAGACGGGTAGGAGGAAGAGGAGTTGGCGTTACTCATCACGGCAGCGTTATTTTGAGGACACGTGCTATATTTAGCCAACAAGAGCGCGTCCTGCGAGAACGGTCGATTATCACGGAGCAGAGGCTGCCCGGGCTGGTTGCGGGAGCACTTACCAAAGTGGAGCCATCTTAGCTCGGCTGGAGAGACAAATAGTTCTCTGGGGAATTTCATTGGGTACGACCCACTAGTCACATCGCCGGCAGAATCCGTTTGTTCTCCCCGTTAGGAGATCTGTTGAAAGCATTACAATAAAAGTTATTTAAGTCACATAGTCTTTAATCTTCCAGCAAAATATTGTGCCCACGCCAGCAATGAATCATATTGTATTGTTATGCCTTTTTATAGTCTGATAATCTGTATTGTGTGTTTATAACCCTTGTATGCTATATTTTATGGGGAAAAAAATCTTACAAGCAGCAATGCACGAGCCATGAATTTACCACCTTAACTATGTGGGATCCTGGCAAGGGGTGGAATAGATTCCGTGCCCATAGCTGAGAGTTCTCTCGGCATCACGCTTGCTTAGCCCAGGGCCCTGGGAGTCAGTCCTCCTCAAATCCTCTTTATTCCAACGTGATAGCTACCCACAGAGAGAGCGTCCCTTTCCGACCGCTTGGGAGTGGAGAAATGGGCATAGTCGTAAGTCAGGGCTGATTGCTGGTCTCTGGGTTGGCTTGAGGCCGGTGCTGGTCACGCAGCCCGGGCTAGACTCCACACGGCAGTTTACCTGCCCAGCCTCCAGATGGCTGGGTTACAGGGGGGAACTACCAATCCTGGCAAATTCAGGACTTGATCGCCAACTCCAGTGTTGCTCTTAAACTTTGTCAGGGATGCGGACACAGTCAGACTCTTCGTTGAGCTCTAGAGGCTTCTCCGGTCCAAGATACAGTGTCGATTACTCTCCATTTTCTCCCAGTCTGCTGGGGGTCGGGGGAGGCTTCTCCAACTGGGCCAGGGGCTGTGCTGCGCTGATCCCACAGTGTGCTTTGACTTGCCTTTGTGGCGAGGCCCCTGGGTGAGGGCACCAAGGCCCGCAGGTTCGTCCAGTGCCTCGTGTCCAGTTGGGAGCCTGGACCCATCTCAGAGCAGACGGGTGGAGAGTGGCAGGTGAGCTGCAGCCCTGTCTCCTGGTTTCATCTGTCCAGGGTGCTGGTCCTCTGGAGATCACGTCTGTCTCATTGCTCTGGTGTCTTCCCATCAGGGAGGACTGAACACCGGGGGGGGGCATGTGTTCTGGATGTGCCCCCCTCATCTGCTCTGCTTCCTTTGCCCCCAATGGCTTGATGCCTCCCCCAATGTGACCACTAACATGCCTGCTACTGGAATCTTCTCCCGTGGCCGAGGAAGAAGACATCCTTCACTACCAGTGTCCGCCTCCTCGGCGCCTCTCTCAACCCCCAAGGCTGGGCGCCGTGTGCTTTGAGACCCACCTGGACCAGCTGGTGTTTTGGGGTACAGCCCCACACTGGTCCTGGCTTCCAGTTACCTACTGTGGCCATCTCTGGAACAAGACCTGCTGCTGAACCTGGGGTCTCTGTTCATCTACCTTCAGTACACCAGGCTTCCGCCCACCTCCCTCCTAGCCGCGACCTCTGGTCAGTCTCCGTTCCTTGTCCTGTTTAAGCTTCCTGGGGGAGGTGGACCACTGAGGTCAGGGCCCATCTTGGAGCACTGAGGAAGGCCCGGGTTCCTGCACATGCAGATGGCGCTGTGCATCTGCTCAGCACTGCTCGAACCCTGGCTTGTTTGCAGGCATGCCTACAGCCCGGGAACGCATGCGAGTATCTGTGGGGCATCTGACCAGTCACAGAGGAGAGTGACCCATGACGGGCCTTCAGCCACTGAAGAAAGGGGATTTGGAATCTGCCCACAGCCATGTGAAGGTTTGCTCTGCCCAGCGAGGCTGCCCACAACCCAGGTGTCCCCGCTCTCTGCTCAACGCCCTCCCCCCTCATCGTGTCCTCACACCTGTCCACTTCAGTCACAAAATAGTCACAGCTCGTGCATTCTGTCCAAAGGAGAAGGAGAGGCGTTTTGTCCCGGATGCCCCTGCTCTGGCTGTGCAGGAAGAGCAGCTGCAGCCGTGTCCGGAGGCCCTGCCTGCCTCCTGGGCTCGAGCCTGCAGGTGGCCTTTGCTACTGGGATGGTAAGACCCAAGACCCTGCGAGAGAGAAGCCCACAAGCAAATGTCTAGGAATCTTCTGGGAGAAGGGGACATCTGCGGGTACACACATATGTGCTTGCACGTGTGTGTGTGTGTGTGTGTGTGTGCGTGAGTGAGCTTGTGAGCGTGTGGAGGGTCATGGTGATACCTTCCTTGGTGTGTTGGCGTGTGGCCAAGCCTACAGCGGATGGAGTGATGGAGGCTGGTAGGCATCAAACACAGGACTTTCTCCACGCTGGAGGCTCAGAGCCGGTCACTTCCTCCATGTCAGACTCCGTTTTTCCTCTGGCTCTACACCGGAGTGAGCAGGGTGGGAATGAGCTGAGGAACAGAAGGAGGGGTTTGCACCATTTGATCGGATCTAGATTCAAACACACACACACTCCTCATCCTTCACCCAGCTCCCCCACTCCCCTACCAACGTCTGCCCAATCTACCCAAGAAAATGTCATTTGTCATCGTGTTTTTAAATCATTGTAGTGTTTTCATGAGAAACGATCATGTACACGTGATACAAACTTTCCAACGATGCGATGTAGACTATGAAATGAGATGAAAATCATCCTGACTATTCCGTTACTCTTGGGCGTGGTGGATGTGGCTTATGACAACCCTCTGCATCTATAAATAGAGGTGTGCTTATTGATGAAGCGTGGGGGCACTGTGGTTGAACCTCGGGCCTTACACTTGCTAAGCAAGCCCTCCACTATGCGAGCTAGCCCTTTTATTGTCTAGTTTGTTTCTGAGTCTGGGGGTCTGTTAACTTTTTGGCTTTGAATTTTAATCCTCCTACCTCAAGGCCAGGCCACAAGAAACCCATGTTATTGACCTTCCACTGGTGCTGTCTGCCCAGTTTCTGTCCTCTAGAACTGGAATCGGCCACCTCGACCCTCTGTCTGCACTCTCCAGGGACGGTGTGTCACCCCACAGGAAGCCGCGTTCTACTGACTCTACAGGTTCCCATGACCTGAGTGGAAAAGGATCAGGTGCTCTTTCTCTTCCTCCCCTCCCTTCTTGCTCCAGTGCCCAGTGCTTCGCACCCCTCCCTCTCTGATCCCCACTCACACTCAAGCCTGGCCCCACACTTTTCTCTGCCTGCAGTGCCCTCCCCCAGAGAGCAGCACCAATCTCCCTCCTGCAATCCCTGCTCAGCTATCCATTTCCCAGCTAAGACAGAACCCCAGCCCTCCTCCTTCAAACAGGAGCCCAAACCTCCCTATGCTTCTGGCTCACTTTGCTAATATTTTGTGTACTTTTCTTATTAAAGGTTTTACTTCTCAATCCAAGTTTAAACCTCCCAGGGCCAGGAACTCTGTTGGCCACAGTGCCTTCGTGGCGGCACATGATAAATACTAAAGTATCTATGAAGCAATGGGCTGACCACTTTCCAAAGTCATGACCCACAAAGCTCATCTTAGCCTGAACTGGCAATCATCCAATGCCGATTGTGACAAGAGAAATCAGGAGGCACACTTCCTTCGTCTCCATGGTTCCATTTCTGGGAACCAACTTGGAAGAAATGGTTGCATGAAGACAATCAAGGGAGCAAGTTTACAACAGAGAACATCGGGGGACAAAATGGAGCCTTGGGAAGTTTATGACAGAAATCTCAGCAGAGGGACACAATGAAATGTTTAGGTGATAATTAAAAAGTACAGTGGCTACAGAACCAAGGTCACGGCAGTGGAGGTGATCAGAAGTGGTTAAGTAAGGAATGTGTGTGTGCACACATGTTATAGGCCAGATGTCAGAGGTGGAATAACATGTATACACATGCACTTACACATGTAATTTCGTGATTTATATTTATATTTATAAATAATCCAGTTAATACCTAATATAGAATTGTATGTATATATATATATATATAGAGAGAGAGAGAGAGAGAGAGGGAGGGAGGGAGAGAGAAGGGAGAGAGATTGGAATGGGCTCTGAGAAAGGAGAAATCAAAGCTTTTCACTGGGTAACTGTCTGTTGGTTTGATCTCCACTCTGAGGGAAAAACCGTATGCTGGAAACAGAGGTGAAATGCTTTGGCATGCTCTGTTCACTACATGCACATGTATTATGGACTGAACTACATCCCCCGCAGAATATATGTTGTAGTCCTCACCCCAGGATCTGTGAAGATGACCTTGCTGAGAAGCAGGCCCTCTGCCGGTGGAATTGTGTAGGCTGAATTCACAGCTGCCTAGGACAGACCCTGTCACCAGTGTCCTCATATGGAGAAGCCACGACTGGAGGGGCACGGGAAGGGGGCAGTGGGGTTCGGAAACCATGAGTGGTGTCCAGTGTCTACAGAATGCAGAGGGAGGCACGGAACAGACTTCAACACAAGTCCACACCTGGACATGCAGATGGTGAGGACACATTTCTGCTGCTTTGAAGCTCCCCAGTGAGGGGTCCCTGGTTATAGCAGCTCAGGGCATGCACACAACATCCACCAGACAGAAACCCAGGCACCACACGCTCAGGAGAAGGAGGTCCTGCTGGAGACGGAGATGCACGCGGCAGCGGCTCGTGGGCAGGGGAGGTCCTGGGCGGGGTGGGGCGATGGCACTGAGCGGGCAGGCTGGAGCTGGAGACAGCACCCAGGTTAGAGAGGGCTCTGCTGGTGATGGGAACTGGAGAACTTCGCCGAGGTCATGGGCAGCTGTGGAGAGAGCAGGCCAGGGAGGGGGGAGAGGAGACGGGATGCCACACCACCCGCTGCAGGCTTCAATGCCCACGGAGGCGGGTGGCCGGGGTCAGCAAGTGTGGACAGTGTCTGGGCTTTGCTGCAAATGGCTCCACTGGGGTGGAGCCCAGCGGGCGGGATGTGGACAGGAGCAGTTCTTCTGTTCAGTGGGAGGAATGAGGGCTGGTCCTCACATTTGGGAATGACACAGGCTGATGGGGCAGATCCTGGAGTGTGTCAGAGCAAGCCAGTCTGCACCCGGCGGGCAGCAGAGGCCAGGGGGAGCGGGGAAGGACCCTTTTCGGTCACCTAGCCTCGCCGGGAGCCAGGGATGAGGGATGTGGAGGGCAAGCCGGCTCTCCCTCCCTCAGCGGCACAGAGACAAGGTCACTGGCTGGGAGACAGAGATTGGGGAAGAGGTGTTGAAAGTTTGTAGAGGGAGGAAGGTGTGAAGTAATTGTCTAGAAGACTTAATTTGCCTTTCAGTTCAAATGCAAAGGATCTTTTTAATTACTCGAAATAGAAGACAGAGAAAAGTACACAAGCAATATAATAAACACCTATGGTGCAATACAAAAAGCATTAACCAGGCTAAAATTTCGTCATATTTGCCCCAATCTATTCTGAGCAGTAAAACATTAGGAATGAAATTGAGTTATCAAAATTTAATGTTAATTACCTCTCTGCACAAGATGAGGAAACCTTGAAAGTTTTAACTCTTCACTTCCAACACCTTTGTCTTTCGTGGGACTGCAGTTCTATTTTACAATACCTAACCAGGCTGGATACACTTGTTTCTTATTGTTCATATTTGCTGAGATACCAACCAATTCATCTGTGCACTTCTGCTAGACACAAATAGTTCTTCATTATTTGAACTCAACTTCATAATGCTTGAAATTTATCTTTTGGGAGTCAATGAGAGCTCATATCTTGTAGTCTGCATGAGTGTGAAAATGGTCCTTCCTTAATTGTATATGTTTTAGGTGAGTATAGAATTTCAAGTTCATATATTTTTCTATCAGCACTTAAAAAATATTGTTCCTACTGTGCACCAGTGGCTCATACCTGAAATTCTAGCTACTCAGGAGGCTGAGATTTCAGGTTTGTGGTTCAAAATCAAGCCAGGCAAGAAAGTCAGGCATGAAGATAAGAATCTGCAATTAACTAGCAAGAAGTCAGATGTGGAGCCGTGGCTTTAGTGGTAGAGCACTAACTTTGAGCACAAAAGCTCAGGAACAGTGAACAGGCACACAGGTTCAAATTTCAGGACACACACACACACACACACACACACACACACACACACATACACACACAGAATACATATTCTGTACACTTGATTTGTTCTTTCTTTAATGTTATTACAATGACCTTAAAGTCATCTTTCCTTTCTCCTCTCTTCCTTTCAGACACCATTTTCTTCTTTCTTTCCTTTTCTCCTTTGTACCTTTGTTCCTTTTTCTCACATAGATTGAGTGAGTGACTTTTGGCATGGTGTAAGAATAAAAAAGTAAGATTACAATGAATTCTTCTTTCCATCAACTACTTGTGTTTCTACTAGCACCCTGGTAATAGTAACCCAAAAACATAAGAGTTGATTTATTTTTAATTTTAGATGCTTCTTCCTTATTATTATTTAAGTAATTGTACAAAGAATTTTTATTTAACAAATCATTTTTTATGAACAATATATCCTGATCAATGTAACCCTGTTTAGCATTCCCCCACACACACCCTGCCTGTTTCTCCCCTCCCCTTATTCTTCTTAACTTTTTTTTGTCAGTGCTGGGGCTCGAACTCTGGACTTGGATGTGGTCCCCAAGCTCCATTTTGCTCAAAGCTAGTGCTCTACCACTTGAGCCACAGCCTCACATCCAGTTTTTTCTGTGATTGGAGGTAAGAGGCTCATGGACTTTCTTGCCTGGGCTAGCTTCAAACCATGATCCTCAGATCTCAGCCTCCTGAGTAGTTAGGATGACAGGCACGAGCCACCAGCACCTGGCTCTTCTTAATTTTGTAGGATATGCTTGGGATTCTTGGGAGTAGTTTTAGATGTGTGACTTTAGTTATTTTTTCAGTACTCATCAATAAATGTCAAAATCCATTGAGCAAGCATTGGACCCATCACTAGTTTGTGCCAGGTTTTGTGTTAGGCACTGGGGAAATGGTAAGTGAGTCACATGAGGTCTGTTCTCATACATTACAATCGCACACAAGAACTACACTACAACTGCAGAAAGAAGGATTAAAGGGATGGATTGAATGGAGGCGCAGGGTAAAGGAGCACCCTCAGAAACCTGAGAAACATGACCTTACTTATGTAACTGTAACCCCTCTGCACATCACCTTGACAATAAAAATCCTGAGATACAAGCAGGTCTGGCTCTGACAAGCCTCGGGAAGCCACCTTCACGCTGTGCCTGGACGCATGCCCGTTGACCTACCAACGTTCCTTTCCTCACCAGAGCAACAAGTCTGTGTCCAGACAGCTTTCCGAGTTGCCCAAACCCAATGTGCTGGAATTGATGTAGACTCAGTTCTTAGGACACTTATTTGTTTGACATAAGTGAGTATCACACGTTTGTGTAGGAATAAAACAATGATAACCACTCCTAGTCTAGCAATCCCAAATTGCCTATCCTGTTTCCCTTCCTGCTTTCCTTCTGTGCCTTCTCCCTTCACTCCCCATTTTCTTCCTGAAATGTCTTTACTCTTCTCCTTCCTGCCCATCCCTCTTCCTCCTCTCCTCTCCTCTTCAGTTTGCTTTCTCAGAACATGGCCTGGGGAATGAGAAGAGGCACAGGTCAGCCTGAGCTGTGGTTCTCCCAGCCTTACTCTTGGTCTTAGCCATTCTCCCTTCCTGGATTTGTCCTGCACCACTGTCTTCTCTCCTTTCTTTTTCTTGGTCACCCATTCATTTATTATTCATACATAATCTACTTCTAAAAAGGATTAAGAGCAACCCCTTTCCTTATTCAATATTCCTTTGAACTACTTCCCTCCTTTCTCTTCTTCCTATTTTCCTGATCATTTCCTTTGGGCATGATAGTGTCAAGATAATTAAAGCGTGCTGAATCCTGTGCACTCCACTAAAATTGCTATGTGCAAAATAGAACTCCTTGTATATTCAATGAGATTGTTTGAGAAAATAACTCATCTTCTGGCTCAGCTGTTTCAGGGTTCAGATTCAATTTGGCTATCCATCCAAAAGTTAGGATTTTTAATAAAAGCTTTTACAAACCACTTGGGTATTCAAAAGTTTAATACATAACAAACAATAAAAATCATACTTGGAAATATAGGAGAGTAAAAATGCTACAAATATTCATGTTCAGACATAATCTCTACCTCTTGGACTTGGTATTGAAAAGCACATTTTAAATTCCATTATGCATATCATATTTACTTATGTACTTGTTGTTAGAGCAAGACTTGGGGAAAATGTGAAATTTTCCATAATTTAAGTACCTCCCACACTCTCCTTGGCATGAGATGAATCAGGAAGTTTGACACAATCTTGTTTCCTTTAGGCAGGGCGGGAGAGTGAGCATTCTCTTTTGTTTTGGGCTAGGTCCTAGTGCACAGAGGAGAATCCTGGCTTAGCAGCACCCATGTCTCTGCTCCTCACTGTGTCTGGTATGACAAGTGAGGAGATCACGAGGGCCTTCCTTTGATCCTCCATGAAATAAAAACAAAACCTTCTTCATGGTTTGTTGATTAAATGATGACACCTTACACGTGTACATTTTATCTAAAAATCTTCACAAAATTTTCCAAATCCAATTAGAGACAGACCTGGAGTCTCTGATGAAGGTACTATCTGATATCCCCATGATTCACATAGCTATAGCTACGGCTATGATCTAGCCTGTCTCTGTGGAGCTCTAGGCTCTGTGGGATTGCATGGAGAAAGCCATGAGGATTTCCTGCCATTCTGTAATTTCTCACAAGGATTCCAGAATGCCTTTGGGCAATATTGGCCTAGGTCACATGTCTCTTCATTCATTTATATGGTTGAAAAGTAGACTGTACACTAAGTGAAGATCAAAATCCCTATCCTGGTTGCATTTTCTGTGCAGGACAGAGGCAAAGATTATGTAAGGTCAGAGCATGTAGAAGCCCCTGCCTGAGCTTGTCTTTTCTGAGAATCTACATGAAGAAAGTTGGACAGAAATGAATGCTTTGAGGGGAGAAAGGGGAGAATAGAATCTCTGACTGGGAGGGGTTTAAGCCTGGCCAGGCACAGGGCATCTAGCCTGGCTACCTCCTGCGGTCTTCCTGTCCCCTTGAATGCTGAAAAGAAACCCAAGGATAATTCTCTTCCAATGGGATCCTTTTGTGTTAAGCTGAACTTGATTGGAACATTAAAACAACAGCAGCCAAGAGGAGCATTAACTCGATTGGCCCAGCTGATTGAGACTGAGGATTCCTGCTACACTAAGGGCTTCAATGACTTGTTCAAGGTCACACATAGGAGAAGGGCCAGAGGCTGGGAGGAAGGTTCTGGCCTCACTCTTGGACAGCACACTTCCTCTGCAGCCCGGCCTTGGGAGGTCACACAGGGTTTTGTTTTGTTTTGTTTTTCACACAAGGTTTTGCTAGTGGAAAACCCCAGGGCGCATGGATGTCATAAGACTTTAGGATTGGCTCAAAAGTGTTGGAATATACAACACAGCTCTCAATTTCAAAAGCAAATAAGGCATTTCTTTCTGTTCTGGAGAAGGCTTCCCAGTTTCCTCTTGGAGTCAGCACATCTAGGTAACAGAAACAGAGAGGGCTTCTGTCCTTTGATTTGTTGCATTGCCTGTATTTTGAAAGAAGTCTATGGCAGTCTATAACCAAGTTACGCTGTAGAATTATGGAGCAAGTTAGAAAAGGAAGGGACAATATTATGGGAACAGCCCTGACAGCACACCCTTAGGTTAGTGCTACATAGAGCAAACCACAAACCTGAAATACAGACTTGATAACTACAACAGATGAATAGGTGGTAAATGGGGAAAATGCATTTTCCAAGGGAGCTTGGGGAAATCTACTGCCTTCACAAAGTTTTCCCAAACCAATTACAAATAAAGAGCTATTTTTTCTGTTCCTAATCTGCTATTTTATTCTGATGAGCTCTTTTCATTAGGTGGAAATTACTTGCACTAATACTTTTACAAATTGGAAATACATAGTTTGTTTTTCGGTGGAAACAGAATTGCGTGTGTGCACACGTCCAAAGTGAGAGGCGTGGCGGCCTCCTTCCTTCACTTCTATGGCGGCTTGGAGGCGGCTCTGGTCCACAGCCAGGGAGATGCCCCGTGAGTCACGTGACCTCACAGGTGACCTTGCCTGTTGCCCATTGGGAAGGTCATAGGGTGACACTGGCTTCTGCCAAGGTGCTGTGCCTTGAGCTGTTTTGGTGACATCATGTTAGCGTCTCCAGCTCACTATCAACAGCTGTCTGAGCTCCAGCCACAAGCAGACAATGAGCTGGGCCTGGAGTAGGGCTCTGGAAACAGAGCAATATGAAGCCAATGGGGGATGCTGGTGAGGAAGCACCAGGAAGTGGAAGGAATAAGGGGGCGCCACGTGCAGATTTAGAAACCAGGGCACACTTCTGGTCCTGTGTGGAAGAGGCATGTGGAGGAAAGGGGGGGGCGTTGGGATGCATGGAGGAAGAAAACCAGCATGGGCAGTACTGGGCACACGCCGCGCTGCCCTCGGAAGCAGTGCCCCAGTGGTTCACCATGGACGATCAGGACAATCAAGCAAGCTGTGAAAGGCCCACTCCGTGTCACCTTGCTAACACAGTCACCCTAGAAAATGCATTCGCTGAGGCTGAATGGGAGTCTGTGCACTCTGGCCCGTGTTTGTGCTAGCGTGCTCAGGAGGAGCACAGGGGAATGGAACCATAGGCTCCACGCTCCTTTCTTTCTTTTCCTTGTTTGTAATTTATCTGAAATCACACAGAACTTTTGAAGAGGTGAGTGTGGAACAGCGTGCATTGCTTTTCTGGCATCTCCTTTAGTTTTTAAGAATTAATGCTGTCTAATTATTCAGAGGCGCTCTGGATGAGGAAGTATACTAAGTGTGCATTAAATAGACAACTTTAAATAATGACACTTGTGCTAAGAAGTGTATTTTTCTGGCAAGCAACTAATTTATAATGGTCATAGATAAATGCATTAGCGTATGAAATGCTTGTCTTTATTTATTGATTTGAAGGGGTAGTATTATATTTTTTGAATATGTCTTCTTTATTGGGCCTGGTTTCCATCTTTTTGCTAAGTTGCTCATATTTTATGTTTATTGACATTTGCTGCACTTAAATGTTGGAAAATGAAAGCAATTTGACAGTAAAAAAAAAAATCAACATCAATAATACTCGGCCCTGGCTTCCAGGCACCAGGTAAACAGCACCGGCCCTGTTTCCTTCTCTCCACTTTCCCTGGGCATCTTCTGTTCCTTTTAAGAGCACATAAGAGGTAGAGAGAATGAGATTAAATGACCAAATTCACTGCATTTTTTAGTGCATAAACCACTACCCTAGATCTTTCTGAGCCAATTTAATTTTTAGCTTTATTCTTGGACTAATGCAATGTTTTAGTTCATTGCGCTTTTTGGGTGTGCAGAAGCAAAGATAATGTGTTACACTACATTCATTTAATGTTTCATCGGGCTTTTTTTTTTGGTGTCTCTACCTTTTGGTTATTTTAAAAATGTTTCATCCTTATCACTCCAGTCATGAAATGTAGATTCATTAAATTACTGTGCCGGGGTGGTTCGGTGGAGAGCGTGATTGAAGATGTAGCTGAGCGCTGTCATCAGCCTGACAGCTCCTCCCAACACCCACTCAGAAAGAAATTCTGTTTAAAAGAACAGACGTGTTCCTGACTGGACTGGAAAGTGCCCCAGGTTTCTGGAACTTTCCTGGACCCCTTATGAACATGAGAGAGAAAAAGTCATGAACCACTTGCGTGTGACGCAGAGGGCCGGCGGCTCTGTCAGTAGTGACGGTCGATGTATCATTGAGGGGTAATTGGTTGTGGATGTGAGAAGCCAGGTGTCCGGCAGTGTCTGGAGAGCCAGGTGCCGGTGGCTCATGCCTGTAATACCAGCTACTTCGGAGGCTGAGATCTGAAGATCAGTTTGAAGCCACACCAGGCAGAAAAGTCCTTAAGACTTTTCTCAATTAACAATCAAAGAGTGGGAAATGGAGGTGATGTGGATCCAATGGTGGAGTGCCAGCCCTGACGGAAAAAACCACCTAGTGATCTAAGGGATTGTGTATGCCCCACGCATGCACACAAATAAAACACAACTTCTCGACATACTCCTTGAAATTGCTGTATCTGCAGTGTTGACTGGATGGGAAGAGATGCAACCATGTGAAGGGAATGAACAAACCTTTGGAAATAAGTCTGTGCCAACTGCATACTCAGCTGAGCAGATCCACGTTCCCCTTCTTGACCAGGGTGTCTGAGGACAGACACCCAGGTAACAGCCTGTTACAGCAGTAACAGCTGTCACTGTGGTAACAGCCCAAGCCACTCTCCCTGTGGAAGATGGTGGAGCCAATTCTTCCCTTTGCTTACAAAACATGTCTGGCTGAGCAGTTCTCGGTCTAACATGCTGAGGAAAGACCAAGAGCCACCCATGCAGGTCATGCGTTTCAAGTGACATATAGCACAGTGCAGGATATTTATTGCCTAGAGAAGTCTAGAAGCTCACATCCAGTAAAAACGAGTGTGTCCGGCTAGAAATAACAACCACAGAACCCTATGTATCAGACATGAAGTTAGCAGTCCTGTAAATCAAGGGTTCTGATTGGTTTGAAGGCAGAGAAGACATGGGCCCCGCCCTCCTGGTAAGCATGATGGGTAAAGTAAGTATTCAGAAGGGAAACACGGGAGCCCTCATGCTGCTCAGACCTGGACTCCAAAACAGAGAGCGTCTCTCCATGGCATCCCTTGGAGTTTGTTTTTTTTTTCCAGTGAGCATAATGGAGAGGAGCATTCTACATCAACAGGAAGCCTCTATCGGAGTCTGAGTGCATCAGAGGAGATGGCAGGCGTCAGGGTTACTTTATGTCACAGCTGTTTCTGCCTGACTGAATCCGAAAATAAACACCTTTGCTCCGTGTCATTACTGTTTCATTAACACCTTGGCCAGGTTCTGTGGCCGAAGAGACTGGATTTTAGTGTGATGCTAAATTATTCCAGGCTAGTGTGTAATAGCCCTTGATAATTTCATAGCCATTCTCCTCTTTCTCAATGGAAGCATCCAACACCTATCTCACACACACACACACACACACACACACACACACACACACACACACACAAATATGCACACATGCACGTATACATGCACATATGAACATGCACACGTGCACATGCACACACACATACCACAACAAGCATATATAAATTAGTGATTGTGCACACAGAAAAAAGAAAAGGAGAAAAATAATAAACAAGAAAGCTATTTAGGGCACTGTTCCCATTGGGTTTCTCTGCAAAGCAGTTTAACTGTAGTTAGTAAGTGCTCAGTGTAATCTAATAAAAGGCATTTTGCAATATTAAGCAAAAAACATCTGGTACCCAGAATTCCCTGATCATTTTTAACTAGATGCAATCTCTCTCTCTTCCTCTTTCTCTTACAGACATGTGAAAAATAGGCTAATAAGGCTCCTTGTGGTAAGATGGGATGGAAGTGAGGAGGCAGAGCCGCACGTCTCCGCCAGCTTGTTGGAAGCAGTTCCTCCGCGTTGCTCAGTAATAATCAGTGCTGGCCTGGTGCCGCTGGATTATTTTGTATATTCATGAAGCTCCTCATCAGCCGTCAGGAGAATGTGCAGTAATCCTTGGATGAAATAAGGCCAATCAGTGGAATAATGAGGAAGGTAATATCTCCCAAGAGGCCCGGAGTGGGTTTTCATCAGACCCAGCAGTAACTCTCCAACTATTTGCTTTACAAATGCAGCCTTTGATCTTTGATTTGGGGAGCACAGGGGGAGAGACCGACCTGCTGGTGTATTGTCCGGTCTGGGAGGATAACAAGCTGGCTGGAGGAGGACTGAGCTGAGCAGAAGGTGGCTTTCAAGATGGGTCACTTCTCCTTAACTAACTCCCCAGCCTTTTATTTCCTGGGCCTTAATATCTATTCTCTGAGCAGGCCTGCTGCCTAAAGCGTCCCTCCCATCTTCCTTAGATTTATCAGTGTGACTCTTAACAAGCCTGCCTGGATCCAGGGGTTTGGGGCCGAGATAAACGTCGGCTAGTAGTTTTTTCTTTTTAATCTTCCCGAGAAAACAACGATTTTCTCATGAACCCACAATGCCATTTCAGAGCTGTAAGATCACCTGGTAAATTAGAGGCCAACGTTTCTCATTTATTTTAATAATGTCTTACTTCCTGCTCATTGTGGCCTCCAAGCGAAAGCATACCCAAGTGGAGGGGTAGAGGAAAACAAATAGAAAGCACTCATGGGTTTTTCTCTTCACAAAGTAAGCCAAATGGGGCCAGCCAGGTGGACAAACCACACACGTGCGTGTACGCATGCGCGCACTCTCTCTCTCTCTCTCTCTCTCTCTCTTTCTCCCCCCCCCCCCCCCCCCCCCCCGTCTCTTCCCATGTGCCTGGCTGTGGGTTATAAAGACGTGTCTCCAACAGAGCTTGGATAAGGCCAGGAGACAGATGTCCTGCTGGTTAGATCTGCTGGTTAGAACAAGGGCAGGACCAGCAGGAGAGAATGCCTGGCTGCTATCGCCAGCATGCTTTCTCTCCCCTCCCCAGAGCCCACTCCCTTTCCACCTTCTTGGTCTTCCTCCTCCCCTACTCTTCACTGGATGCTCATTCCCATCCCCAGGTACTACAGGACGCCTCCCACCTTGCAAGTTTTTAGTTATTTCCTTTTCGTTCTCTCTGTCTGCACAGAACCCATTAACTAACACGGTTTTGAATTGCTGGGAGAAAGAAGTGAGTTAGAGGTTGAGCGTCAAAATGGCGATGTTCATCTCAATGGTACCTTTTAGAAAAGAAAAGAGATAGCCCCTACTTATCTGCCGTACTGGGAAAATGGCACAGGGGTAAACAAATGCATCTCTTCACTGCCACAAAACACAAGGGCCGTCCAGGCATCACAGAAGAGCCCGGTTAGCTACCCCGTCCCGTCTTACCCCTGGCCTGAGAAGTCGCAGCATGCGCTGTCCAGATGCATTTCTCCTAGTGGGAAAGGTTTTGCTTAAAGTTTACTATGCATTATTAAGCCTGGAGAATTTCTGTGTAAATAAGCCACAGCACACCTCGATTGTTAGTGAAATATGTCTGATCGTCTAAAGAAATATGCAGTAACATTTTTTTCCCCAGCTTAAATTTTTTCCCAGTCTATTATTAAAAAACCTTTTATTAGGGGAGTATTGCCATTCAAAAGTAAGATAATATATGAGCTCTTAGTAATATTAAAGCAGCGATAAGAAATTGAAGAAAATTTCAGTATATTAAAAGCACTTCTTAGAAAATTAAGTATAATGAGGTGTACAATAAACAAGGTCAAACAAGTTAATTTGAAACGATGAAATGGGGTGAAAAGGAATTAAGGGAGATTGCTGGAACAGATTTATTCACTGAATGTATGATGATGTCATTAACGAATGCTTGTGCTACATTACGGGCAATTGACACCGGGAGCAGCACAAACGGTCTTGTGACGGGGAGATTTCCTATTCCTCTCCTCAATGGGCTTATTAATTGTGTTTCTGAGCACCTTGGAATGAGCCGGGAGGGTTTCCATGAGGAGTTGTTGCCTTTGAAGCCGGGGCTTGCAGGAGGAGATGACTTCGGCCTCCAGCTTTAATTCCGGCGGACCGGGTGTTAGCGTGAGGCTGTTTGAGCGTGTGTGAAAGCACTGCATTTGACATTTGCTTCACCCTATTCTGGGATTTTAAACTGTGATGTAAATTAGTTTGAAACTGGTCTTTCTTCCATTTTCTCTTTTCAAAATGTAATACAGTTAAATGACAGAGATTAATTACTGAAGTAATTACTGTTGGGAAGCAGGGGACAGTTGTACGAGATGGGCTTTCTTGTGATGACCAAGTCTTTCTTGACAATTATGCTTAATTCCAGCCGTGATTGTTCTGCGTGGCAAAGTGTACATGCACAAGGGCAGGCGGGCGCTGGGCTCCTTCCTCCCGTCCCAGGGAGTGTTAGAACGAGGTAATTAGAGATGACGAGCTGCAGCCCCTCTTCCCAGGGGACCACCAGGAACTTTTCCTGAGGGAGAGTACCAGCACCCTCCTCTGTGGCCTGACACAAGGACACCACGACTGCAGAGAGGTGGAGGGTTCAAGAGCCTTCTCCTTGTTCTCAAATGTTTCACTGTGTGTGTCAGTGCCGAGGGTGAGGATGAGGACAGGTGGAAACGCACCGGCTATGTCTGCCGGAAGACCGAGGAGACTCTCAGAGCAAGGACACGCGAGGCACTTAGTAAAAGTCTGGAATTCGGAACACCGGCACATTTCCCTTAAATGAATTCTCGACCATTGATTGACGAAAAATGAGTGGATGATCCCAGGGGAAAGGACTACTGACCAAGATAATTGGCCCGCAGGTCTCAAGCGGCCCTCTCCCACCTCTGACCCTCCCCGCCATGGCCGTCTTCATCGTGGCCACTTCCCTGGACAGGATTACGAGGTGCTGTTAACATCAGCATCCGCAGTCTCCGCCTGAGTGGCCCTGCCTCTTGTAAATGTCCCACATAAACCCTGCAGGCCATTGCCAGAGACAGCATGGCTCCATCCTTCCGTGGCCGCCCAGCTCCTGGAAAGACCCAGCAGACATCAGGGCTGCAGCCTGCATGGCTAGAAGGGGCGCGTAGAAGGGCGGGCACTGAGGGAAGGAGAGGAGGGAGGGTGGACCTGCCCTGGACTGCAGTGGGCGCGTCTGTATTGAAGAAGAGCAAAGACAAGGCACTTGACCGCG
>NW_012267307.1:2167253-2173402 GCF_000151885.1 Dipodomys ordii
GGCTATTTTGTGAAAAACTCACAGAGCCCAGCCTGGAGCCATTCTCAGGGTTTCTGTTTTTCAATTGATTGTGGAGGCTGCTAGAGGGAGGGGCAGCCTCTGGCTCTGGTTACCCAGTGAAGAAAGCCACTCCAATGGCTGGCTCCTGAGCCGGGTGACTTTTCCCTGGATGGAGCTGAGTCTGGCAGGTCACTTCGCCGTTAAGTTCTTGTGACCTGCTAAATGACTCGTTTTATTCCAAGGCCTGAGTTGGAGCTGGCAGCTCCTCCGAGCTTTGTCGGTATCCAAGATGGAGATCACCGGTGCTGGGGGTGGAGGGGTGGCCTTCCCTCCTTTGCTCCATGAGAAGGAGTGAGGACGTCGGGCTTCTACTCACACCAAGTCTTGGATCCTGGGTCGTCTCTGGTCTGCAAACTGCAGGATGAAGATGTCCGCTCCTTGTCGGTTCTTGCTGGTGTTGAGTAGAATCCACTGACCCGCTGCGTCTGGCTCCTTCCTCCCGGACTCTCTGTGGCTCAGGTATGGCAGCGGCTGCGGTCACCGCCGCGATCCTGCCGCTGCCGCGGTGGCTGCTGGCAAGTGCTCAGATGTGTCTCCTTGCCTTGGCTTCCCCTCTCTTGCTTAACTCTCTGTCCTGTGATGGCACACTTGGTGAGATTCTCTGGCTTAGGACTGTTCACTGGAACTCTAAAACGGCTTTCTATGCGAGAGCTGTTCAGATTCCAGCTTTTCCCAAGGTGATCATTTTAACCAGACTTCAATCTTATGCGATTCTCAAGTTTGTACTATGCCAATATCATTTTCATTTTATATTAATATGCTAAATGCACATATAATTAAATTGAACGTGCTGAACTTTCTTCTCTTACTTTTGAGAGCATGGAATCAGTCTTTAAAGGGATGCAGTATTTAAAGATAATTTTGACATTGGAAAGACAGAGGCAATGGTATTCTAGTTCAGGGTTCCTCAAGTTTCAATGTCAGTTTATGATAAGAAAGGTAACATGCAATCTCACCCAAAACACACATATATGAGCTTCATGAAGAAAACTTAATTTTAACTGATAACACTAAACCTTAATCTTCATCACTTGTTTTCAAACATTCTGTTCTTTTCAATCCCATCTCATTAAAAGATGGTGGTTGATAGCACCTAAATGAATTTCTCCATCTTCTGCTTCATTAGGGTCTTTAATGAACAGTCCCTAGCTGAAGTAGTTAATTTGCATCAGTATATTGCTTTGGCTTTTGTGTATGATTAATTTATAACCAATCATACCAATAAGGATTAAAAGCTGTGTATTACTGACTTGGACACATTGAAGAAGTGATACTTAGAAACAGTGAGTGAGGAGCTTTTACTTAGTGTTCAACCTTGTTTGTACTTAAATGTATGGAAAGCATCATACTCAAGACTAAAACCTTGCATGAGTTACATTTTTGCCTCATAGTTAAAGAAAATGATTCTGAATAAAATTAATAAGAACCCCTTAGCATTTATGAACAAGCATCATATTCTACTTTTGTATTACTTTAACAAAAAGTCAAAATTTTCAGTAGTGTAGAAAAGCTATATTTAACTTAAAAAAAATCTTTGTGCCAATCCTAGAGCTTGAACTCAAAGCCCGAGTATTGTCTCTGAGCTTTTGGTCAAGGCTAGCACTCTAATATTTGAGAACCATATTATACTTCTGTATTTACTTTTAAAAGTAATCAAGGTTTTCAATAGTGTAGAAAAACTGTCTTTTTAAGAAAAGATGAAATTTTTGTGCCAGTCCTGGGGCTTGAACTCCGGGCCTGGACATTGTCTCTGAGTTTTTTTGCTCAAGTCTAGTATTCTAACACCTGAGCCATAGCTCAGTCTTTTTTTGATGCTTAACTAGAAATAAGAATCTCATGGAGTTTCCTACCCAGGCTAGCTTCAAACCATGATCCTCAGATCTCAGACTCCTGAGTAGCTAGGGTTATAGATAGGTGTGAGCCACCAGTGCTCAGTGGGAAAAACTATTTTTAAACCAGCTGTTGGACAATCTCTGTCTTTTTAATGAGACCTTCAGTCCATTCACATTTAATTTAATTTTGGTATGGTCAAATTCACATCAGCCACTTTTTTTGTTTGGTTTGGTTTTGGTTTTGCTGCTTTCTATGTCTTTTGTCTTTTTGTTTTGTTGTACCTTATTTACCGAAGCATTCAGTGTCAAAGCATTGCTTTGTCTTGCCAATTTAATTTCTTTAGTGATTTTTAATCCATTTATTTATTTAATTATTTGTTGTTGTTCATTTGTTTATCTTAGTGCTTATTTTAGAAATTTCATCATACATCTTAATTTACAATCTACTACAATCATAATAACTTAATCCTGGTGTAGTTCATTTCCTTTTTGTGTTCACATTCTGAAAGTCTTACCACAGTGATAGAATGACCCCTGTACCAGTCAGGCCCCAGCCTTATGTCACCAGGGACAGTGTAGCCATCTTAGTTTGTGTGAAGTACACAACATACTGTTCTCACAACAGCATTGCTTAACCATGCACATCTTGTTACTAAGTGACATACGATTGCACTGTTGTAGTGTTCAGGATGTGTGTGTGTGTGGGGGTGTACTCAGCTTGAACCAGTTCCATCTGGCTTTTTACTGATTAATTAGAACTGAGAAGCTTTTGGATTTGTCTGATAGGTTGGATTTGCATTGCTAATCTCAGATCTCAGCCTCCTAAGTGGCTACGAGTAACAGCTGTCAATCATTGATGCCCAGCTCTGCTCACTTAAAAGAAAAAGCATTGTTCTCTATATTCTTAGGATTTTATTATATCTAAAGTCTGATGATTCTCCTGCCTCTCAACTCTGCTGATGAGCCCTTTAGAAAATTCTCCATTAACATTGCTGCGCTTTTTTTTTCTGTGCTTTTTGACTAGAGAATTCCCATTGATTCTGGTGTGTTTCTCTATTTGAGATACCCTGTTGGTTAAATCTTTACCTGATGCTCTTTGCTTTGTGCGTCATGACATTGTCACATGGCGTCACTAGAGTCACTGTGACCTAGCACCACACTATCTTACTCTTTGGGAAACCAGTTTTCACTTTCCATCCACCTGTCTGAGTAGTTGAAACTACCTTTTGCTCATTCCACCCAATACACAGGAAAGCAAAATGGGAAAATGCTTTCTCTTACATATATAGAAAAATAATAAATTATGTTATCCTAAATAACGCCTACTATCTTACATAATGATTTATCTTCTTCCATGCTTTTTAAAAAAATTCATCAGACACACAAGGATGTAAAATGTCTGTCATAGAGTATAACATAATAATGCTTATTTTGATGATGGTCTAGCAGAAGAGAAAGGAATGGGGCAAGAAAATAGCGACATCCAGAACACAATGGAGTTCTACTAGAGAAGGACCAACCATGCATCATAGAGCTTCGTCTATTGACAAATTAATTCTCAATAAGTGTAATTCATCTGCTTAACCTTAAAAGCAACTAAACTTTTATAGCTCTCCACATGAGACACTTCATATAAGCAAATTGACAAATGAGAAAAAAGTGATTTGTTGGGCCATGTATCTTGATTTCATATGCAGATCTATGGAAAACACAGCCATAGATGCATATCTGAAAGACAAACACTTAGAGAAATTGGGAACTGGGATGTCCAGACCATCATTTTCTTCTTCTTTCTTGTCCTGTCAAAGTGAGAGAATAAATGGCCTTAAAAATTATAAAATGAATAGATTTCAGTTATCACAGAGGCAGGAGGCCAGAACTAACAATGTTCTTGATTTATATGTTTTCCATTTGGATATTCAAGGGTATCTGGGCCTATATTCACCAATGACTCATTTTCTTAAACATAAATTTATTCATATTAAAGTCACACTTTGAAATATACACCCCAGCTCCTTTTGTGACTTCTGTTCACAAAGGCTAGTTTATTTCTCCCACTCCTTTCCTCTATTAAAGCATGTCTCATAGAAGTGGGGTTGCAGGAAAAGCCAGAAGAATAAGTGTTTGGGTTCTTGGCTTTGAGATTCAAGTTAGGTCTTAAAATCCATGGCTCTCGGTGTCAAATTCTTCCTTTTAGAAACCTTCCTTGAATTCTTAGGTCACCCAACAGCCATGTGGATGTCTAGGAACTGAAGGAGGAAGGTGTGGGACTGTTTCCTGCATGGTAAAGGAAATTTCTAGAGTGAGAGCCACAAAGAGGCCCTGAGCAATCCCCAGCCTCTTCTGGGGCAGTGAATTGGGAGCACTAGGGAAAGAGTCAGGAGATGTCACCTCTAGCTAATTTCCAACCTTTCGTGCCAACCCTCCCAGCATAAGGCCGGGGCTCATTGGGGTGCCTTTAAGGATGTGAAGGTCATTCTTTCCACCATGCCATCCTACCACCCTCCTGAGAGCCAGCTGACAGGGAAGTCAACCTCTGCTTCATCTACACCAGCGTCTGCTCACCCTAAGGACTGCCCTTCTGGCAAGTGCATTTTCATTGCCAAGGGAGCTGTGTACAAAAGCCTTCGCCCATGCAAAGATTCCTTCCAGAGGATGAAAGAGTCCATGCACAGCCTCAGGGAACTCGGAGCAGCCATTATGCTATAGCAGACACACTAATGTGAAGCTGGGGCCTTAGAACGTGGGCGCTCCAACTCTTGGTGCCTCATGTAAGGCAGGAGTGGGAACACTACGGAAGTCTCGGTAAACCCAGCATTCTCAGCAGGATCTTCTCTGGAACGGAATGGAAGCACACCTAACGTCTTCTTGGAGGGAGATGCGTAGTCCTCAGATTTAGACCAGAGCATGGAAATGACGTGTGCATGTGGGATGGCTAGAACCTGGAGTCTCTCCTTCTCAAACAGCTGATAGATGACGTGAGGGAGATTTATCACTTTTTAATTCAGCTCATGTCAACTCAGGAAGTTTATTTCAGTATAAATCTGTTGATGAAAGTCTTTGTGGAAACAATGTCCCCTTGCTGAAGCCTAAGTCTTCACAGGAAATTGACAATGAGCAGGATTGCTCCCTGGTCCTAGCTGCCACCTCTCAGCCAATCCTGACTGGGCAGTCACATTTCCTGTGTGCCCAGTGGGTTTATGGAAAGGAACGCAAGATCAGTCTTTGCTGGTTTAAAATCCAGAACAGCTCACTGCCATGGAGGACAAAACAGAATGTCAACATAAATCGTAGGAGACTCCAGTTGAACTCCAAACCACAGCCCGCTGCACCCATGACTCAATGCTTACCCCCCTGCACTCATGACTCAATGCTTACCCCGCTGCATCCATACCATAACCCAATGCTTACCCCGCTGCACCCATACCATGACACAATGCTTACCCCGCTTCACCCATGACCCAATGCTTACTCCACTGAACCCATACCATAATACAATGCTTACCCTGCTGCACTCATACCATAGCCCAATGCTTACCCCGCTGCACCCATGACCCAATGCTTACCTTGCTGCACCCATGACCCAATGCCTACCCCACTGCACCCATACCATAACCCAATGCTTACCACACCGCACCCATGACCCAATGCTAACCACATACCTGGAATTCAGAGGCCAAATGAATACAGCCAACAGCAGCATTCAAGACGTGCAAATAAAATGAAGACAGGCAGGCTGTGGTGCTTACTCCCAGGGCCTAATAGCTTTCCTTTTAGTAACTATTAAGGCTTGCATTGAGGTTCAAGGAGGAACTGCGGATGTGGCTCTGGTGAGTTGAATGTATTGGGAACAAAGAGGAAAAAGTTTTGCCACCAGTGGCCTGATTTCAGGGGTTTAGAAATGATTAAGAATACGCATTGCATTCAGGCCACAGTTCAATGATTGCCCAGAGCCAAAATGAGTCTCGGCCAGTGCAGACTGCAGTTTTAAAGGCTGATTCTGTTATTCCAAACGTCCAACATAACCACCATGGCTGTAATGAGAGCCAAGGGTGTCCGGCATTCTCAAGTTTTTCCATTTCCTAACAAATGGGGCAATGTCATTCTTTCTGATGGAGGCATAGAATTCCATTGTGTATATATACCACATTTTCTTGATCATTCATCTACTGAGGGCCATCTGGGTTGGTTCCAGATCTTAGCTATGGTAAATAATGCTGCAATAAACATAGTTGTGCTGGTAGCTTTAGTGTGGTC
>NW_012267307.1:2178487-2230913 GCF_000151885.1 Dipodomys ordii
AAGAAGAAGAAGAAGAAGAAGAAGAAGAAGAAGAAGAAGAAGAAGAAGAAGAAGAAGAAGAAGAAGAGGAGGAGGAGGAGGAGGAGGAAGAGGAGGAGGAAGAAAAGTTCTTTGATTTTTTTGGGAGAGGTGGGAAAAATCCTGTATCTCCCTTGTGTCAGTAACCAGCCTCTTGTTGGAGTCTCTGGTCTTTTTGTGGTCCTGTGGCTTGGTTGGTTTCTTAAGTCAGTTTGTTCGAACAGGCAGAAAAATGCTCTGCTTTACCCAGAATTTTGTGATCCTTCTCCCAGGCTAGTTCAATGGGAGGCCAATCTGCTTTGAGAATTACAAAAGAGGGGGATGCAGTGATGAGGCTAGGTTCTGGGTAGAGTTGAGGCCTTTCAACAAACAGTAGCTTTTCCCGGGAGCTATTTTGTGAAAAACTTACAGAGCCCAGCCTGGAGCCATTCTCAGGGTTTCTGTTTACTGAATTTCAATTGATTGTGGAAGCTGCTAGAGGGAGGGGCAGCCTCTGGCTCTGATTACCCAGTGAAGAAAGCCACTCCTAGGGCTGGCGCCTGAGCTGGGTGACTTTTCCCTGGGTGGAGCTGAGTCTGGCAGGTCACTTCGCGGATAAGTTCTTGTGACCTGCTAAATGACTCGTTTTATTCCAAGCCTTGAGTTGGAGCTAGCAGCTCCGCCAAGCTTTGTCGGTATCCAAAATGGAGATCTCCGGTACTGGGGGGGGTGGAGGAGGGGTGGCCTTCCCTCCTCTGCTCCTTGAGAAGGAGTGAGGACGTCGGGCTTCTACTCACACCGAGTCTTGGTTCCTGGGTCGTCTCTGATCTGTGAACTGCAGGATGAAGATGTCCGCTCCTTGTCGGTTCTTGCTGGTGTTGAGTAGAATCCGCTCGCCCGCTGCATCTGGCTCCTTCGTCTCGGACTCTCTGTGGCTCAGGTATGGTGCCTGCAATCACCGCCACCACTGCTGCCGCCGCCGTGGCGGCTACTGGTAATAGCTCAAATGTGTCTCCTTGCCTGTATTTTCCCTCTCTGGCCTAACTCTCTGTCCTGTGATGGCACACTTGGTGTGATTCTCTGGCTTAGGACTGTTCACTGGAACTCTAAAACTACTTTCTATGCAAGAGCTTGTTTAAACTCCAGCTTCTGCTCCGCCATCTTCCCGGAACTACCAGTGATCTTTTCTGGTGACCTTGCCCTTCTCTGAAAGGCTGTGCCAGTACCAACCTGCTCATTGCTTCTCTACCCACAGTTTCCAAGAATGGAAACCCTGTGTGTGCGTATTCCTAGGAAGTCATCTCCTAACTCTACAGCCAAGACTTCAGTTGCTTTGCCATATTGGAGCTCCCGGCCCCCGTCACTCCTTCCTGCCATGCAGAGGGAGGTGCGGCAGCTGCAGGACAGAGAGGGGAGGTGTGGCCAGGCAGCCTGGAAGACAGGAGGCTCACTGGCTGAGGTCCACATCACTGGTTCTAGAATATCCTAGGATATCCAGTCAGTCTCTGAGTCTTCCCCTGGACAGAAGGCTCATGGGCTGAGGCCCACATCACTGGTTGTAGAGTATCCTGGAATATCCCAGTCAGCCTGTGAGTCTTCCCCAGGCCCGTGATCTCATCCAGAACGTCCCTCCTTGCACTTCTCCTTCACGTGTCAGTGAAGGGTCCAGGGGGAACATAGATGGGATACACTGACCTCTTTTATCCCACTTGCTCCCATCCAACACCAACTAGCCAGCTGGCCTGGGAGTGCCACTGTGGAGCGCTGCAGCCTGATCTCTCCACATCACCCTGACCTCTGAACCCTTGGCGGACACATTGTCTTGGTTGGGGCATTTTTCTCCACCTTCTTACTCATCTCTTGGCCTGTCGTCTGACGATGTTTGGAACCAATGTCCCACTTACTGGAGGTTGTGTTGTGTGCATAGACTCAACACAAGGCTCTTTGCTCTGCTCTTCACTCTTGGGACACTAAAAATCTTATTCTTCTTATCATATCTGCTCAGGACTGGGAAGGGGCTGTTTCTGCATTTGAGTGTTGAACATTGGTGTCATACCTAAATTCACTTTATGGCCACACGCAGAGGGAAAAGGGGGATAGACCAGTGTCCACAGTCCAGTGTCTGTGTCAAGGAGGAGATGAGAAGGTGGTCCTGCGCTGCTGGCTTCTGGGACAGACCAAGGCAGGAAACATCAGCAGCATGAGGTGAGCCGAGGTTAGAGAGAGGCCCACAAGACCGGAGGCTACATGGTTCTGATCACCTGCAGAATGAGCGAGGACATGGCCACATGGCCTGGGCTTGGGAACAGAGGGTGTGAGGACCGCAGGTCAGAGCCCAGCTTCAGCCCGTGTGGAAGGGAAAGAGAGGGCGGGGCTGCCAGCTCAAGGGGAATGCCGGGTCTGGAAAATTCTTCATTTGCTGTTAATTTTTTAAAAAAGAATTACACCCCCTCCAGGCTTCCTGGTGAGGGATATTTTCCTTACACAGACCTTCTCTCCAGCCGTTGTTCAGGTCCTGGGAAGCCCTGGACCCTAGGCCATCCCACAGCCCAGGGATGTGCCCATGACCTCTTGGACCACGGTAATCGGTACTCACCAGCGTTTGAAGGGAAATAGCGTAATTAAAAATGTCATTACTTCGCTGGATGCTTTTTTTTTTTTCCTTTTTTTTCCCTCTGAAGCAGGTGGAGCCTGGGGCCTGGGGCAAATGAGTACTTCCTTGTTGTTGTAATATGAAAGAGGGTTTTATTTTTAACATTATTATGACTGAAGGCATTTCATTAAAATTGATCAGCCGGGTTTAATGCAGAATTGACTGCTGTGAATTGGTGAATTTACCTTAAAGAAAAACCAAT
The DNA here is from genome assembly GCF_000151885.1 of Dipodomys ordii. Taxonomy (NCBI): domain Eukaryota; kingdom Metazoa; phylum Chordata; class Mammalia; order Rodentia; family Heteromyidae; genus Dipodomys; species Dipodomys ordii. The sequence continues at coordinate 2,181,340 of NW_012267307.1, forward strand.
TTGTGTCAAAAAAAATCTACCAACAAATCAGTCAAGCACCTCTTAGGAAGGGAATTTCTGTACTGACTATGTGAGTTATTTTAACTCGTGCTTCAGACTGGAGTCTTGTCAGCGGTGACGGGGATGCAGACAGACGGGACCATGGGCTTTGCTCCCAGGTGAGGCCCGAATGGAGGACGCACCTGCCCAGGCTGAGCCCTGAGAGGACATCCTGTTCCAGTTCTCAAGACTGCACGGGAGCACAGAGTCTTCAGACACTCCTGTATGCAGTGACAGAATCTCTCTCGTCACTAGCTCACGGTGAGACAAATGCTCCTAAAAATGTGACGACTGGCACTGGGAACTGGGAAGATGCAAATAATTTAAAGAGCCAATGCGCCAGTGCTCCAATTTTTTTACATCAAATTTAATTTTCTCTGCTTTTTAAAATGAAATAATGCTTTCCTGTGTGGCTCGGGTGGGCCTGGAAGACGTGATCCACCTGCCCAGAGCACTGAGTCTCCAGAACACCAGGGCAATGCGTATGTGCCACCCTAGCTGGCTAGTTTTCAGTCTTACTTTTCCATGTAGATATTTCTTATTCTAGAGGTTCCTAATGAGAGGGGAAATCTCTTTGAAATGAACAGGTATCCTGTGTAGAAAATATCTGTATGAGTTCTACATTTCAAAGGATACTTCTTTTATATATTTTTATTGTAAAGATGCTGTACAGAGGGGTTACAGTTACATGAGTAAGGTAATGAGTACATTTCTTGTCGAGCATTGTTACCCCCTCTTTGTTTTTCTCCTACCATCTTTTCCCTCCCTACCTCCATAACTCCTCCCTTCCTCCCCCCCCCAAGCTGTAAAGTTCATTTTCAACATAGTGTCTTGTACATGTCATTGTTACAATGGGTCAACCTGCATCTTTGATTCAGCATTTTGTTATTTCTCTTCCCCTTCCCAAATTTAAAAAATGTATATACAAGATGCAGGGCATCAACATCAAATATAGTGACAACAGGGGTAATGCCAAGGGAGAAGAACACACAAAAGAAACAAAAAAATCATATAGTACATTAAAAACAACAGCAACAAACTAAAAAATATTCTTATGTCCCTATCTTAGGGTTCATTTGGCTTAGCATCTGATATGGTCATATGTACATAGCTTTGGAGCCTTTCTGCTTGTCTGGTAAGATTAGCCTAGACATATACTAGTTATTGCAAATAAGGGAAACCATGGGACCTATGTTTCTTTGGGTCTGGCTTACTTCACTTAATATAATTTTTTCCAAGTCTTTCCATTTCCTAACAAATGGGGCAATGTCATTCTTTCTGATGGAGGCATAGAATTCCATTGTGTATATAATATATATATATATATATATATATATATACACACTGTATATAATAGAACTATATATATATAATGGAATCATATATATATATATATATCACATTTTCTTGATCCATTCATCTACTGAGGGACCTCTGAGGATAATTCTTAATACATAAATTTATAATAAATTCTTACATATCCCAAGGAATGCTAACAAAATAGTATTTAAATATCATTTTTCAGGTGTTACAACTATTTTATGCTAATTAGATACACATTCAGTTGATAATGGCTGTGCTATTCTAAGTAATTTTGCCCTATTTTAATTTTGAATTTTTCAATATTTGCTTATTTCACAAAGAAGATCATATAAGCTTCCTTTCTCTTCGTATTCAGTCCATACTCATGTTCCATTGGATGTGATCTCTCTACTCTCTTTCACAGAAGCTGTGTTCTGAACTATAAAGATACCTACCATGTTAGCTATACTTAAGCAAGGGACAGGAACATGGGTCCTATGTCTATCTAGATATCCTCCTTCTCTATCCATCAGCCATTAGCCTAGCTGCACCTCAAATCAAAGACTTAGTATATTACCTGACCACTCACTTATATTTGAAAGTCTTTTTCATACCCTAAAGTTTAGTTGTAGACAGCAATTGTAGACAAATGTTGATGGATGCTTTTATAGACACCAAAGAATTTAATTTACAAATATAACTCAAAGTAGTGCATGAGAGAAAACATCTCAGATGCTAATAAAAACAGCTAGCTAGCTGGGCACCAGTGGCTATATTCCTAGCTGTAATCCTAGCTCAGGAGGTTGATATCTGAGGATTGCGGTTCAAAGCCAGCCCAGGAAGGAAAGGAAACCACTCAGAAAACTAGAAGTGGCGCTATGGCTCAAGTGGTAGAGCGCTCGCCTTGAACTGAATAGCTGAGGGACAGCGCCCAGGTCCAGAATTCACGCCCCATGACCGACAAACAAACAAACAAACAAACAAGGAACAACTAGCTAAACAAATAGACTTCAGTGGATCTCATAATGTACTTCTATGTTCTTTTCTCTCAAACACACTTGATAAGTAGGAAATCCAGGGTCTGTTGGGCAATTCAGTTCCATAAGGCTCCTCAGATAGATTTCTTCCTGTTTTCTTCACTGTCTTCCCGAATTCCATTGCCATTCTGCATGATTGAAACTCATTTGTTATACCTGAATGGTGGAGTCAGTTTTGAAATCTTAGTTTCCAAGTCCAAAATCAGTACACATCACTTGTGCTTGCATTCCCTTGATAGGAACAAAGTCACATGACTAAACCTAGCTGCAAGGGAAGCAAACCAAGTGAGATCTAGCTAAGCAGGTGTTCTTTATGAGGCTTTTGAAGATTTTATTATCATGGGATATGGGAGAACAACATTTAGAAGAAATTAATCTTTTCACTTATGACTATGTTCTGAAATTATATGTTTTTAAAAGTGGGAAGTAGTTACCAACACCATTTTTAATTTTTTTATTATCTTTAAGTAGTATACAAAGGTGTATCCATTCAACAAAGCACTTCATGAACACAATGCCTCTTGATTACTGTCATTCCTTTCATTGTTCTAATCTCTCCAGCCTTACTCCTCCCCTCAATTTTCTAGATTTTGTAGGATAGACATTGAATTTTATGACTGCATTCTCCCTCCCTCCCTTCTCTTCATTTGTCTACTCCTACCCTTGACCCCACCTTCTACCTTTCAAGTACCCATTTCCTGGAATACATTTTGTTAGAGTGTGAGTTAGCTATTCTAAAGAATCACACAGCTGTTCTAAAGAGTTACACCTTACACATTTGAATTCGTCCCTTGAATCTACCATATTTTGGTCAATATATTTTTGGATAGTATTAGTGGAATAAAGTGTTTCAGGACCAGAAAAATAATGACGTCACCATATTTTACATAGACCATTACTGTACTGTGCCATAATATGTAAAATTTGGGGGCCTCTGTTTTATGAGGCATCGAGGTGAGTCAGGGCAGAGAAGGCAGGGCAGCTTTTAGCTTGTCAATGATGCTGTGTCAACCATGACTGAGCTTCCAAGAAGAGAAGACCAAGGGGAGGCACAGTTGCTGACATAGTTTATGAAAATATATCAGACTAAGAATGAATTTCTAAGCTCTCTTCTAGAATGTGGTTTCTAAGAATAACTGGTTCATCACATACTTAACTCACATTTGCTGGGCTTGTATCGTAGGCCACTTGGCCTATGGGCACGCATGCAATGGCAGACAGCGTTTGTATGCCTCCTGCATACCCTGTCACACCAGGGCCTTCTCTAACTCGAGCTACATTTTCTATTTTCTTCAACAATTTGTTTGCTTTCATCCAAGAACACTTTAGTGCCTCTGTGTTAATGTGACCTCAGCTGACTTGTATAAGGCTTCAGTCAATGATGATCACAGGAAGTTACAATAGAAGCCCTTTCTCATTTCCCCATTTTTCTTTGTGTAAAATTCTGCCGGTGCTTCAAAACTTTACTCTGAATAAAAAGCAGGAAATTGTTACCTGTGTGGTGTTTTAAACACACAATTAGAGGATGCAATCTTGAGTTAGGTGGCAAAGACAGATTTCCAAACGTGTCCGGTCATTTACTCAATTGCATTGGGTCTTGAATTATAAATTTGACCCATAGGCTCAGCAGCATTAAAATGCCTTCAAAGGTACCTAATACAGAGAGAAGAGCTTTCATTTTGCAAATCCACACTCTCTTCTTGTTTTGTGCCGGCACTTGATTTTGCAAGCTCATCGCTGCTATTCACCACACCGAGATAAAAGAAAGGAAAAATCGTTGCACTTCTGGTATGTGAGGTCCCCTAATTTTAGTTGCAATCATTTACAAAGGTACAGGAAAAACCTAGTGAGGAAACTTCGTTTGAAAAACTGTATAGCATCTAATTAATCAATTTAAGCAGAAAACCATAAATCCCTTTTGTTTTCTTTTAAAATTCTCTTTTTGTGTCTTCTTACATTCCTTTGGGAATAAGTAGACATAATGGAGGAAAAAATTAAACAAAAGTTTTAAGTTGTATTTGGTTACATTGAGTCTATGAAAAGTACAATTTTGAAGTCATCGCTTTAGATGAGTTCACCTTCCAGTGCATCTGTGGCAATGGTGATGTTTTAGGATGTGATGACTTAGGCTGGCGTTTGCATGGGAAAGCTTCCTGAAGCGCATATACAACAAGGACCTGAGCATCGTCACTCGATTTCAATGAGACCTTCAGGCCGGGCAATGGTGCCAGCCTGTCAGTCTCTGAACAATGTGTGTTTTCTATACGAAACAGGAAACTCACCCCACTCAAGTTCTCCGTAAGGGTGATGTCCAGGAGACTGACAAGTTTTTGAGCCCACCCTGGTGAGTGGCTCCTTTTAAGCCTTCATCTGATATTTGCAGAGCCACACGAACCCCTGTGCTTAGAAACAACCTAGAACCTCACCAGCCATTCTCAGATGTGTATGTCTGCTGGACGCTGTTGCTGTGTGGGGAGTTTGTGGGAAGCCTCCTGCTAGGAATTGCTTTGGTCCAGGGCAAGCTGGGGAGGCCAGGGGCGAGCCCATCTTCCTTCCCAGCGCTGTAGCCATGGGTTTACAGTTCCCACTCATCAGTTACACAAATTTAACTAAGTGAATTAAAAACATGGTGTCTTGCTTTCTATGGCCCATTCTAATGCATGTCAGCAGGGTTTAGCTATCCATTCCCAGGTTGGCTGGCAGTGGCCGGGCCTCAGTCCTCTCTGGGTGCAATGACAGGGCTGGGCTGGGAGCTGGAGCTGCAGGAAGACTCCATCTTGGTGACATGTGCCCCCGTGGACCTTCCGTGACAATGGTGTGTGTGTGGCAGAGACAGAGGAAGAAAGTGGGCTGGGTTTAACATCACAAGCTCTCCCTGTGAAAACTCTTATGTACGGGGAGTTTTTAGCATGTCCTTTTCATTTGCTGTGTATCTTCAGAGCACTTATCAGAGACTTTGAATAGTGTTTGTTTTCTTGGAGATGCAATCGGAGGGCCCCTCCCCCACCACCATGGAAGGCCCACTGCACACTCATTGCTTTGCTGACGTTTTATTTTGAGACTGAGCATCCACCGGGAGAGATGATGTTTCCTCAGGTCCAGGCACTAGAAAGGAGCCTACAGAGACCAGCAAGCTCTGCTCCAGGCCTTCCCGCACGGAGCTTGCCCTTCTCCAGGCCACTTGACTGTCTCAGCGCTCTCTGCTGCTCCTGGCTTCCGGCTCTGGGCTGCGCCTCCAGGCATGTCGTGTTTCAGGGCTAGCATCTGGAACACGTCGCTTACATCAACCTTATCAGCCCCAAAGAATGCTGCTCAACCTTTGATCCCATCCACGTTCGTCTGTATGCTTTCCTACAGGGTAATAATATGCCAATGGGGAAACCCCAGGGGACCCTGCCCTTGCCTGCCTTCACCTTCCATCCCTCTCCTCCCCTCTCCCCTACATTCTCTTCTCCTTCCCTTTCCTTCCCTTGCCCCTCCCCTCTCCTCCTCTCCATTCCTCTCCTCCCCTCTCCCCTCCCTGCTCCTCTTCTCCATACCTCTCCTCCCTTCACCCCTACCTTCTCCTCCTCTCCATCCCTCTCCTCCCCTCTCCCCTCCCTGCTCCTCCTCGCCATGCCTCTCCTCCCTTCACCCCTACCTTCTCCTCCACTTCATCCCTCCCCTTCCCTTGCCCGTCCTCTCTCCTCCTCTCTCTCCTCCCTTTCAACAAGAGACAATTCATAACTGAACAAATTGGAAAAGCCTGTCCACTCTTCCTTTCCCTTTGCCTTCCCTTCTTCTCCCTTTCCTCCTGTCCCTCCTTTTCCCTCCTTCTTTTTCTTCCCTTCTGGATAAGGAATGTACAGCTGATTAATAGGTGATTGGGGTATGATTTCCCCTATTTATCATTTTTGGCAGTGATTTCCAAATTATAGTGACTGGTAAAGCAATGTGAATTGAAATGCGTTTTCAGGAGACTAAATCGGCTTAAAGGGCTGACATTGAGCTTCTGCTTTTCTTGTGTCTTTTGTTTGTTTTTCTTTTTTGTTGTTGTTATTGTTGTTAAATGACCTTTCTGTGATGGGGTGTTGATGGCAGTTGATGATGGCGGTTCTGCTCAGCTTAGCCGTAATACTCCTATGTACTTCTGCTTTGCATATGTTACTGAAAGTATTTGATACATTTCACCACTCCTCAAGCCATGGGACTGCAGCTCTAACCCTCAGGTGACTAATGGTGGCTATGTCAGATTGAATTAGAGACAAAGGCAGAGCTGCTAAATCCATGGAAATAAGCATTTGGGACCATGCAGAGATTTTCACTACTAGTCAAATCAGTGTTATCTATCCCAGATCACAAGGTAGTATTCTATTAGAGAAGATAAGACCCGTGAATGTAATCCGTCTGACATTTTACCTTTTGCTAGTATGTCCTATCTGAGATCAAAGTCTCGCAGTTCGAATAACAGAATCTGGCTCAGGCTTCCTTGCTTTTGGTATAGAAGGAAATCTGATTATCCTTACAATGCACTCTCCACACAAAATATTTCCTATTTTCCAGTACTGTGCTAATTTCCAGGAGGCTGTATTTTTTGTTATTAAAGAATAACTATCTGACTCATTTAATAAAGTCCAAAGAGCATTTTACATAGAATAGGTGCCAAAATACAGTCAAAATTTACTTAACTTTCTAGATGTTATAACTTTTGGTATATAAGAAGAGTTGTCTTATTATGACAAATCTGTCAATAAAACCCAGTTAATTGTGTCATTTTAATTGATTGAGAAAGATATGGTTATATAGATAATTTGAGCTATGTAAAAATCATCAGTTTCTACGGAGTGAAACATTATAAAGATCACAGAATGCACCTAGTTCCCTTTTTCTGAGATAAATTAATGTTTTATTCATTATTGATTTCATAGGGAATTTAACTAATTTAAAGTTCTACATGGTTGTTATTTTTTACATGGTGACCATAAGTGACTATTTGTCAAAAATGAAAAAATAAATTTAAAAACCCTCTGGAAAGCTGAGTTTTAATTACTTGATCTCTTCCTTTTCTCCACCTTTCCTAGTTCTGAGCACTTCCTTTTTTTTTACTGACAAAAATAGATTGCTATCAGGAAATTTCATCAGCCCCATTAGAACGCCTTACCATACAATACTTAGGATTGAATTGTCTGAGACTATTTCCTCCGATGATGCTGATGGTGATGGTGGAGGTGGTGGGGTAGGGGTGGTGATGGTGGTGATCATGGAATTGAAGATGATGGTGATAGTGGCATTGGTGATGATGATGCTAATGGTGTTGGTAATGATGATGGTGATACTGATGGCACCAGTGATGTTAAGGTTGACGGCAATAGTGGAGGACATGATGACATGATGATGGTAATGGTGGTGGTGGAGACGCTGATGACAGAGATTATGATGTCAGTGATGGAGGTGATGATGTTGGTGTTGATGATCCTCTTCATGAAGCAGGTCCTCTGTGCCAGGTATTATTGTACTTTACCTATATCAACTCAATTATGAGTTAATCATAATGATGACGAGGGTCATAATAATCAGTTCTGTTAAGCTCAACGGAATCTTAAGGCCACAGATAATTATCAGATTCAGATAGCAATTCACACGGACTGAATGAATAACCTGGGAATTTCCATCTGCCAGAGAGTCGGGGTCTAGTCCCCAAACGCCTGCTGATCCCTTACACTCTCTGTCGCAGAGGCGGTGAGGGTGTTCTGCTGGGGTGGGGTCAGGGGTTGGGGTCTGTGTCCAGAAGCATCAGATGTGTCCCGCTGTGCTGCAGGCAGGCCTCAGCTCTGAAGTCTGGCTTTGGTCTTCCGTGTGGGGTCAGAGTGTCTTGGGCTAGTCTGTCTTTTCTGAGCACTATGTAGGGACTAAGAACACGGATCATCCATCCCTAACTAATCTGAATAAATGGCAAAGTTTTGTTTGCTGACACCATCACAGAAATCATCGTGACCATCCCAACCACGCTGAGGTAGAATAAGGAAGTGAGAACACCCTAATTTGACATTGTTTTCCAAAATCCCTAACTGGTACTATGCATGGAAAACTCACCACTAGTGATTTTAGTTCTGCAATGAAATTCCCTGCCAATGCTGCGGACGGCTTGGACGGTGCCCTATCATTCATCTCCCAGAAATAATTGCAGCATTAGGTTCTGGGATTTCAGAAATTCACAATTTTTCCATTGTCTTACTCTCAGCAATCTGTGCTGCTCTGGGAAGAGACCCAGAAGAGATAAATTCACATACAGCAAATATGTGTGTAAGATCACAGAACAGCTGGCAGCAGCAAATGCAGTTTAGAAGAGCACCCTTGCCAGGTGCTCAATCGCACTGCACAGAGGAACTGAGCAAGGCGGATCTTTAGCATGGAAAAAAACATCACAGGGAAATGGGATAATCTTTCGCTTTACCTTAGTCACTTTTATTAAAACTGTAGCAACATTTGACCTGATAATTGCATGCATGAATGGAGAATTATGGACTGATGATTTGGGATTGTAGTTGCTTAAAAGGGAAATTCTATTTAAATCACACTTACACCTAGTCCTTCAGAGTGCTAGAATCTGAGTTGGACAATGAAATGTGTGGCGGAGCAATCCGGCTTTTCTTGGCTGTCGAGGGATACCAAGAACAACCAAAGATCAGGGTCGCCTAGGGGGAGACACCAGATTTGACTCTGAGATTCTCCCAGAAGTCTCTGGAAGCCACGAGGAGGAAAGTTTGAGAATTCTAACTCTTATTTTGGAGGTTTTTGTTTTTGTTGAGACAGTGCCCCCCCCAGTCTATGGTCCAACCTGGCCTCAATCTTGTGTTCCTCCAGCCTCAGCCTCCTGCATGCTAGGATTCGAGGCATGTGCCTCCACCCCCTGATCTACAGCTTATTTACAAAATCCCAGCATTAATAGATTGTTGGTATCATACAAAAGAAAAAGGAAATGAGATTTCTTTAGTTGCTCCCTGCGAAGAATAAGGTCAGGGGCTGCTTTTAAGAGCTCTTCCCCGAGACAGCTACTTCCTGTCTTCAATTCAGACTCCAGCGCATTCATGAGGCAGAGTACAAGCAGAGCGTTTTCTTCCCGTTTAAATATGTTTATAAGTTGCATGATGCGATTCAAGCTTGTACCATTCCTTTGCAAACATTGGCAGATACAGCTTTTTGTCACATAAATCAGGCCTAGGCAGCCAAGGAGGTTTTTTCTCTTCCCTCTTCTCTCACATATTTGACAGCCATGTACACAAGAGCTAAACAAAGCCAAGACTAATATCGTTTTAAACAGATACATGCTACATTTTAAAGGGAGAGGAAATGATATCAGATGGGCCGTAGCATTGCGGGCCAGGAAGGCTGCACTCACAGGAAAGCGCACGGGGGAGCCGTCCTCACAGTCCTCTGCACATCCTGCCTTCGCACAGGCCAGCGGCGTCCACTGCCCCTTCCCACAGCCCAACAGCGCCCGCTGCCCCTTCCCACAGCCCAACAGCGCCCGCTGCCCCTTCCCACAGCCCAACAGCACCCGCTGCCCCTTCCCACAGCCCAGCAGCGCCCGCTGCCCCTTCCTACAGGCCGACGGTGCCCGCTGCCCCTTCCCACAGCCCAACAGCACCCGCTGCCCCTTCCCACAGCCCAACAGCGCCCACTGCCCCTTCCCACAGCCCAGCAGCGCCCGCTGCCCCTTCCTACAGCCCAACAGCGCCCACTGCCCCTTCCCACAGCCCAACAGTGCCCACTGCCCCTTCCCACAGCCCAACAGCGCCCACTGCCCCTTCCCACAGCCCAACAGCGCCCACTGCCCCTTCCCACAGCCCAGCGGTGCCCACTGCCCCTTCCCACAGCCCAGCGGCGCCCACTGCCCCTTCCCACAGCCCAACAGCGCCCACTGCCCCTTCCCACAGCCCAACAGCGCCCACTGCCCCTTCCCACAGCCCAACAGTGCCCACTGCCCCTTCCCACAGGCCAGCGGTGCCCACTGCCCCATTCTCTCCGTACACCTGCTTTCATTGCCAATTCCGGGTCGTGCCAGGCTGGAAAGAAGATGCTTCTGTGCATCCGGCTGGTTCTGCTGGGCAGCCGCTCTCTTCCCGTGCCTGTCCCTCTGTGAGCCTTCCCACACTCCAGCTGCTCCCACTATGGATTCCTCTGCCGCTTGCTCCTCCTGGCTACGCCCCTGAGAGAAGTGATGAAACGCGAATACATGAGTGTGCGGTAATACCTCCCAGGCTTCCGGTACAATACCACAAACGGGCCCTGGAAGCCACAGAAGTGAGGTCTCTCAGTGGGGGATCAAGGGCAGGACCTGATCCTCCGGACCTCGCTGCTGGACTTCCTGCCGGGCTCCACTTGTGTCTCACTGTGTCCTCCTGTGTGCTGATCGCGCCGGGAGGTCTAGTATGGAATCAGCCCCACCCACTCTAGAGCGGCCTCCTTAACCATGCTCACCTCCAGAACGGCTCTCGGAGAGGTCCCGAGTTGGGGTCTGGGAGGTGATGGACGCACGTTTTTATGGGACAGAAGTCAATGCACAGCACCTTCCTGAGGCTGCAGGCCCCACGACGCTGGCCTGGGCCTCACCCCAGGGACCTTCACAGTGGAGAGATCCGCGCCTTCCCCTGACCACCCCGAGTCTGGGCTGCATTGTGAATGTGCGGGAGCCAGGGCATCCCCGTTGAGCGCAGAATTCCCTGTTGTGAGCGGTTCTTTCCAAGTCCTCCGCAGTCTTTTGTGTATCTGTGCGTCCACTCGCAGGATGGGCCCGCGTCGTTGCGTGCCTGCCACCTTTGCCCTTACAGGAGCTAGGGCCTGCCCCGTGGCATGGCCCATGGGCTCCATCCAAGGTTGCGATTGGTGGAATTACAAGCACAAGTGCGCCCTGCCCTTTCCTTACCTACGTAAGTAGATATTGCTCAGCCACATCAGGTCAATGTGAGAAGCTTCTCCTGTGTCTTCTTCCCCCATCCCCCATTCTCCCCCCACCCCAGCTTAATGGCAACACTGGGCCCATAAAGACTCCTCCTGACTGGTGGGGTGTTACCTATGCATGGTCTCCATTACGGGTAAAGCCGGCTAGCTGGAAACACTAAGAGTGGATGAAACTAGATTTCCAGGCCCAGCATCTAGTGACACCGGATGGAATTTGCTAAAGAGAGACTCCAGTGGCTGTCAGCCCCAGGCCTCTGGAGGGAAGTCAAGGGCCCACTCAGCAGCCAGGCAGTGTCTGAAGAGATCCTGAGAGCAGCCAGGAGCAAAGACTGTGGAAGCTACAACGGAATCTGGATGGGGAGAGGGAGGGAAGAACTAAGATTAGGAAGACAGAGGCCCCCGAGCTGAGACGCTGCTGCCTAGTTGGAGGAAGAGTCCCGTGTGAGAGCCAGGGTCCCCCACCTAGGATTCAAGGACAGCAGCACTCAATGCCAACGGCAGCACCACTGGGCTCAAAGGCCATTTGCTGAGACGCCTGCCATCAAAGCAGCAATTTCTCTTGGGAAGTTTGGAGCCATAAGCACGCCGCGCGTTACGTAAGCCTGTGAGTTTTGAGAGTGTTGCCCGTAAGTCTCTGGCTGTGCAGCGTTCAGGGCTATCCACAGAGAGAAAGCTGCCCTGGCCTACTTCCATCCACTCAGAGCAACAGGTCCCCAGCCAGCCTCTAGGACAGTGAGATCTCACACGTTCCATGTGAGATCGAAGCAAATCCAGGAATAATGAAAAGAGGAGCATTTGCTTGTTGTCAGCAGCGACGTTTCCCCCTTGCTGTGGGATGCAAATACATTGAAAATGTCACCACAAAAGACTCCAAGAAGCTACAGACTGGCTTTGCAGCAGGCAACCTGAGGAGAGACCAAAACAAGAGCCCAGACCCTGTCAGAGAAAGTTCAGGCCACAGAGCATCGGTCGGCCATCTCCCAGGAAACCAGGCAGGTTGGTTTTCAGATGCTTCGGTCCTCAGCTCTTTGCAGCAGCCTAGCCCGAGCTTGCTGGGGCTAAGGTGGGTGAAGGCTTCTCTATAGCAGAGAGGGCCTGAGGGGGAGCAGCCAATGCCAGAGGAGCCCTAGGAATTTGGAGACACTGGGGAGCCCTGGGACAGCTGAGGAAGCAGCATTGGGGTGGGGGAACACCGTGCACAGCGGGAGAGACAGTGGCTGTGGCAGAGGGGGTTGGAGCAGGAAACAGACGCTTTATGATCACTGGTGGCTCAAGCTGGGGAAGTCCACACACAAACACTCCCAGCGCCCCCATTCCCACGCTGCATAGAGACTGAGGCTGAAGACCCAGCGAGACTTTGCCCTGCACTCACTGCTATTTTTATCGAAGCAGTGTTAATTGGTGATTAATTTCATAAAGCAGTTTCTTGTTCAATGCTTTGGATTAAAGTGGATAAGTTCGTGGATAAATATTTCATCCACATCTTAGAATCTTCCTGAGAATAGTAGAAAGTAGAATTTCACAGAGGCTCCACAAACAGTTCATCCAATGCCTTCATTCTGAAGCTGAAGAAAATAGAACCACGCAGAGATGTTGGTGCTTCCAGCAGTAAGAAACCCAAGAACAGATGTTCACATCTCTTGTCTCCACAGGGCTTAAGGACAAAGCCTGGTTTCAAATGCAAAGTCTTGCTTGGTGTACAAGGTTTCATTTTGGCAAGGAGTCTTGGTGGGAAAATGTGGACGAGTCCTTTTTTTATAATCTAGAAATAGACATGCTTGTCCTTTGCTAAGGCTATTTTTATTCCATTGCATAAAGATGTGCATGAAGGGAAGACCTTCAGGAGTGTTTACATGGAAAGGGATTTTCAGGTTTTGTGGAAGAGGAAGTGAATGCCAGTTGTTCTTATTTTCTTCTATTCCTACTTTGTCTCAACTGAACAACTTTTAGCTCCTTGTAGGAACATGTAAGCACTTAATGAGATTCCTCCAGGGAAGAACATTGCTGCAAAGCCACAGAGTCAAGAACCTCAGCACAGTTGAACCCGAGCAGCTGAAAACAGGATTGTGTCACGATGGTAAGCTTCTGAAATGTGTTGTCTGAAAGAATGTGTGTTTCCAGAGAAGAATGGGGAGGTGAAAATCAAAACAGGGTAGCAGTGCTGCTGCTAATGTGTGTCACGCATGCATTCCTTGGGTTGTCATACAGATGGCAAGGAAAGGTGTATTCATGGAGGCACACCGCAGTCTGCTTGACACCCTATTTCTAGAGAGTTCCTTTTCAAACTGATCCTTTCATCTCACGATCCATCTGTGCTATAGATGATAATGGCCACCCAGCATCAATCTGTATCCTTTCATTCTAACTCTGGTTTTCTAAATACACAGTCCAATACCTAAGGCGAGGCTATCCCGACCAAATCCACACAGTAACTTAGCATCTGGACATGTAACTCACCCCTACCAGGAGCAAAGGCTGACTGTTTTCTATGTCTGGGCTTTGACACGGGTCTGACGGCGCTGTTCCTTAGGCAGTGGCCTGGGGTCTTTCCGAGCTGCTAGTCACATCTCTATTCCCATTCAAAGCAGTCTTGGGCTGCTAGTCACATTTCTATTTCTCTTCCAAGCAGTCCTGGGCCAATGGTCTCCAGTCCCATTGCTAGCAGACCTTATCACTGTGTTAAGGCTACTGTAAAACCTTAGCCAATGAGTGTTTAATATAAATATTGACAGTGGTTTATGGGGTCTTGATTCACAAAGGACTAGTGCTAACAGCATTGAGCCTTTCATGATTTGCATTTCCAATCACTGTAAATAAGCATATTTGTTTAAAAAGAAAGTCTAACAGTGGATGGCAAGAGCAGTGGGTTCTTGGGAAGGAACTATTAAAGGCAGCAAATCCATAAAGTAGGTTTATATCCCATTAAAAGATCCCTACTTCACTGGAGAAAGGGAAAAGGGAAAAGATCTACTGCTCACTAATTGACAACGTACGCTGGTTTCAAATCATTTGTTCATTGATGTGACCTTTAGGTCTGCATGGGATTTTCAAGGAAAACTCTAGAATAGAATTTGTTTTCCTGAGGGTCACATAGGATTGGGGTGAGCACATCGCCGACAGTGTCCTGTAAGTTTGACTTTCAGACGCGAAGAGAACTTCTCTATCAGCACCCTGGAAGCAAACCAGCGCAAGTCAGGGCCTGGCGGGGAGAACCTCCTGGTGGTGTATTCTCCACAAACCGCAAGAGCCCGAGTCTGCTTCCATTGCTCCTGCCTTCCCACCAGACAAAATGCTACTTCTTTAAGCCTTCAGCTTGTTGAAGTAAGTTGTGAAGTACTTGGGCATCGGTGAGGCCCAGAACTCCATGACAGGGTTCTATTATTCATACCTGTGTTCATTTCCTCACACATGTCATGATGATGGCATCAAGGGCTGCTTATTTTATTTTAGTTTTAGTTGATGTGTATTAACTGCACAAAAGATTTCATTGTGATAATGCCATAATGAACACAATGCACGTTGATTAAATTCACCCCCTCGATGCCTTCCTCATCCCTCTCACAAGAAAGTCCTTTTAATGGGTCTGATGGTTTTATTTCCACGCATATGTCCACGGCTGTCGGTCACACACATCCCCTGGACCTTGTGCCCTCCTTCCTGTTTTCCACCATATCAATCACTTCAAAGTCCTCCCACTGTTTTTTTAAGGTCTAAACTTGTTATCTTAGAGACAATAGCCAATATTTGTCTTTCTTAGTCTGACCTATTTCATCTATTTGATGGTCCCCAGAACTGTCTCTTACTCAGCAAATGACATGATTTCCTCCACTTTGCGGCTGAATGACACTCATCACGATGCTATAGGCGTATTCTTGTGAATACTACTGCTATGACCAGGTAAGTCAACCTGGTGCCCCCACCAGGCTTCGGAAGTGCTTAAGAAGGAACAGTGGTTGTCACTGCTTCAGATACAGGAAGGAAAGAAACAGGAGCCGTGACAATAAGAGCAAAGCCACAGTGAAGTGTGTGGTCCTCATGCCACTGGTGCATCTGAGAAAAGCCGCCACCAAATCACTGACAAGCCTTGGCTCTCCAGGTGGAAACGACTAACAGGTCTGAGCAGAGACAAGTTCCAGAGGGTTCTGTGTTACTGACATGCGCAGTGCAACCGTGATGAAACAAAAAGTGAATCTGGGCAGCACCCTGCTTCCAACACAGCGCTGTGTCTGCAAGTCTGTGCTGTCAGTGGTGTCTGAAGTGGTGCGTGCCCTAATGAGCGTCGATGCACCTGCTGACCCACACGCTGACACGGACGTGAGATGCTCTCCAGGAACTCTGCCTCTGGTGGATTTGCATAAAAGTGAAATGGGTGGATGTTGATGGGCATTCTGCGATTGTTTTAATGCTAATTCACTGTTTGACCTTTGGTTTTATAAACTAAGGCTATTTAGCGCTCATAAACATTTTAGGAATGAAATGTCCAGAGATAGGTCACAATCTATCCTCAGGTTGTTTATCAAGACTAAGAAAAAAACAAGCAAACCTACGATCGTGGGCTCTGGTATCGACGCCCTCAGACCTTTCAGTACCTGAGCAGTAAACACATGAGCCGGTGTCTCTGCCAGGCCCATTGAATAGAACAAGAGGGCATCCAAGTATCAACGGCATTTCCTTAGATCATTAGAGGAGCCTTAGCACTTGATGCAAACATTTTCACCATTACACACTCAATAAGCATCACAGTAGCTCATTTAGATTTTTCTACCTTAACAACTGCTTGACAAACTTCTGCACTTCCTATCGGAAATCTCACTAATCTGGGTAAATAAGTGAAAAGAAAAATGATTCTAAGTAGCCACAAGCAGAGTGGTTATGATAGCAACAGGATGGAAACTGTAAGTTAAACTCAAAAGTATAGAAGGCACGCGCAGTAAGATGACTGTGTGACCTGAGCGTTCACGGCCAGCGGAGACCTGGGGGAGTTGCTGAGGAGTTCCGTGGCGTTCTGTGGTGTTCCGTGGCGTTCTGTGGCTAGCTTGTCTCATAAGAAGCAGTGTGAATGTTTGGACCTAGGACACCAAGGCTCAGATGGGACTTACCAGTGGGGAAACCAATCTGCCTCAGTCTACTTCATGATAAATGGTGTTTTCTGGAGTGTAACATTGGAACTTGACTGTGTGGTGTCCAAATGAGATACAAAATAATAAGCGATCTGGGTTTCTTTTCAAGTGAGAGGAGGAAGGCTCTGTCTGTCCCAGAGAGAAGCCAGCTGTCCTGTGGATCACTTCCCACAGGAGAGAGGGAACGTGTGCACTGCGGGCCCCCGTGAGGCCCCTCCCGTGAGGTTCCCTGGGCTCCTGTCCCCGTCTGGGAGGCCCCACGCACCCCATGTCCTGTTCCGCTCCCCAGGAGAAGGGTCTGTAAGATGGACCCTCATCACCCTCACCCTGTGGTTGAGGACACAGAGGCTGCAGATTCTGAGAAACCTGCAAAGCTCTTTATCCTGGAGCCGGCAGGCACACGACTTGCCACAGACCAGACTCAGTGGTCTTTTTTAAAATTTTTGTTGGTCATGGGGCTTGAATTCTGGGTCTAGGCACTGCCCCTCAGCTCTTCAGCTCAAGGTGAGTGCTCTACCACCTGAGCCGCAGCTCCACTTCTGGTTTTCTGGTGGTTCATTGGAGATACCAGTCTCATTGACTTTCCTGCCCAGGCTGGCTTTGAACCATGATCCTCAGCCTCCTGAGGAGTTAGGATGACAGGCCTGAGCCACTGGTGCCCAGCTAGACTCAGTGGTCTTTGCCACGCTGGAGCTACCTCTTGAGGTCATACGTCAAATACGCCACCAAGGCTGCGTTGTTCAGACATGAAACAGAAGAAATGAATGATTCACCTCCCAGGAATCATGGGCTTTTTCTCTTTCTGGAGTGGCACAGCACTTGAAAGAAGAATCTAGTCATCAGAGAAGAATCTAGTCCCAGAGTGGCACTGCACTTGGGAGAAGAGCAGTTGTAGAAAGCTGCCTGACTTACCTGAGATGCCCTTTGTTTGGAGAGCTGCTTAAATACTGCACTGAATGGCACTGTTTCTTAGGACCCTGTCTAATGGTGTGGCTCAGTCACTCTGTTTTGATTCATTCTGTTGGGCTGGTAAACCATATGCCTGTAGGAATTTATGAAAGAGAGCGGGGGAATCTCATCTTCTTGTAGCTGTCATGGATGTAAAATCCCTGGCAGCAAAGTGGGACTTGTGGTAATAATTGTGACACAATAGATTCTGACAGGACAGACTGCTGACGTGTTCATTTGCATACTGATGTCCTCTTCACCACTCGCTGTGGGCCCCACATGAAGGTCCCAACCATTCCTGCAGAACAAGACGCCGTTCCATCACCGGTGTCCAAACACTCCACACAAGGAAAGTGGCATGTGTGCCACATGGACATGCTTACGAGACCCGAATCTGCTATCCCTTTCCTGTTTGGCATGGGGGAAACCATTTGGGCCATCTGTCAGTGCCACTGCCTACCGGAGGCTGGATCACCAGAGCGTATGTGCAGCTGGACGTTAGGAATTGGTTTGCTCATCAACTTAGCAATGATCAAATCTTTGCCAGTGGACATCTAGACACTGAATAGAAGAAATACGGAAAACACCATTACGATTCAGTTACTTTCCTTTCAAAGATGCAATTTGATGCTTTGTTTTTGCACATTGATATAATCTTGTTTTCCAAAGAAGCACAGTCCAGGTGCAGCTTGATAGAGGAAAAATGTGTTTCAGTGGCCCAGGAACTAGAATTACATGTCTGATCTATCTTCAACTTCTGGATTTGACTTCTAGAAGAAGGTGAACAGAAATTCCTCAAGAGAAAACTAGCAAAGCAGATGCACTCTGTGCGTTGGTGTGCAGCGATATACCCAATTCACTAGGAAGCAGCGAAGAACTCAAGAGGATTCCCTGGTGTGTGTGGCCCCGTCTCTGATTCTCTGGGGAGGGAGGGAGGAGGGTCTGGCCCTCCCCTCCCCAGCCTCTACCCTGGGCACCTCCCTGTCAAAGGTGGGTAAACAATAGTCATGGTTAACAACGAAGGTGTGCGCCGGGGGTCTGTGAGGATTTAGATTCTGACAGCTCACTGTTTCCAGGGCCGCAGCGCCCCTTGCTGTGCCACACTTTCATCGTTTACCTCGCCGGTTCTTGCAACAAGGCTCCAAACCTCACGACTCCTCCAGCATTCTTCTGCACAGACAACCTCAGCCACCTGAGGACTTCCTGGGCTCTTGGGTGTGGGGTACCACACAGCTATCACCTGCTCATTAAACCACAATTGTTCATAGGCTTATAGGACGCTTTATTTGACTGAAGTATTTTCTAGAACATCTGGTTGGTTATACTTTACATAAATTAACAGACTGTCAGCTCCTCTTGACAGTTACCTGCTTACTTTCACTTCATTAAATGCCATTTTTCAGAAATAGCACAAAATATGTGAAACACAACATGTAATTAAGCAGAACAATACAAATAAATATAAATAATCACAATGAGAGTAAGAAGAAAGAAACCTGCCCGAGCACCGTGCGGGGCCCTGCCACACTCTGGAAGGTGAACTGTGGGTGGTGCGTGTTGGGTGTTTGCCAGTCCACACAGAACACGGGTGGCAGGGGACTAACAAGCCTTCTGTCTCAGGTTTGTGCCATCGGCAGAGTTCAGCTCCAATCTTTTCTATGGGAAGACCCATGCCTAGAGAGCTGGGATGCTGGTGGTCACCAAGGGGATAAAGGTAGAGACCAGTTCCTACCTGGGTGTCACCGGGGAGCCCACGGAAGAGACTTCTGGGCTTCCTCATCACTGTCAGGGCTGGGTCTCCATGCTGGATGCCAGTCCCTGAGACAGACAGAGCTGACCTCCCGCCCCCCCTCCCCTGCCACCCCAGCACCCTACCCCTCCACCGTGCCTACACTTACTTTAACTAAGTGTATCAATGGAAGCTGGCAGCTCCTCTCATAGATGGTTCTACATGTGTATCGGCGAGCAGAAATTTAGAGTTTATTTTAGAGTATATTTTCTCTGTCATTTTATTCAGTGCTTCTCTATCTATGTATTTTTATCTCAGACAAGATTTTACTAGCCCGGGCTGGCTTCAAACTCCTGATCCTTTAGACTCAGTGCTAGGATTGCAGGAGTGCACCACCACACCCAACTCATCCCTATGTAATTATCTACATATGCTTATGCACGTAAGTATGCATGTGTGTGTGTGTGAATCATGTGCACATCCAACTATCTGCCTATGTCTTCACTGGTCATTGCCATCATATTTCCATGTGGAATAAGACAAGTAATCCTGTGGTATCTTCTATGATTAGCAATAGCTATGTTTCCTGTGGCTATCATACCAAAAGATCATTTGAATTACATAACTCTATCAGCATTAATTAGCAACGAATAATGTTTTTTTCATAATACACTCAAGGCTGTCTCATTTCCCCTTCAATATACTATCCTTTGTCTAAATGTGTCAATCACATTTTTATTCCACCTTTCTGCTCCACAGGCCCACATTTTTGAAGTGTGAAGTAGGAGAAAGAATGTATTTCTGCTGGGTTTGGGAGAAATTAGTTTCCATAGATAATTTCAATTTTTATTCCAGAATTGAGAGTAAGTAAGTGCTAGGCAAAAACCACTCAAACATAAAATTATTTAACTCCATGGGAAAGCACAAAATTTACCCTCAATATTTTCATCTATTTTTCACTTTCCGCATGAACTTTTCCCCCCCAATAACAGTCTTAATAGACTTGCCAGATTTGATACATAAAGGTCGTTAAATGAGAAAAGGAAAAAAACAAAACCAACTGAAATAGAGGAGAGCATCCCTCCAAGCCGGGATGTACAGCAGGCTTTAGGAGAGAATGACAACTTTATGGTCCTTAAAATACCAGTAAGCCTTTGGCAAGCTAACTTGGTTGGGAAAGGCATGTAAATTAAAGACTTAATGTGGGAGAAACTAAAAAAAAAAAGTAGGTTTTTCCTACTGCACAAAATCAAATATTTTTATGTGGCAAAACATGATGAACAGGAATCAAGAAAAGAATCAGAAGACTGGAAAATAGTCTTAACACATATGACAAAAGTTGTCTTTCCTCATATTAAAAAAATCTTCTAAAAGGAATGAAAACATCATGGATAATCTGAAGAAAAATCGCTCAGATGAACAGGCTAATAAACATCTAGAAAGATGTTAGATTTTTTTTAACTGAGTCAGAGAAATGGGACTCAAAGCAAGAGTGAAATCAGATAAGCAAAGAAAAATTTCAAAACAAAGTGGCAAAGTAGCGGTAGATTGTGTCAAATATTCCCAAAGTATATTTATAAATGTCCTTTAAAATGAAAAAAAAATACAAGTGAATGCAGCGTTTCCATTCTGCGAACCTATCCCACAGAAACTAGAAGAGCATCAGCACACAAGGATACAATCTCAAGACCCCCAACCCCGGTTCCTCCACACCATCCTGCTCACCGGCAGAAGCTCACCACCTGCAGACTGGGGTGGGCACACGAGGCTGCTGCTCCACCGGGGGCCTGTTTCTGTTTCTACATGGAAATGATAATTGTGGAGATTATTCCACCTCTGAAGAAGGGGGGAGCCATGAGCAGCTGAAGCTAAGAACTCTTCTCTGCCATTTCATTGGTTTACTAGTTACCCATTTCACATGAGAATGTTTTTATTGTGAAGATGATATACAGAAGGGGTTACAGTTACATAAGTAAGGTAATAAGTACATTTCCTGTCAAACTTGTTACCCCATCCCTCATTTTCCTCCTACATTCCCTCCTCCCAGCCCCCCAAGTTGTACAGATCATTTCCCACATGCTGTCTTGTGAGTATCGCTGTCCCATTGGTTCCCCTGGTCCTTTGTCTCACCATTCTGTCGCTCCCCTTCCCTTCCCTAATTCAGATAAATGCATATACAATATCAGGGTACCAAAATCAAATACAGTGACAACAGGGGGTAGACTACAGGGGACAGAACACACAAAAGAAGCAAGAATTCACATAGTACATTAAAAACAACAACAACAAAGAAAACCTCGTGTGTCTGTGTCTTGGAGTTCATTTTGCTTACCATCCTCTTATATGGTCATAAGTACGTAGCTACTGAACTATTCTGCTCATTTGCTAAGATGATCCTAAATGTGCGCTAATAGATGTGAACATTTTAATTCAGACAGAGTGAAAATAACGTGGATGTGGCACACGCAAGCAGCTTGTAGGGCAGTCTCGTTTCCTCCTTGTTCAGGAGCCAGGCAAGGATCCGGAGTGCAACGGCTGAGAGATGATCAGATGTGGAGTTGCTGGCATGCGCTGGGAATCCAGCCCGGTGAGTCCATCTGTAGACGGGGGAGCGGAGCTCTGGGCAGGCCGGTCAGGGCTGTCTAGAGAAGGACCCAGAAACCTGGGAGGGCGTCCGCACACCCCCGGGCCTGACAGCAAGCAGCAGCATGGAGGAGGGACTGTGGACCAAGCTATATGACACGGCAAAGAGAGGAGTGACTGCGCGCACAGTGCGTGTCCTCACCCAGAGCCTGGCCCGCTGGTTTCTGAACCACCATCCTGCTCTCTGGATAAAGGAGCTGTGGGACAGGGTGTTGGGAGGCTGAGCCCGCCTCCTCCGTCCACCCTCAGAGCAGGGAGGGCCGGGCCTCCAGGAGCAGCCTGGGTGGCACACCAGCGCAGGAGCTGTGCTTTCGGCTGAACGCCCCGGGTGCTCTGCCCGGCCATCCCTAGGGGGAAAGGAGAAGGATGGGAGATTTCTAACGATGCCGGGGAGATGCCGCCTGAGGAGGCCTCCAGGAAGGCCCGGTTCTGGACAAAGGGCACGGTCAGGAGGCAGAAAGGCTAGGAGCACTAGAGCAGTAGCCAGCCCCTCCCTCACACCCCAGCCTCCCTCCTCAGGCCTGACAAGATCCTTCAACGCTGGACTTGCCAAACTGAAGTCCTTGTCAGAGATAAACTGCCGTGTGGTACAAAGTAAAAGCTCATGGACCAAGCTGGCACCTGGAGCAATGGTGAGAGTGGCAAACAGGAAGAATGGGGAGATAGGAGGGGAGCCAAGGCCAGACATGCAACCACGGGAGAACAACCCGGATCCAGGACCGTCGGATCCGGCACCACAGCCCCTCCACACGCAGCACCGAACGTCAGAAGAGTCCCAAATTCAGTATGCAGGCTTTGAACTCTACATGATATATTGAATTAAAACCTGTTTTATAAAGAAAACTCAATAGTAATTAAAAAAAAAAGAACCAGAAACTTGTATTCTGCAAAGATGGCAGCGTTGGTGACCGGCAAGTCTATTTGAGAAGACGCATTTCAAATGCCAGTCATCTCTTACCTTCGGAATGTGGTGTAAGCTCTTTAAATCATTTGTTAAAACAATGTCAATACTTTTCATCTTGGATCGATGCTTCCAGAGAAGGCGCTCTTAATTTTTATGGTGGGTAAACATGGCATTATTGGCATACTAAATTAGCATTGGAAAATGGTTTATGAGAACAAAGTTACAAACATGGCTAAATAAAATAATGTTATTGTGGTTAACATAGAATATTGTTGATTGCACAGAATATCTGGTCTGTTGCCTTTCACCCTCCCCCCCCCACACACACACTGTATCTACTTTGATGTTGTGTTTATAGTGGCTGGATGCTGTTTACATCTAACCTCGAGAAGAAGTGGAGTAAGACTAGGACTTGCTGAGTGCTGGGTGGGATTGTTGAGGGAAAAATGGTATTCAAGGGATTTTAATGACAATCAAAATATTATGCAGGACTTTCTGGTAGAGTTTACATTTTATAGAAAATGTTCTATTTAAACTTTCAAAAATTTTGATATACGGTTATTTATAACTGTTTCTAAACTGTTTTATTACCTGCTATTTTGCAGTTTTGATTTTCATTTTATTGTTAATATCACCATTTCCTCTGTCCTCATGAATCTTGTAATTCTATGTATTTTACAGCTTTTTGATGGAGTCAACTTTTGGCTTTATTGTTATGTTCTATTATGTTTATTTCTTCTTTCATTGATTTTTAAAATAATTTCATTGACTTGGCTTCATTGAATTTATCTTGTTAATGTTCTGTTATCTTTTAAATTGAGTTAAGTAATATAGAGCTCTTGTTATAAATTTTTATTGTAAAAGTGATGTACAGAGGGGTTACAATTACACAAGTAAGGTAATAAATACACTTGTTTTTGGAACAGTATTACCCTTCCCTCATTTTCTGCCACATTTTCCCCTTCCAACTATCCTTTTACCCAAGTTGTAAAGTTCATTTCCAACAGTGTCTGGTGAGAATCACCGTTGCTTTGGTTTACCCTTTGTCTTACAATTTCTGTCATTCCTTCTCTTTCCCCAATCAGATAAGCTTATATACAAGATGAAAGGTACAGAAACTAAACACAGTGACAATAGGGAATAAACCAAAGGGGAGGGGGGGGGAAGAAAATAGAAATCATTGCAAACAATACAGTAAAAGAATTCCTGTTTCTATTTATTGGAGTTCGTTTGGATAAGCATCATTTTAGATGGTCACATGCACATAGCCTCTGAGCCATTGTGCTCCTCTGCTGAGAATATCCTTGGTACAGTCGGGTTATTACAAGGAGGGAAACAATGCATTCAGCCTATGTTTCTTTGGGGCTGTCTTGCTTCATTTAATATAATTTTTCCATGTCTTTCCATTTCATAACAAATGGGGTGATGCCATTCTTTTTGATGGAGGCATAGATTCCATTCATCTACTGAGGGACATCTGGGTTGATTCCATATCTTAGCTATGGTGAGTAATGCTGCAATAAACATGGTTGTGCCGGTAGCTTTAGTTTGTGTTCGTTGGATAAATGCCCAGGAGTGGGGATTGCAGGGTCATAGGGAAGCTCCATATTTAGTTTGCTGAGGAACCTCCATACTGCTTTCAAGAGTGGTTGAACCAGTTTACATCCCCACCAACAGTGTAGTAGCATTCCCTTTTGGCCACATCTCCACCAGCAGCTGTTATTGTTAGTTTACTTGATAATGGCTATTCTAACTGGGGTGAAGTGGAAACTCAATGTTGTTTTGATTTGCATTTCTTTCATGGCCAGAAGTTGTTGAACATTTTTTAAAATACAGATTTAAAAATCATAATATTTTCATGATAAAGTATTTGGCAGAATCTGAATTTTTGGTATGTAATCTTTTTATCTTTTGGGTATATATAACCATTTACTTTTATTAAACCATTTTGAAATGCAAACATTCTTTTTAAAATCACTGTTTTTCTTACTATTCACCTATAACTTCTGACAGAAAGCATAATCTGGATAGCACTCATTGTGTAGAAATTGGTAAGACTTGCTTTTTGAGCTAGTGAAAGTTCAACAGGTAAAATTCCACACAGGCTTGAAAGACTGATCTCTAAATTGTGAGTGGAGAATCTATGAATATTCATTATATCATAATTGTTATCCTTTTCCATTCTTTCATATATTTACAAATGTAATTGTTTAACCTATCAACAACTGAGAAAGTTGCAATGAATATTTCCATTGAGATTATGGCTTTGCCAATGCTTTCGTTAAAATTTAAAGAAAATCCTTTGTGTGAGTCAATACATTTCTTAGATTTATACACTTTGAGTTTAAGTTTTCTTGCTTAATGGGTTTTTCCTCATTTGGTACTCTCTTGTATTCTCTTTATCAACACAAGGTATTGATAAAATGTTACCAAAATGTTCCTATTTCCTTCTATTTTAATAAAGCTACTCTAGCTATTTCCTAAGATTCTTTTCATCAATGTAATATCAACCTTTCTGTAGCCTATCGTTAGTAAATATGTACATATACAAATACTCTCACAAAATGTTTGTTTAATTGGAAGATTTAGACAACTGATATCTGTTATTACAGATAGATTTCCAGGACTTAACTGCACAGTTTCTATTTGTTTTGATTTTTTTTCTTTTTTTAATAAGTTTTTTATTGTGAAAATACTGTACAGAGGGGTTACAGTTACACAAGCAAGGTAATGAGTACATTTCTTATCAAGCATTGTTGCCTCCTCCTTTTAAACTCAGGGCGTCATGCTTCTGAGGCAGATGCCCTGCTAGCTGAGCCATGCCCTCGGTCCTTGTATTGCTTTTGTGTCTGCTTCCTTTTCTTTCCTCATTTCTGGTGCACTGTGGTTGATACCAGGCTGAACTCCCAGGGTGGTCAGCCTTTTCTGTGGCTGCTCTGTGGAGAAGTGTCCCTCGCTGGCAGCAGTCGCTGGGTCACCCTGTTAATCACAGCACTCGAGCATCACTAATTCTGCTGGACATTTTATTAGGTCTCCTACTCACATGACTAGCAAGGCTAGTGTTCTGATGATAAGACATGTTTCTGTTATCTGCTTCTTATGCCTGTCTTATTAGTTTTGCAGTAGTTGAGGCCCGTGTTTTTGAGTTACTACATTTACTTTTTGCAAAAAGAGCTCCCATGAGAAGATGCAGTGTGTAGCTATGGAAAAAATTCTTTTTTCATATTCTTAAGGGTGTTAGTATAACTTTGTGTAAAAATATGAGATCAAAGATAATACTAATAATGATAGAAGTAACTCTCTCAAAAGCTATCCAGAGCAATTATTTAGATATAGAAAACATCAAGGAATAAAACTTTGCATCCTCTTCCATTTTCCGGGTTTTCTCTGAGTCCCTAACTGTTATGATGGCTGTCAGTCCTGCATTTCAGTATAGCTCCCTACTTTCAGACATCGAGGTTGCTTTCCATCTTTAAACTCATGCAGTGTGCCGCTGTGCTTCCTCTTCTTGGTATTCGAGATTGCAGTAAACTTTCCAAAACAGAATGTACTGGGTCAAAATGTCTCAAGTATTTTGTGCTCTAAACACACAGTGAAAATGATTTTCTAAAACAATGTGTGAATACCTGCCGTTCCATCCTTGAGAGCTCTGAACATTTCTTGTAAATTATTTGTAGATATAGTGGAGCCTCTAACAGTGGGCATGGTGGTCCCCATCTGTGGTCTCAGCTCAGCTGAAGTAGAGACAGGAGGACCTCTGCAGCCCAGCAGTGTAGAGTCAATCTGAGCAACCTACAGAGGCCCTGGGCTCTGATTTTTCGGTTCTCAGCAAATGGGTTCCTGTGGTTTGGTTGCAGTTTCTGTTACAGTTCTGCTTTTTGTTTATTTGTTTGCTGGTTTCCCTCATTCCCTTCTACCAATGGCTTCTTATTTTTAAGATCAATTTGTTTAGGAATGATATCAGTTTCTTGTTGCATTGGATTCTACCTCTTTCTCTTCCTCTCAACCCTTGATTGAATGACGATGAGGCCTCTCTCACAAGGGCGCGGTCCTCCTCCTCTGTCCTCCCCCGCTGAGAAGCAGCTTCCTCTGCAGGAGCTGCGGTGGAGGAGACGCCACATGCCTCCCCGTGTCTCCCTTGCTCCCCAGCCTCCACTCTCCACAGCTCCCAGGACTGCATCATTACCCACGAAGCCAACCCAGAAGAAGCCTTCTGCTCTCTGGCACTGATTTAGCTGACTGTACTTTTCTCACTTTATGTAAAAATAAAACACAGCCCCACAAGTCCCAAGTAGAACACATGCAGCACGTACATTACCATTTGGAATCAAGACTGCACTGAAACATCTTGTCTTTCTCTCACCCAGTGAACTTCTTGGCATTAGTGTAGCAGGGGTGATATGTTTTAGGCAACAGAGATCACTCATTTATTGCTACTTTCATCCTGAACCCAGTCCCTGGGTAAGTGTAGGCTTTTTTTCTTTTGGTGGTACTGGGATTTGAACTCAGGGCCTTACACTTGCTAGGTAGGCACTCTACTGGTTAGGTTATGCCACCAGCCCTTTCTGCATTGGTCTTTTTGTTTTTTGTCAGTTGTGGGGCTTGAACTCTGGGGTTCAGTGCTGTCCCTCAGCTCTTCAGCTCAAGGCTAGACTTTACCATGTGAGCCACAGCACCACTTCCAGTTTTGTGAATGGTAAATTGGAGATAAAAGTCTCACACTTTCCTGCCTGGGCTGGCTTTGAACCATCACGGTTCAGATCTTAGCCTCCTGAGTAGCTGGGATGACAGGCGTGAGCCACCAGCACCCGGCTTGCATGGGTCATTTGTAAAGTAGGGTCTCTCCTTAGGTGGGGGTGGGGAGTGTGGCGCAGAGCCTCTGTCTGTTGATGCTACCTGGCATGGCTGTCATAACAGTGCATGCCACCTCACTCAGTGTTAGCGGTCTAGGGCTGGCCTCAAACCACGATCCTCCAAATCTTAAGTGTCTCAAGTAGTTAAGGCTATATGCATGAACTGCAGTGCCTGGCTGTTACTGTGTGAGATGAAGGCAGAAAACAACTTGCTGTCCACACATGGTGCACACTAGCTGGGACTCAGAAATCACTCTCCCGCTGTCTTCCTGCCCCAGGGAGGATGGGTGAGGCAGCTTCCCCATGTTCCTCCTGTGCGTCCCACAGCCAAACCCCTGGGTCATCTTCCCACACTCAAGCCTCCCCCACGCGGGGCCTTCCTATTTTCCCCAATATTCATGATGCCTTAGCAAAAGGTACAAATTATTCCACGGTATCCCTCATTGCTTTGAACAAATACGTCAAAGAGCCCCGGCGCTGCAAATGGAATCAAGAGTGAAGAGACTGGGCTTGCTGACGGCTGGCAGGGTGACAAGCGAGTGGCTGAAGTTATGTTTTCTCCCAGGTGACGTCGGGACATCAGGTACCTGGCGGGACAGGAGAGACTACCCTTCAGAGGCAGCACCACACTCCGGCATCCACCAGCCACTGGTTCCTGTGTCTGGGTCAGGGGCCCCTGCACACATCCTCACGGGGCCCGGCAGCTCCAGACCAAAGCCAGCCTCTCCCTTGTCTCCAGTGGGCCTCTTCCTCTTTAGTCTGATTCCAAATAAACTGTACAGCTTCATCTAGCTGTCCAGAACCCTGAGAGTCAGCCTCTGCGTTCTCCTGGGCCTGCTTCGGAGTGGCAGCAAGTCCTGTGGGCGCTGGGTTGGATCCCAAAGGAATCATCCCCCAGGGCATAGGCCCCGCCTCCACCTTCTCTGGCCTGAGGATTTCAGAGGCCTGGGCTGTGCGCTGGCCAGGCTCTGCTCTCTCTCTACCCTTTCTGTGGTCTTTTCCTTTGGCACAACCATCATGATCTTCCAGAATGGAAACCAGTGCTGTTTGGCCCTGGAACCACCCCTACCTTTCTCCAACAATTATCTTTTGATGGAGGAGACATTCCTAATGCTGGGAAGTTGGGTTGGGGCTGGGGCCTGGAGAGGCAGCCAACCTCTATCTCCTGGCCTTCTACTTCCCTGGCTCTGGTAATACTGGAGAATGATCCTGGAGCGCAGCACACTTGTTCCTCCTGTCAGGGCCTGGGTTTGCTGCTCTTTAGGCATTTTTTTTTGGTTCATTCTCTTAATCCACATTAATGATAGATTTCACTGGGTCAAATGTCACCAGGTGCTGACCACTGGATGCAAAACTCCACTGCTGTGACTCCTCAGAGCCGGATTCTTGTCTTCATTCCGTCTTCCAGGGCTCACCTGATGTTGTGGTGCACGCTTGTCTCCTTCACTAAAGGAAGGCAAAGCGGCTGCTCCTCATTATGCCCTCATGCCTGAGACAGTTCAGGGCACACAGAGCCTACTCGGTGTTTGTTGAATGAATAAATGATTGAATAAGTATACATAAGACTAACCTTACAATTTGTATGTGGTCATTTTTGTATTCTTTTCTTAAACTTCTGTAATTCAGTGTGTGTGTGTGTGTGTGTCTGTGTCTGTGTGTCTGTATGTGTCTGTGTGTCTGTGTGTGTGTCTGTGTGCCAGTATTACCAGGGCTTGAACTCAAGGCCTCATGCTCTTGCTTGGCTTTTTCATTCAAAACTGGTACTTTACCACTCGAGCCACGTTTCAGCTTCTGGCTTTATAGAGGTTAACTGGAGGTAAGAGTCTTATAGACCTTCCTTCCTGGGCTGACTTCCAGCCAGGATCCTCATATCTCAGCCTCCTAGGTAACTAGGATTACAGGAGTGAGTCGCCATTGATTGGCTGTGGCTGCATTCTTAAGTGTGATGCCCACCGTGACTGACTCGACCAGATGTACAATCTGGCTGGAATGGCTTCCTCTTCCTCTCTGTCTTTCGTTACGTTTGTGGTTCCTTAATGTTTTTCTGTTGTTTGTATATTTTATCTTATCTCTGCTTCCCTGTTCTTTTCCTTTTCCTACTGAGTCTTATTTTAAAAATATTATCATAGGTGCATGCCTCCTTTTGTGAGTACCAATCTTCACTATCTGGTAGAACAGTCTCTTTCAGGAATATGTGTCCCCATTCTCGTTTCTTTGTTTCTCCTGGGGAACTTTACATTTCATAGGCATATGTGTTTTTTGTTTATGTGTTTTAATTTCCTTGAACCTAGTAGATATACTCAAGTATGTACTGGCAAGCAATTTTCTTTTCTGTCCATGACTCCCTGGTCTTGTGCATGGAGAGCAAACTCCTGCTCTCCTGCTAACACACATAGTCTTGTCGTGATCTCCTGGAAAGAAGGGGACTGCCGGGCTCCCATGCTGCCTCCGGGGAGGATCTGCATTTGGGGATGTGTCTGAGGAGAGCTCTTTGCAGTGGAAACCAAGCAGGAATGGGGAGGGTTGTGTCCGCCATGTGTCTTCTGCGTAGCACCTTCTATGCTTTCATATCATGTCTTTCCTACACCAGGTTCGATCATCTTCATTTGTGATCAAACAAAGCTCTCCTCTCACCCTCAGATTCTATCCTTCCAGTCTTCGATGTCCAATTAGTGTGAGTGCTATGATGTGCATTACTCTACATCAAAGCTCAGACGCATTGTCTTCTGAGACATGGAATGTATAATAAAATAGAGGAGCTTGCTTGGGTATCCTCAGCTCTAGAGTTGGGCTGCAGGTCTTCCTCCCGCAGACAGCTGCAGCTAACTCGCCTGAAGGGTCGGGTGGGAAAGGGTGAGGGGATGCTTTGCCCCTCACCGTCTGGGCCGGGACACTGCCGGGCTGCATGATGAGGTCACGGTCCCCACAAGGAGGCCACCTCTCCCTGAGGCCAACATCACCTTTCCTTAGTTACTGAGGGTGTTATCATACAGAAAATTGGAAATCTGTTTGGTCCATGTATTAAAAACAAACAAACAAAAAAAAACTTGGTCTTCGGAGGAGACTTGCATTCTGAAAGATCTGAGCCTCGGATGTCATAGACCTGGTGGCGGAAGGGGAGACAGACACAACGATATCTCCAGTTCGCATTTCCTAAGTGCCATCCCAACTTGTCAGCCCTGCCGGGTGGAGTCTGCCTGCGGAGATCCGGTGGTCATCCGGAAAAGGCCAGTGTCCGGCGGGAATGGGCGAGGTGCTGGTATTGGGACGTATGTTGCAGCCGCTGACTCAGAACGGAACTCGTGGTGGTTGGCAGTGAAGGTGGCTCCTTTACAAAAGTAACTCAGAGCTGACTGTGGTGCTTTTCCCCGGCCACTGCTCCCAAAGCTCTTGCTACTGCACCACGAGCCTCCGAGCATGAAGCCCTTTGAACATGGACTCCCGCTTCCTCCCATCTGAGGCATGCACTCTAGCCAGGGGAGTCAGCGCTCACACCTGGCTTCGGTTTGTGAGTGAGGTGGAGTTGGCCCGCTGCTCTTCGATGAATCACAGAAGGCGTGAGCCCCCGCGGAGCCTGGCACTGGCTCTCCCAGAGTCTCCAGGCATGTGGGAACAGGAGATGGAGCTCTGCAGCCAGCTTACTCCTTCAAGGATTTCCTATCACCTTGCGGCTCAGGCACTTCCTTGCGTAGTCTCCGCCAAGTTTCAGCATGTGCCACTGATCCTTGAAACGCTACCCATTTTAGGGACCACACAGTCAGTCTCTTCTCCAGTTGGTGGGCCGGATGGAAGCGGCTTCCCGTTGTGACAGATGGGCCACAGTCATTACACTTTCAGTCTGTTTTGTCTAGAATTTATGTTGACAAAAAGAGAAAGGAAAGAAAAGATTTCTTGGAAACGGGGAGGTGTTTGTTGTGTTTCACAAGATTTCCTTCACTTCCATCGCAAGGGTAACGCGCCCGAGGCATCTCCACACTGCCGTCTGGCGATGGATGCAAATCAGCTCCAGACTGACAAAGACAAGATGGAAACGGTGTTCCCTCTGCCTCGGAGAAGCTCGGAGCATCATTCATAAGTGAGGTTGAATTCGATGATGCCAGGAGAAAGGTAGTTAACAAAACAAAACAAAGAAGCATAAATTCTTCAACAGAGACGACCTAGCGGAGCCAAGCCGTTCTCAGTGAATCTGCCCTGCAGAGGTGCGTGGAGACCCCTGGTCTTGATGGTATTTATAGGTACAGGTAAGTTTGCCAACAGAAAATTCACCTCCAGGTTCAGAGGTTTCCATTTTGATTGACAAGACTAAGTTCATTCAAAGCATAAAGCAGAGAGGCGGCCATGAGAGAATGAGGTATATAAATTAGCACAGTGCCCCAAATACTATCATTAATACTGCAAGTACAAATTACTGCCCATTTGTTTGTTCTATTTCTATTTAAACCATTTGTAAGTATTTGACTATTATTTGATATTTGTAATCAATAATTTGAACTATTTTTCCTCAAGCTTAGGAGTTTTTAATCTACATCATTCTAAGATTTAAGACATAAACGTGATAGTGTTTTTTTCTTCATTTCCTTTGCTACTTTTAATTTACAGGTTGTATAGTCACTTCTTCTTTCCTTTTGAGATTCTAGTCATTTCTGTATCCCAATTATTTACTTTTTGCAGAATTAGATCCTTAGAAAAAGTGTCTCTCATTACTCTCCAAGACTTTTTTTTTCCCTGTTCACATTCCAAGTAAAATATGCTTCTTTTATAGCAGAGTGATTTGTCATCTTCTGTCTGGACAGGTAAAACCCGCTCTCATTCTGACAGCAAGCTTAGTGCCAAATGTGTACTTTGTTGCTTTTAACTAAGGCCCACATTCCAGACTAGTGGGAACCACAGGTCAGCCGGTGTGATGCTACCCCGCTACCAGGCCCTTCTTAATTCAGCATGGTTGTCTTCCAAATCAATCTCTAAACTTTTTCTGTTTTGAATTATTTATAGAATCACACACGAATTTAAGACATAGTAGAGATTCTATACACTGTTCACCTCCTTGTTTCCTTGTGTTAGCAACTTGCAAATCTATAGTGCAATATTGGTAGAGATGATCATTTATACCCCATTGTCTGGTCTGGATTTTACTGGTTTTCAGTCCACTCCTTTGAGTAAATTTGTGTGCATGCAATGATTTCTGTGCAATGGGGTTCCCTGTGTGTGTCTGTGTGTCCAACCCCAGAAGCCACATCACAGCAGTCCTGTGTTGCTGTTCTCCACCCTCTCCACCTCACCACTCTCCTCTCTGCCCTCCATCCTTCCACTATCTTCTCTTCATCCACCCACCCTCCATCCCTCCAACCTCTCCTCTCCACCTTCTATCCCTGACCCCTGGCCACCGTGACTTCATATCTGTAAGTTTTATGCAAGCAGATGGTATGGAAGAATGTGAGGTTTCTGATGGCCTTTTAACCAGAACTGGCCCTTAATCTGTTGGGAATACAAGTTCTTCTAGTTTCATGTGTGATTGAAACTGACCAGCCATCCTTCCCTAAAATCTTTCCTTTTGCCTCTGGAAATCACCTCTGTTTTGCTTCTCTTACCCGACTGTTCAGCTCACTCACTCCAGATGTTGTCTGTCTTCTTTGCAGGACGGTGACTGTGAATGCAGAGAACACATCCCCTGTGAGCAGTCCGGCTGTGCAAGCCCTCAGCACACAGCACAGCACAGCGGCCATCTGGCCAGGACCTGCCGCCTTCATCCATGGCTTCCCTACCACTCCTCCTCCATCACAGCAGTCCTGAAGCCTCCACCTCTCCATGATTACCTGATTTGGGTATGCAAATAGTTCAAACACCTCATTTCCCCAAATGCTGAATTAGAGGTAGAGGCATTTGTAATTTCAGTTGGAGAAAGAAATGTGTGTGTGTGTGTGTGTGTATGTTGAGAAGCTATCTCCTCTAACAACTCTTTATTTGAAATAGGAATGTTATTCTAAAAATAACGATTCAAAAAGTTTAAAAAACTGCCAACAAAACCCTTGAGGCATACAAAACAGAATATCTAACTTACAAACCATATTGAAACTTTTCCAAGTTGTATTTCTAGTTGATCTGAATTTTATTCCATCCTATGGACCTCTAGATAACACTGAGTCAGAAATTCCCTGAAAATATGGCATCAAATAATTAGATGGGCAGCACATCCTATATCTTGTCTGCTAAGAAGAAAACAGGAGGCTGTTTTAGCTTCCTTTTTAAGGGTCTGATTCTTAAGCCCTGGAGGGCGTCGAGCACAGAATAAAGGTAAGTTCTAGGAGAGCTCCGAAAGCATCTGCCCCCAGCTTGTCAATTACTTTGAGGGAGTGTGGGCTGGATAGGAGCGGATCTGCTTCATTCTGCTCTTGCTCTTTCTCCAGGATTTTTTGAATTTCCAAGTTACTCAGCTAAGCACACACTGCTGTTAATACAGGCGCACTGCCATGATTTCTGATTTGCTGGCTGTCATTTCCATTAACAACTGACTAGGCTGTCAGCCTGTCATTCCTTGTTGTTGTAACGATTTCTTTCATACAAGGGACTTGATTCATGAACAAGAGGAAGGAAAGTAAAAACCCGTACAGCTGGCTGTATATTTTTTAACTTGGAGGGACACAGAGGTTATGCAACGCCTTAGGTTAAAACTCCAGATTTATCCTCAAAAAATTAATTACTAAGCACTTAGCTGGACTGATGCCTCTTCGAGCTTGGGAGGTGGAAGAGGTCGGAGAACCCTGAGGAGTATTTCCAAGCTACGCTCTCAAGTTGCTTCATCTGACATCACGAAGGGACCTTCTTCCTAGCTGGGGGGCTCCCTGAGGGCCGTAACCATGACGGTGGCAGGCGGGCAGGCAAGCTGCTCCCAGACACCCAGCACCATGCAGAGGGCCCTGTTCTCCCAGAGCTCGGGTGGCTAGGCCTGGACAGGTCTCCATGTGGTGTTCCATTCCAGTCATCACTTGAAATCTCACGCATATGGTTGTAAAGAACTGCAGGTTCTGGGGACATCACACAAGCTGCCATCTAGTGCCCTCCACCCAAGGCTGCAGGTCTCTGGTACTGGCTCCCATTTCCTTTCTCTGCTCACCCTTCCTGCACAGTTTTGAACAGTGAGATGGAGCACCCTGACTCCTGGCACTGCAGGACTTGGAGGGTGAAGGTCCTTGGAGGTTGGTGGACCAGAAAGTCTTATGCAGGGCTCTCTGACTATCTGCAGGATCGGGGAGCCTCATTTTCTCCATCCTGCCTCCCTCCAGACCTCTCCTCCTGCCTTAGATGCTCAGGGCACCCACTTCCCTTGTCTCCTTGTCCACAAGTTGGCACCACTGGCATTCCCCTCCTTTGAGAAAAAAGCCTTAGGCATTTTGCTTGAGGCTTCGCACTTTCTCCAGCGGATACAAGGAGCCCTCCTACTGGGGTCTCTCTGGACTTAGCTGTCCTGTCCTCCGTCCTTATAGGAGGGCCTCAGGGCGGCTCTTGGGGAAGGAAGGCCCAGAGGAGGGAGGGCCCATGGTTGCTGGGTTTAGAGCAGACTCACAGCATGAAAACTGCATGTGGCCCAGGCGCTGCTGAGTGGATGTCCCTCTGCTGCAACCCTATTCACACTGGCCCCCCCTTATCCAGACCCCGGCTCCTGCCTCACCTCAAAAGTGCTCCCTCTGTCCACCACCCCCGCCCTTCAATGAGATTCCCAGGAGAACCTGGTCCTAGAGGTGTCACCAGCATGGGGAAGGGGTGCAGACAGAATCTCCCTCCTGTGATCTTCATTCTTTATCCTAGCATGAAAATCTTAATTACAGTTTGCAGCTTGAATTTACTCTATTTTCCCAGCCTTGGCTCTCCAATAGATCATTTGCTTTCTTTATAGTGCACAAAGATACCACACTAAATGCCTGCTAGGAAAGTAAAGTCGACCATTCAGACATTCCGCCTTAAATATCATAGATTCTACTCTTATGAATGTGTGAATTAATTTTCTATTTGATTCAGAAATTTAGTCATGTTACTCTCCTAAGTAGTTTGCAATAATTTGGAAGTGTGAAAATTTAAGATTTGGTCTCTAAAAGCAATTAATGTGCACTGAATTAGAAAATAAGTTTAGACTCTAAAAAATGTTAGTCACTGACTGAAGCAATACAATTTCCACACTGTCTAAAACAGTAGCCTCAACTTCTCTGTCATAAGATATTCAGCTAATCTTGAGGCAAAGGCCTTTTTGCAAAAGTGATGTTTTGTGCAACTTGAGGGGCATTTGCAGGAATGCCTTCCCTTGGCCCTCAAGAAAGAATAAAAATGATCATACCATCAAATGTGTTATTTAAATTAGTTTATAGACATATGTGTTTGATGGCTAAGACTAGGAGCAATCAGGAAGACATTTTCATTGCTTTGAGGGAAGCCAACATCTCTTAGAACACAGTAACCAGGAACTATAAGAGAAGATCAATACATGGGATTCCATTGACATTAGGAATTTCCATTTAATGAAAGACGAAATTCAAACTACAGGTGCATGGAGTTCATTCTATTACAAAGAAAAATTCTCATATCTGGGAAGATGAAAAAAACTACCACAAATTAACAATAAGATGAGTAAAAATGTCAAATAGTACATCACAAAAGGAAGAATAATTGAGCCTATGAGAGGCTATTTACTATCTTTTTTTATCTGAAAAATCTTTAACAATCTCACAATGAGATACCAGAAGAGTACCTAACACAAGCAAATCTTTCCTACAGTTCTGGGAGGAATATATTTTGCTACGAAAGCATTGGAAACCTGTCAGATACCTTCAACTACTTAAGCAGTACCTAAACTCAGACCCAGGAAGCCCATTCTTGAGGACATAGCTGGAAGAAATCTAGACCTAGTTATCCAACGAGACATGCATAAGAATGCTTCTGAAAGCTCTATGTATGGTGAGAAGAAAATTCCCAGAGAAGAACTCAATTGCTGAACCACAAAAGAGAAACAAATCGTGAGATAGTCACACGGGAAAGCATTAACCAGAACTACAAAGAACACTGTATTTCATAGATGGGATGCTGAAGGAAGGAAGTCAAACCTGAGAGAGGACAAAATGATGTCCACAAGACAGCTGAATCTCCATAGTGTTCAGCAACAGATCAAATAAATTGATGCCACTTGAATCTGAGTAGTGGATGCCCTAGGGAGTGGGGGGGTAAAGGCCATAGGAAGATGTGGGTGGGGGCTGGGATCATACCTTAATATCAATAAGACTACCTGTATAGATGTGTGTAAAGTTTATCAAATGATGCTCTAGATGGGTACCAGTCCCACCGCTACAGCATACTCTAACACACAAGCCAAGCCACAGACGAAGGAGAGGAGGACAGTGGGCAGGTGAGACCTACTCAGTTCTGCCTTCACCGGAAGCTGGGCAGCAAGAGCAAGAAGGTCAACCCCAGATCATGGCTCTTCTTGAAGCTGTCGAAGGCCAGCGCACAGAGAAGCCAAGAGCCACTGAATCTAAGGAGTGTCCATTCAGGCGCTGGCCGTGGATGAAAGGATTTGGCGACTTACAATGCTCAAGTGCTACCAGACACCCCAGAGAAATAGCTCAGAGAGGGGGAGACCAAGGAAGAGATGGTGGAGGAGGCCTGGGCGATGGGATGGAGCACAGGATGCACACCGACTGTGAGATGCACACGGAGCGTGACAGGCTTCTTCCACCTGGGGTCTGTGGGCGAGGCCGTGGGCACTGCTGTCTCCCAGCACAAGTATGGTTTTAGTATGGGTAGAAGAAGAATAAAGAAAGGATACACTGAGGAAGAGGCAGAAATCTCCTATAGGCCCTGATGCCATGTCCGTGACAGGAGAGGTCTCAGGACTCTCAAACAAGACCAACCCCATGCGCGAGAGAAAGCTTGTTGGAAGGCTGGAGGTCTGTCAGAGGTCACACTCAGTAAACTGCCCGGCCATGTTCTCAGATGCGTCAGGCAGACAGGAAACAGTCATGTGCTGCATGACACACTGTGAACCCTGTAGCTCATACCCAGCCAAACTATCGCTCAAACTGAGGTCAAAAGAAAGACCCACTGAGAAACAAAAGACTGAAAACGCATCTCAAGAAGATATTCCAGGAGAAGAAATAGTCAAAATCTTGGAAAAGAACTCTGGGTAAGTCTGCATTTCCTAATCTTTATGTTTTCTGGATGATAACTACCTTAAACAAAAATAGACATCTATTAAAGTTTTATAGTATTTTATAAGCAAAATGTATGACAACAAGACTAGAAAAGACTCCAGAGGGAAACCTAGAAATATCCTGTTACAAGTATTTTAGAGTATAAGTGGAACAATGTAGTATTACCTGAAGATAAATTATAAAAATTGCGTTAGAGCCAGGTGCTGGTGGCTCATGCCTGTAATTTTTGCTATTCAGGAGGCTGAGGTCTGAGGATCGAGGTTTGAAACCAGCCCAGGTAGAAAAGTCTGTGAGATTCTTATCTCCAATTAACTGCCAGAAAACTGGAAGTGGCACTGTGGCTCAAGTGGTAGAGCGTTCAACTTGTATAAAAAGAGGCTCAGGGACAGTACATAGGCCCTGTGTTCAGGCCCTATAACCAACAACAACAACAAAAATTGTATGAGAAAGTCTAGGACAACCACAGAAATATTTTAGGAAGTCCAAATTATGAGTAAATAGTGGAGATAGAATGAAATCTTAATATATCTCAAATCAAAAGCAGAAAGAGCTAGGAAGAAATAAAAAAAATGATGCAACTAGCTGGATATATAAGAAGGTTGGTGAGCCAATCAGGATATGTTAATAATTATATGAAACACAAATAACCTAAATCCACCCACGGAGGCAGATGTTCTCAAGTCAAATACAAGAAAAAATAGTCAACACAAGTATCTGCAATTTGTCCTAAATAGATGGACACAAAATATGAAAGCCAAAGGCAGACACAAAATGTTCCATGACAACAGGAACAAAAACAGTCTGTATGACTACCAGACAAAGCAAACCAGATGAAAGATTGCCAGAGATAAGGGACAGCACCTCACGACTAAAAGGTCAAATTATCCCAAAGACATAACAATCCTAAATGCGTCCACATTTCATAAGTGTTCTTCCGAGAAGAGAGACAAAATCCAAGTTATAATTAGACTTCTGTTTTCAGCTCTCCGATAAAAGGAACTTGGTGCCCATTGCCCTAACTCTACTACAAAAATGATTGAACAAACTGAAAATTCACAGCTGTTCAGACCCCCTGGAGAAACGAGTCATCTGGTGAGCTGTTGTGTAAAGCCCAAGGGAGCAGAGCACCCAAAGAGGCGTGGGAGAGACCGCTGGCGAGCTGGAGCGGAAGCTGCCCAGGCCGGGGCTGCAGAGCTCCTTGCTGGCCGGGGGTTGTGACCAACAGCAAGGGGGCGCAAGCAGACAGGTTGGGACAGAAGCGCTGGCCAGCCGGCCTCCCTTGGGTCTGTCAGAATTTCCTAGTGTTTACAGACGAGATCAAACCACCAACCCAGTGGTTTTCTAAGAATAATAACCAAATGCATAAATAAATGTAACCAAACAAATACATAAGAAACAGGAGAAAAGTAAAAACACCAGGACACCTCCCTTCGCTGTGTGCACTGCCAAGTCGCAGTGCTGACGACAGACATTTTGGAGTCAGCACAGGGCTCGCAGAAGGGTCCGCACCAACTCCATCTCAACAGAAGAAACTGGCTGCCTCCAGTGGAAGAAACTATCCTCCAAGCTACCGTAGGAAGCGAAAAACAGGAAGACCAAAGCTCAGGTATGCCTACAGGCAGGAAATGAGGCCCCACCTCAAAAACAGCCAGAGCAGCCTAGTGCCATGGCTCACGCCTGTCATCCTAGCTGCTTAGGAGGCTGAGATATGAGGATCACGGTTCAAACCTAACCCTGGTAGGAAAGTCTGTAAGACTCTTATCTTTATTCAATGGACAAAAAGCTGAAAGTCGAGTTATGGCTCAAGTGGTAGAGCACTTGACTTGAGCATAAAAGCTCAGGGACAGAGCACACACACACACACACACACAAACTGGAGCAAAAAAGGGCTGAAAGAATAAAGTAGCAGTAGAGTCCCTACCTAGCAAGTAGGAGGACCTGAGTCAAACCTCAGTACTACCAAAAATTGAAACTAAGACTCAATTGTTGATTTACCAAATGAAGAGTGAAGAAGAAATAGAAGCCTTCCAAAATGTGGTGAAAAGGTCTGTCACCGTCAGAGGAGGGTGGCCCGCAAAGGGCCTCACGAGGATGTATGTGTAGCCACAGTGCTAGAAATGCACCTTATTCACAGAGAGAGGAAGCAAAGCAGGGTCCTGAGTGGGCTAACCTGCCCACAGAAAATGAATTCTGGAAAAAGTGCAGAGAACAATTTAATGGAAAAATAATTTGTCTTTTTATTAAAGGATGGCCCAGCGATTGAGACCTACATACAGAACTCTTACATCTGACACACAAAGCACACTGAATTAGAATAAATCACAACTGTGAGCAAGTCCTATGGCAATAAAACTTTTCGAAGGGAACAGGCGAAGACCTTTACCACCTTAGTTACAGAAAACAGCTCAGATGACGAACATAGCAGGAAAGCATTCATATACGGATATCACAAAAATCAAAAGCCTTAATTAGCAAAATGAAAACTAGACTCACAGAGAGAGAAGTATTCCTAAAATTCCATGTCTAGATTATGTACAAAATTCCCCATAAAATAATATAGCAAAATATGAATGGCTTCTTCACTAAATGTGAATGCAAATGAATTCATGAAACAGTACTTAGAAACTATAGCCGAGCAAACTAAAATGCCAATGAGCTACCCTCCATACTTCCTACAACAGCTTAGAGGAAAGGGATTACAGGAAGACAGGGCACCCAAACCCCACGGCTCTGGCGAGGCCCCGCCGGTTTGTTCTCACAGCCTCCCCACACAGCACACAGCAATGCCAGCTGCAGCATGAGGAACAGCGCCAGCCTTCGGAGGTTCCCTATCCAAACCACCGCTGCTGCCGCCGGTCCCACCGCCACAGCACCCACTGGTGCAGCCATCTTCCTTGGTTTAAAACTGGCTAATGGCGGTGGCAGAGAAGACATTACTTGCTTGAATGATCCTTAGAGAATTCACGACTTTAAACCAAAAAATGTTGGCTGGCAACACTGAAGCTGCAGGGGTGTGTGTGTGTGTGTGTGTGTGTGTGTGTGTGTGTGTGTGTGTTGTCACTTATGGGGTTTAAACTCAGGGCTTGGGTGCTGTCCCTGAGCTCTTTTTGCTCAAGGCTAGCACTCTACCATTCTGAGCCATTTTCACTATGCTGGTGGTTAACTGAAGAGAAATGTCTCATGGACTTTCCTGCCCAGGCTGGCTTTGAACCATGCTCCTCGGATCTCAGCCTCCTGAGTTGCTAGGGTTACAGGCGTGAGCCACCGGCTGAAGCGGCCATTTTGAAAACACCTATGAAGCTTAGAGAAGAGTTATCATGGCAAAGAGTCAGTGTACTCCATGGCCAGGTTTCATTCTTTCTCCCAACGGCCAGTCTGCAGTACAGCAGAGCGGGACCTGGGAGGAGAGCCACCATCAGCTCACATCCATCACTTTATCCTGCCCAGTGCCCTCCCAACCTCTGTCAGTGGACAGACTGCACGCGGAGGACAGGCAGTTTGTGGACGCCAACCCCGAGGCACAGCCCCCACGAACACAGCGTGCGTGGAATAGCGCAGAGCAGATGAAAGCTGCCCTGCTTCATATCCTCCTCGGAGAAGAATCCTTCACTTGTCTGTCAGAATCCATCCGTCTTTTCTCTGTGTTTGGGAAGTCTAAAGAAATCATTGGTCTAAACATATTTTAGGACTGCTGGACATCAGTTATCCGGTGGTTTGAGGCTTATGTCTTCTTCTTAGATATTGGCATCATGCTTGAATATAAAGTAGAAACGAAGCCTCTGGTTGCTGATAGGAATGAAATGCCTTTGAGAAGTCAATAAGTTCCCTAAGTCTAAGTAATCTGACCAAGACCCTGAAAATTCTTGATGAATGGCTAGAGAATGTGTGCATCTCTTCTACTGCAAAATCTGAGCCCAGGGGCAGCCTTTGGGAGGAGGAGCACAGGAGGATCGGGCAGGCCGGAGTTTGCACAAGGCTGTGAAGCACAGATTGGGAGCCAGTGTGCTCACACATGGATTCCAGCCCTGATGTGAGCTCCCTGGCCGCTGGTAAGCTGCAATGCCTCCCTCCCCTTCTTTCTTTGGCGTCTGTACAGAGGTCCTGGCACTACTGGACAGTGAGCGAACGCATCCGTACTTAGATAACATTCCTGCCTGCTGAGGGCCAACAAGCTGCTTTCTGCAGAATGGCACACAGAATGCTCTCAAATCAAGTGTGGCACGCCAGAAAAGGAACCAACTGTCTTGCGTTGGATTTAAACCTTCCCTTTCTAGGGACATAGATGTATTTTTTACTAGCGCTATATTTTGTCTACAGTTTGGTATGTACAAAAGTACATCAAGTTATAGACTTCTCATTTTGTGAGACTTAGAAACTGTATTTTTTAAAATAAAAGACTGCATAGCAGACTGGAACGTGTACGCATTGAAGACGGGACAGCTAGCCCATTGGCGGTGGTGGTGGGACTGGGGGTGTCTGCTTTCCACACCCCTCATGTCAGGAACCCAGCAACTGCTGTCTTTGCTGATGTGACGAGAAGAGGAGGAGACGGTGGTGCGGGTGCCATGGCTGCGGAAGCCGCAGTGGGGTTCAGGAAGAGGCAAGGGAAGGGAAGGGGAGGCGCTTGATGGGTCAGTCGTCCTGAACAGCCAAGAACAGCACTGCAGACCAGCATGTACACCCTGGATAAGCATTTCTCCAAGGATGGAGGCCGGGAGTCACTGCCCGGGAGGGCTGGACTTGGGGCTCACAGACTGCCTTCCTCCCCGGGTTGCCCCTTACGAGCACATGAGAGGCTGCTCCACCCCTCTTCTCCTCTGCACGCATCCTGTGGCTGAAGCCCGAACTCAGCACCTCAGCTCAGCCTTGCTACTCCACCCAGATCCCTCCTCCAGCACTGCGGCGTTGAGAGGCAGAGCTTCAATGCATGACTTTGGGGGGTACACCAAGAGTCTGTACGTGGTAGCATCTACATTAAACCTTGGTGTTAACCACCAGCATAACTAAAGAGAAGATATTTTTGAACGGGAATGGGATATAGAAGAGATGTTTTAACATTTTAATTATTAATGTGCTATTGGAATTGCTTTTATAAGGAAATACACTCCAGGAGAAATGCATTAAGAAATACAACTGTTTAAAATACAAGGAACCCCACTGTAGGAGATGCTCCCAAACTCCGAATGCTGTACCCATCAGGCCAGGCGATCTTTAAGAGGAGTATTTCTCTGGATGGAAAGGAGAACAGGTCAGGGCCATGGCTACAATCTTTGTTAAAATACATTTTACAGGATCAAAGAAGTGAAGAACTTCATGTTTTATCACAGGAAAATACAGTTTAGATCTTATTTTCCTTTGTTTTTAAACACGTGTTTTCCCTTAGAAGTGTTTTCTTTTTAACCCCCAAGTCTTCACAAAGGAAAGAAGATGAAGATGTTCCCATAACTGGGATATGAGAAAACTTCAAACACAGAGGTTATTTTTTACAGTTCCTAAGGGGAAAATCTGATAGCTATTTAGAATGAGGATCTGAATAACCATGATTTGTTGCATAGCTTTAAAAATAATTTGTTGGTGGCTGCTAGAGTTTAAACCAGCACAACTCTGTACTTCTTAGTGAGGTAAATAGCTTTTTTGACTTCCAAACTGCAAGGACAGCATGGGGTCAAGATCAGGTGTCTGGCTGATAGGAAATAAACACACTGTCAAAGTGGTAGAGGGACCATGCACCTGCCCTGTGCTCTG
This sequence comes from Dipodomys ordii, assembly GCF_000151885.1. NCBI lineage: Eukaryota > Metazoa > Chordata > Mammalia > Rodentia > Heteromyidae > Dipodomys > Dipodomys ordii. Next base: position 2,224,793 of record NW_012267307.1, read on the forward strand.
GCAGGACCACCTATTTCTGGAAGCGTTTGGACTCCCGGGAGAGTGCTGAAGAGTCCAGGGGCTACTCAGTCAACCAGACTCTTCTGGAGTTAGTTAATTCTGGAATTCATAATTCAATGCAAATACAGCTGGTGCTTGAAGCCAGGAGATCTTTAAACTGTCTCTCTGTGAGAAACTTCCAGTCCTGGCTTTTTTTTTTTTTGAGAAGACAGAGCACTTCTCTGTGAGCAGAAGGGGAAAGAAAAGGAGGCCAAGGTTAAACCTTAGCTTGGGAAGGTAACGGGGATAAATAAGGAGAGATAAAATAGCAGAACCAGACTGCCTCTGACTGCCCATCCGCAGGGGTCCGGGGAGGTGGGGCTGCGGACAGCCCTTCCCGCTGACTCCTGCTGTCCCGCCTCTTCTTCAACACCAAACTAAAGGTGGGGGGGAACCCAGCGGCTGCAATCATTCCTGGAGAAAGCTGCACGCCACAAACCATCACCCACCCTCATGCTTATGTGTTTAGTTATTGCTCTTTTGTTTTTAAGCAGTTGTACAAAGGAGTTTCCGTTCCATGCGTCTGTTTATGAATACCCTCCCATCCCCGCCCCCGGCCTCCTGTGTCCCCCCTCCCTGTCCCTTCAGCTTCCCCACTCCCCTTTCACACACGTACATTGACTGTGACGACTGTGTTTGACCACCCTTCCTCTCTCCATTGGTCTGCCCGCTCGCCCTCTGACCTTTGCACCTCCTGACAGCACGTGTCAGGTTTCTGTTATGTTGTCCAACCTTAAGTCACTTGTTTGAAGGACTTACCCCACTGGGAGCCACACTTCAGTCATGTGTGTATGTTTATGCATGCGACCCTGTATCTGTTTCCATACACGTTTATAACAGACCTGACCCCATGTAAGAGCTGAACTACCCTCACCTTTGATAGGGCACAACCACCTTCATATCACCGTCATTTTACAGTCACATTCTTTAACTGGCTCTTCAGTGATCTGTGGGAACCATTTCTAAGAGGCTTTCCCCGCCATCTCCAGGTCTGGGAGAAATTTCTAGACGAGTGTTGCATGCATGTGATGCGGCGGCAGTGTCTCACCTCATTTTCACATTTGACCTCTGCGGCACTGTGAGAACCCCACACGGGCATCCCTTTCCCCTTCCTGTCACCATAGCAACCGGACACATGTTCCCCCCACCATGGGTCAGCTTCCCAGGAGGCCAGCACGGCTCCCAGCAAAATGCAAGCGAACCAAGCACGGCCACCACTGTCTGGCCGAAGGGGTCTAGAACTCACCCATCACTTTATAAGCGTCTCCCAGGCACGGCGTGGCGAGGGGAGAGACGGAGGAGGAATTTCGTGAGACCCAGCGCCATCTGCTGCGTCCTGTCTCTGGCAGCCTCTGCTGTCAGGTCCCGTGGCAGGGCGTTAGGCCTCCTGTTTCTAGGGCAGGCGGAAATCTTCCCGGTGAGCTCTGTGGAGTGAGGACATCAGAACTCCAGCAGCCACATTATGAGGTGATAACTATAATACCGATGTGGGTTATTTCTTGAAATATCCATCCTTCACCCAGTAAAACACTGCTGCTACTACCAGCAAATCAGACTGAAGGAGGAGAGAGAGAGAAAAGACGTCATGGCTTCCGCCAAGAGCTAAAGTTATTTTTTAGGAGAAATAAAACAACAACAACAAATTGCCGAGACTCCCTCGGGTTTGAGTATGAGTGTCCATTTCCGGTTCGGTTACACTGCATTGCTTTGAAACCTGACTGCATCTGCCTCCATCCGGGCCTTTCTTCCGGATGCTCGCTCTGCGTATGTGACTAAAGCACATCCGCGGTCTCGTCACTGTACTCCACAGGGCTGGGTGCGATTGAAGGCATAAAAATAAAACAGCGATTTCTGCTGTCTAAAACCTGCTTTGAAGACCTCTGTGAAGGGGCTGGCAGGGAGGCGATGGCTGACACGGGCCTTGGGAAGAAGGAAGCTCCCCCACTCCCGCCTCAGAGACCCCAGAGGGGAGGGCAAGCAATCCAGCCCTCCCCTCCCCTCCCCTCCCCTGCACTGTCTCGAGGCTAAATGGGAGTGCAGATTCCACCCTCGCACAGCAAGTTTCATGTTAGAGACTGACCAGGATATTCTTCTGAGCTATTTTCCAAAGCAGTTGCTCCTGGGACTCCGTGAAGTCCTCCCTTATGCCAAGAGAGCAGCACACAGAGCCTGGCTCTAATGCGTCTATTCTTATAGTTTTAGCTACTCAAAGGGACGAGACCTGAGGCTCTCAGTTCAAAGCCAACCTACTTTGAAAGAAAGTACACTCTTCAAATGTTGGTAGGCATTTTTCTGTATGTGCACTACATCTATTTGGTTTACAGTGATTAAACAAATTCTATACACTTGTGGATTTCCTGTCACTTACACTATTGACTCATGAGGTACAAATGCTGACACCACCATCACCAGTTGTGAGTTTTTCTGTTTCCTTGACTGTTCTGAGCACTTGCTGATGTCTTCTGAAGTTATATTATTGAAAGCATAAACACTGGGAACCCATGGATTCCTCTTAGAGGGAGCTGATTTCCCAATCTTTCTGTACTGTTCCACCACACTTCATGACATTCCTTCCTCTGAAGTGTAATTCTTCTAATATCAATACAGATCATGATGTATTTTTCTTCTTTTAATTTACACATGAAGTGGCTTGTATGTCAGTTGTGTTTGTGTAGTTGGATTTAGAGCTCTTAATTTCTTACTTTTAGGCAACTTGATAATCTTTTTAACGTTAGTATGATTGAATAGCTCACATTTTTTAGCTAAGTGTTTTAACAACTGTGTAGCTTCACATACGTTTGTGGAAGAAATAGTGCACAGACTTGTTGCTTTACCCATTCTTCTTCACCAGCCTTGCAACACTAAACTACAATGTGAGAAAGAATATTAAAATTGACAATGATACAATTTACCAATCTTTTTTTAGATTATTACTTGCTCATCTTCTCTTTGTTCTGTGTGTATCTTTTCAGTGAATGCTGTACAAACATGTCCCACTGGCTCCTGGACACTTTCTCCCAGTCGATTCCTACGGAGAAGTTGCCAGACATGTTGGCTAGGAGCTGTTCCTGGGAAATCAAAGCTTTTCTCATGCATGTTTAATCGTTATTGTGAAGATGATGTACTGAGGGCTACGGCTGCGTAAGTCAGGTAAGAGCACATTTCTTTTTGAACAACGTCACCCCTCCCTTCTCTCTCTCCCAGTTTTTCCCTTCCCTCACTCCTCACCCACAAGTTGTAGAGTTCATTTTCAACATAGTGTCTAGTAAGTACCACTGCTGCATTTGTTCACCCTTTTACTCTCCATATCTGTATGCCCCTTACCCTTCCAAAGACAGATAAATGAACAAAACAAGATGAAAGGAAAATAAAACAAAACAGCAACAAAGAAAACAAACCTCTTGTTTCTATTTCCTGCAGTTTACTTCGATAACTATGTTTTATATCCATAGGTATTTTATCTTTGTATTCCTCTTATAAGAATATGTCCTTTAGTCTCACTGTGTATGAATGCCTAGAGACCTGTAAAATGTATCAAATCCCAGCAATTTTGTTTTTTTTTTTTTTTACCATCCAGTGTATTTACTTGTAGATTTATAGGCGCATTCTAGCTTCCATGGAAGCTGTTTCTCTGAGTCTGGCTTACTGCACTTAATATAGTATTTTCCATGTGTCTCCATGTCCTTATGAATGGAATGGTCCATAACAATCAGATTCTTCTAGATTCAGCTGTCCTCATCTCTGTGTATATGCGTGTGTGTTTCATTTTGTGCAGTTTGGGTACTTACCTTCACCATAGTCAAGATAGGGAGCCTTGGCATTTCTACGTATTGCCATTGTCTTGTTCTTCATCAAGGCAAGTATCTATACTTCTTTTTTCTTACTCCATCCCTAGCCTTTTGCAAACACAACTCTGGCCTCTGTGTCTGGTATATGGCCATTTCAAGAAAATGGCATGTATGGAATCGTGTAATATATGACTTTTGGAGGTTGAGGTTTTCTCAGTGGACAGAGTTTCTCCAGATTGGTGTCCACAGGACTCTCTGCCTTGTTGCTAAGCAGTGGACATGGTGCCCATGCCCCACAGTTCCCGCAACCATGCATCTACTCATGGGGTCTGGATTGCTACCAGTGTTTAGTTACCACTAACCCCGTGACCTGAACAGTCTTAAAAAGGCATTGGTGTGGACATGAGTTTTATCATTTTCTGTAATGAATGCCCAAGACTGCAACCTCTGAGTGGTGTGGTAAAATTGCGCTTGCTGAGAAGCAGCTAAATTGCTTTGTGCAGTGGCTGTGTGAACCATGGATGTGGGAGAGAGCCAGGGTCCTTACCTACCGCCGGGAATGCCGTCCTTTACGAGTTCTGAGGGGTGTGCGGAGATGGCTGGCTGTACTTTCACCTTGCGTGTCCCTCCAGGATGGCGGTGTCAATGATCTGCCATCTTCCATGACATGTCTCCTCACATGGACCGCCCATTTTCTAACTAGATTGTTTGGCGTCTGTGACTGTTGAGCTTTTTTATATCATGTTGTGAGAGGAGTCATTTTCTACCTGTCTGCAGGCGTGCTGCTTTGCCCTCCACACAGTCTCTTAAGGTTCCATTTCATCAGGAGGAGTGAGGTCTAACCTGGGCTACCAGCCTTTGTATGTGTGAGGGGAGCATCAGTGTTGACTTAATAAAGAAAAGCCTGGAAAAGTATTTTTTTTCTCCTATTTTCTTGCAGATTAGGAGGAGGAGAATGGTTACTACTTCTTACCGTACTGTTTTTACCCTAGCAGAATTGACCAGTGGAGTCACCTGGACTTGGAATCTCTTTTTAGAAAAGGCAAAGATGTTTAACTATGAGCTCAACTTCTTTGGCCCAAAGCCAGTGCTCTACCACTTGAATCACAGCACCCCTTCCAGCTTTTTTCTGAGTAGTTTATTGGAGATAAGAATCTCACAGACTTCCTTTCAGGGTTGGGGCTTCAAAACGTGGTCCTTAGATCTCAGTCTCCTGAGTAGCCGGAACAGACATGAGCCAGAATAGACATCACGCACAGCCCCTCTTGTTCCGGAATGCATTTTGACATTTATATTCACAAGTTTCATCGTCTTCAACAGATTTGTTAGCATGAAGTTGTTCTCATCTCCCCTTTCTATTGATGGACTCCTTCTAGTCCTGCTGCTGGCGCCAGTTTTATTCTTTCTTTATTATTAATATTGTGTGTGTGCTGTACTGGGGCTTGCACTCAGGGCACGGGGGCTGTCCCTCACTTCTGTTTGTCTGTTTAAGGCTGGCACTCGCAATTGATCCGCTTCTTACTTTTTGGTGATTTGTTGGAGCTGAGAGCCTCATGGACTTTCTTTCCAAGACTTGCGTGAACAGCAATCCTCAGATATCAACAACCCGAATATGCAGGATTATAAGCATCAAACACCAGTACCCAGCTCTTAATTGTTTTATTATTCTTTTGTTGGGTTTGTAGTATTGCTTCCGTATCACTGCCCACATTGTAACTCGTGTTCTAATTTTCATTTCTTTAAATTATTTTGATATAACATTTTATTGATTTTTCTTTGGAGAATCTATGTTATTACTTCATAGGGCTCTTTATCCTTAGTCTGAATTTATTATCCTCACTCTTACCAGTATTTCCTCTTACTTAAGATTAATTTGCATTTCTAGCTGCATATTTTTATGTCTTAAAACTTTATTTGATACTGTGCTTCTTGTATGGTATAAGCATTGAGTGCCATGAATTGTCCTCAGAGTACAGAGATAGGTGTCTCACTTTGCTGCAAAGTTGATACTGAGCAGAGCCCACAGGGGCAGCATGGACACTGCAGGGCTCACAGGCACAGAGACCACAGCGGCAGGGTGGACACTGCAGAGACCACAGCGGCAGGGTGGACACTGCAGAGACCACAGCGGCAGGGTGGACACTGCAGAGACCACGGGGCAGGGTGGACACTGCTGAGACCATGGGGCAGGGTGGACACTGCAGAGACCATGAGGCAGGGTGGACACTGCAGAGACCATGGGGCAGGGTGGACACTGCAGAGACCATGGGGCAGGGTGGACACTGCAGAGACCA
>NW_012267307.1:2231798-2236979 GCF_000151885.1 Dipodomys ordii
GTGGACACTGCAGAGACCACGGGGCAGGGTGGACACTGCAGAGACCATGGGGCAGGGTGGACACTGCAGAGACCATGGGGCAGGGTGGACACTGCTGTAGTGCAGGCCCTGAATGGGCACAAGGAGCACAGAGGCTGGAATGAGAGGCACTGGGGGAGGAAGAGGAAGAGGGAAGCCTCAGTCCGTGTGCCTGCAGAGCTGGTGGAAAGCTTTGACTTTACTTAGCATATGTGTATACTGAGGCCCAAGGTGCCCTGGACCATAGACAGAGCTGGGTAGCAGACAGACTGCAGGTGAACATGGAGGTAGTTTCTAGTATCCATTCCTTCCCAAGCTCTCCTCCCAAGTGCACCTAACCCTCCATTTATACCACTGGCCTCTTCCAGAAGCTCTGGATAATTCTGTCTCTCCGTTCATCCATTTGTTCACTGGGCCCATGCCTTCAGGAGTCTGCCACAAAAGCATGACGATCTCCGTTGGTCTGTTAGTCAGAATGGAAGCCAGTGGAACACAGCGTATGTGTGTGATTGTGTACCTGAGTGCATGTCTACCCCTTTGTGTGTGTGTGTGTGTGTGTGTGTGTAACACATAGAGAACCCAACAAGGAGGGGTAAACCAGGACTTGGAGCTGAGGCTTGCACTGGACACTCCAGACAAGGCCATGCTGCAGTGCACAGGAAACTTCCTGCAAGAACACTGAATGCGTGCCCTGCGCTGCAGAGAACATCTCTTTCACTTAATGTTAACTAGGCATTAATGGCAACTACAGAAATCACAACAACGCCCAGGTCACTGTTGGGTGGAGTAACAGGATATCTTGCCAAGTCGACATCTATTATGAACCATCACAGCCACCTGTGGGCGTCTGGCGATCTGAGTGGGAATAATCCCGCAGTTCTTATCAAATCACCTCGGGGGAAACAGTAGAGGCAGAAGGAGGAGTCAGTCTCCTTATTATTTACTGTGAAGCATTTAATCAGAGATCTGTCTCTGGTCCAGAATGCCTCATGTGTGAATTCAGTGTAAAATTAATAAATATGAGTATTAAGAGCCCAACAATAAAGCCATCAATTTTACTGGAAAGTTTTACTGGTTTAATTAAATGTTACAGGTTTGAGAACAACTTCCAAAGCATGCATCAAAAATTTATTGCTGTAACTCAGCTGAAAGTCTCAACATCTGTTGACTGTGGAGAAAATTTGTCTGTACTTAATGAATACTTAATAAAAATACAGTTATTTATGATCATAAAAACAGTTACATTGGTCATATGATATATTTTGTTGCCTTCATTGGTATTTACTTTTATCAACATATTTTGTAATTCTTCTATACTGAGTTCATAGTTTTATTAAATTCTTTTATAACAGGAAGCACATTAAAAGCATTTGCTGCTATTCCTTGAAAGTTTCTTTGTTCCCCAAGTGTGTTTTGATCATACCTTTTACATGATTTTTTCCCTCTTCTTTGAATAACTACTTAGTTATTGATGTTAAGATATATTCTTTATTTATCTTGGTCTTGAGAATTTAGCAATAGAAATGGCAGGCAGGATGACTACATGTACAGGCCTTAGTTTTTTGTTTTTTATAAACAGGCCTTCGTTTTTCAGTGAAGGCAGAGCATCTGCCCTCAGCAAGGCTGTACCGGCTCCATCCAGCCTGCAGTGCGTCCCCAGCTTCCCGGAGAGATCTCCAAGACCACTGGCCAGGAGCGGGCAGTGTCCGGGGCTTTCCAGGTCACCAGGGTGCCCCACAGTTATCTGTTGGCTCTCTCCCCCACTTGCTTCCAGGCAGGACCACCTTCTCTTAACGTCACAACATGGTGAGAGAATTTCCCCAGCTCTTGTCCTGACTGCTCCTCTAGGAAGCAGAGTGAGAATCAGCCTAGTCACCCCAATGGCTCTGATTCTTCCATTCCTTCCTTCCTGCTGTCTATGTCCTTGAATGGTTGCTCCTGGAAATTTTGTTGCACCTCCTGGTAAGTTGTATGTGTCCATTTGTGTCTTGAATTGGTATATGTGTAATTCCTTCCTGGCAGTCCTGTTTTTGTACATATAAGAGTCACTTTCTATGGCCAGGCTGTCTTCTGTTCTCTTTAACTAAAATTTCACCTTCCATTTAAAATGGTTACTTTTGCTTCTCCTGGAAGAAAATTGCCCGATGTTCCTTAACCAGTGATCTTTCTTGTCTTCTTTCAGTCATTCAAACAGATGATCTTGTCTGTCAGCTTCACACAGCCATATCTGGAGGCTCTAAGTGAGTATCTGAAATCAATAGGGATGGAATCATGGTAATTAAATTATAGCACTTACATATAATTACACTTATGTAAAAAATACCCACCCAGACTCAGAGCTGCTCCTGAATATGATAGACATAAATCTCTGGGAACGATCAGCTCCCCTTGGGGGCAGGGAAGGGAAAGAGTGTTAATCTTTAAAATTATGCCGGGAAAAACCAGGATCCTGGAACTCCTTCACTTCAGAGAAACCATTTGATACAACCTCTACCTTTAAACAGACATTTTTCAGTAATTTCTATCCTTGAATAATCATTTGGATGACGTTCTTTCTGCGGGCTTTGTACTGAAGAAGCCAATCTCCTGGGGACTCGGGCAGTAGCTCAGGTCAGGGATGCCCCCTCCACCCTGTCCCGGGTCCAGGAGCACTGGGGATGCTCTCTCCCCGGACGCGTGAGGCCCTCGACCAACGGCCTCCCCGGATTCCCCACAATGCTGTGACTTTAAGAGAAGGTGGCCCTGGTGTCTGGGTCTGTTGTGGCCCTCGGTGAGGGCTTCTCTCTGACAAGTGAGCCTCCATGTCCAGAGCAGAGGGCACATCTGGGAGACATTTCCCCAGAGACCTGCAGACCCTGACTGCTGGGAAACGTGCTTCCGGGTGACTGGCGACCTGTCAGAGCGGAGACATTGGTGCTGCTTCCAACAGGGGAGTTGGGACTTGGGTGGTGGGTTCGGTGGAGGCCATGCTGTGGTCAGCTCAGCTGTGCGCCAGGGCAGGCTGTCCTGGGTCCGAGAGCGAGGTGGGGTGGAGGCTGGGTCCCCAGCATTTGGGGGAGGTCCCCTCAACTGGGCGAGCTTGGTCTCCCCTCAACGGCTCACCACGAGCTCCGAAGCATTTGTGTCATCTTGATTTTCTTTTGCCATGCACACGAGTTTTCAAAGAATGCTTATCTCATTTCCTTTTATTCTTGAGTTTACCTCCTTGCTTCCCGGGGCCTCACTCCCTGCTCAGAGCTCATTTCCTCTCTCTTTGTTCCAGTTTTCAGATACCAACCCTATTTCATGTCAGCGAACCTCAAAGAGTTTGCGAAGTCTACTCACGGTTTGAGGGCCTCAGCGCTGTGCTCTCCTGCAGCCACTCTGGGCTGTGAGGTCGGTGAGGGAATGCACCCAGGCTCCGTGGAGCAGCTGCAGCCCTGGGTGACCAGTCCTCCGCCTGTCTTCCCGGCACGGCGGGAGGGCAGGGCCGACAGGCGGCCTCCAGCCCGGCTGCCTCCAGGGGCTTTGCTCCATTCGGAAAGTGGCCCTAACCGTCTTTGCTCCCCGGTGATGATCTCTGTCTTCACAACTGTCACTGCAAACATGTCATTTGCTCAGGTTTTTCTGTCCACGTGTTGTAATCTCACTTGTTCACACAATTTCCATCATTTCAAACCAACCTACCTAAAAGCAGGTGCTGTGTGGGCACTGGGCCCGCTCTGGTGGTGCTCCCGGCCTGTGCCCGCTCTGGAGGTGCTCCCTGCCTGTGCCCGCTCTGGAGGTGCTCCCGGCCTGTGCCCGCTCTGGTGGTGCTCCCTGCCTGTGCCCACTCTGGAGGTGCTCCCTGCCTGTGCCCGCTCTGGTGGTGCTCCCGGCCTGTTGCAGCTCTGGAGGTGCTCCCAGCCTGTGCCCGCTCTGGTGGTGCTCCCTGCCTGTGCCCACTCTGGAGGTGCTCCCTGCCTGTGCCCGCTCTAGAGGTGCTCCCGGCCTGTGCCCGCTCTGGAGGTGCTCCTGGCCTGTGCCCACTCTGGAGATGCTCCCGGCCTGTTTCAGCTCTGGAGGTGCTCCCGGCCTGTGCCCGCTCTGGAGGTGCTCCCGGCCTGTGCCCGCTCTGGTGGTGCTCCCTGCCTGTGCTCACTCTGGAGATGCTCCCGGCCTGTTCCAGCTCTGGAGATGCTCCCTGCCTGTGCCCGCTCTGGAGGTGCTCCCGGCCTGTGCCCGCTCTGGTGGTGCTCCCTGCCTGTGCTCACTCTGGAGATGCTCCCGGCCTGTTTCAGCTCTGGAGGTGCTCCCGGCCTGTGCCTGCTCTGGAGGTGCTCCCGGCCTGTGCCCGCTCTGGAGGTGCTCCCGGCCTGTGCCCGCTCTGGTGGTGCTCCCTGCCTGTGCCCGCTCTGGAGGTGCTCCCTGCCTGTGCCTGCTCTGGAGGTGCTCCTGGCCTGTGCCCGCTCTGGTGGTGCTCCCTGCCTGTGCCTGCTCTGGAGGTGCTCCCTGCCTGTGCCCGCTCTGGAGGTGCTCCCTGCCTGTGCCCACTCTGGAGGTGCTCCCGGCCTGTTTCAGCTCTGGAGGTGCTCCCGGCCTGTGCCCGCTCTGGAGGTGCTCCCTGCCTGTGCCCGCTCTGGAGATGTTTCCAGCCTGTGCCCGCTCTGGAGGTGCTCCTGGCCTGGGCCCGCTCTGGAGATGCTCCCTGCCTGTGCCCACTCTGGTGGTGCTCCCTGCCTGTGCCCACTCTGGAGGTGCTCCCTGCCTGTGCCCACTCTGGAGATGCTCCCTGCCTGTGCCCGCTCTGGAGGTGCTCCGGGCCTGGGCCTGCTCTGGAGGTGCTCCCTGCCTGGGCCCACTGTGGAGGTGCTCCTGGCCTGGGTCCACTCTGGAGGTGCTCCCAGCTTGGGCCCGCTCTGGCGGTGCTCTGAGCCTCCCTGAGATGTGGGGGGAGCCCCAAAACTAGTGGACAGCCTGCTTCTGCTGGAGTAAAACAGCACTGTGCAGAGAGAGGTGTTGGGACCAAACTGCATAGACAGAAGAACAGCAAGTGTCCAAGTTAAGACACCTAAGGAAGAAATCGATGATCGCAACAGACAGACAGATTATAGATAGATAGATAGATAGATAGATAGATAGATAGATAGATAGATAGATAGATAGATAGATAGATGGATAGATGGATAGATGGATAGATGGATA
>NW_012267307.1:2237029-2243740 GCF_000151885.1 Dipodomys ordii
GATGGATAGATGGATAGATGGATAGATGGATAGATAGATAGATAGATAGATAGATAGATAGATAGATAGATAGATAGATAGATAGATAGATAGATGGATGGATAGATAGATAGATGGATAGATAGATAGATGGATAGATCCATCCATCTGTTTCGGAAGAGCCAGACCTTTTCCCCACGCTTGGCAGAGGTGCCTTGTTGTAGCCTGTCATGCGGTCTTCTGAATTAATGACATCCGTGGTCGTAGTAACCCCGGGCTTAGATGTTTAAGGAACATTCCTGGTGACTTCCATGGTGGTTGCACTAGTTCACCTTTTCACCAGGAGTTTATTAGCATGCCACTTTCCTCACACCCCTCCAGCATTTGTTGCAGTTCGTGTGTGTGTGTGTGTGTATGTGTGAGAGTGTAATATTATACGTCAGGAGATGTGCATGCATACAAACATACACACCTACATGCATACATCGTACATTGTTTTCTTTGTTTTTCATCAGTTGTTAGGTAAATCATCTGATTCCTCAGCTTGGCTATGGTGAACAGAGCCGCAACAACCCCAGGTATGCAGATAGTGTTCTTGTATATTTACTTCACTACTTAGTCTACGTACCCAAAGAAGGTTTGGTGCAGTCACATCTACTTTTTTATTAACAGCCTCCATGCTGATTTCCAGCTACTCTGGCTTAGATTCTCACCAACAGTGTGTGAGGGTTCCCTTTCCCCATATCAGCACCAGTGTTTGTTGTTGCTTGTTTCCTTGATAAAGACCCGTGGAATAGAATGGCAGATCTGGAAATGGAACTGCCCAGCTACGAGCCATCTGAGCTTTGAAAAGGCTGGAAAACATACACTGAGAAAATGTAGCCCCTTCAACAAATGGAGCTGGAGAAACTGGTTATTTAAATACAAAAACAAATGGAAACTACACTTTTCTCTTTATCCATCTATAAAATCAGCTACAAATGGATCAAAGACCTTTGTGTAAAATCTGAAACTTTGAAACTACTGCAGGAAAACAGGGAAGATGTAAGCATCGTAAATTCCTTTTAACTAGGACTGCAGTTGCTCAGGAAATAAAAGCAAGTATTAGCAAATAAAAATGTATCAAATTAATAGGTTTCTGAACATGAAAAGAAACAGTTACCACAACCAAGACACAACCCATAAGATGAGAGAGTATCTTCACCACCTGTGCAGTGGATTAAAAGTTACTATCCAGAAGATGCAAAGAACTAAAAAACAAAACAAAAAAAACAGCAAGAGAACCAATAATCTAATTAATAAACAGTCACATGTTAGATACTTTATTTTTAAGTGCTTTTTGGGTGACGCTGGGGTTTGAAGTCAGGGCCTCGCCCTTACCAGGCAGATGCTACCCCGCTAGGCCCTGACCCCAGCCCTTTGCTTTATTCTTTTCATGTTTTTACTCACAGATGTCCTCAGACTGGGATGCTCCTTCCTTTGGCCTCCTAGATTCCTGAGGTCACAGGTGCACATGACTGTGGCCTATTGGTTGAGACTGGGGGGGTCTCACTAAAACTTTTGTGAGTAATGGCCTTACACCATGATTCTACCAATGTCTCCTGAGTAGTTGAGATTACAGGCGTGTACCACTCTGCCTAGAACCGGAGATGCTTCTAATGTGTATGGCAGGGTAGCTCAAGGGCGGAGGGAGGCATCACTAGAAATAAGCATGCAAAGCAACTGAAGTAAGGGTGAGCATGGCCGTCTGGCTTCAGAGGCTCAGCACAGTGGGGGGGGGAAAGGCCAGCCCTATGCTCACCTTTGAGGAGAGTCCAACCAGGGATGAAAAGTGGCCCCTTGCACACACTAGGGAGGTCCAGAGGGATGGCCCGCTAGGGTGTCTACTGAAGGTAGAGGAACGTGGCTTCCACATGGTTAGAAATACACTTTATTTGGTTTATTTTTTTTAATCTGTCTTCAGAGTAAAATTCTGAAAAAATACCTTTGTGAACATTGCATACCACCTGGACGAAGAATTTACTTATACATTTATAACTTAATTCTTACTTCCATGTACGAGAAGAAACATACAGCCTTTGGCCCTCTCATTCACTTCACATGATTTTTTTTCCAGGTCTTTCCATTTTTTTGAAAATGATGCAAAATCATTCTTTCTAGTGGATAAGTAAATTTCACACACACACACACACACACACACACACACACACACACATCCTTGATCCATTCTCCCATTGAGGGGCTCTGGGGCTGATTCCACGCTGTGGCCATGGGCTATAGTGCTGCAGTGAACAGAGTTCTGTGGGTAGTTTTACTGTTCCCTAGTTTGCAGTCTTTTGGGTAAATGCCCAAGAGTGGAATTGCTGGATCATAGTTCTTTGCTTAGTTTTTGGGGGAACCTCCATACTGCTTTCCAGAGAGGCTGAATAAGTTTACATTCCCAACAGTGTTACTGTGGTTCTTTGTTCCCCACAACTGTGAGAACTCAAATGACAATCTAACAAAATAAATACCAGGAAGTGGGTGCTGGAATGGTGGGAGTGAAGTGAAGAGGAAGAGAGGAAGGGGAGAGAACGCTGTCATAATGTTCAATGCATATCCTCCAAAATTAAAAACAATTAAGAGGACTCGCCGGACACTGGTGGCTCACCCCTTTAATCCTAGCTACTCAGGAGGCTGAGATCTGAGGATCGCGGTTCAAAGCCAGCCTGGGCAGGAGAGACCGTGAGACTCCTATCTCCAATAAACCACCAGAGAACCGGAAGTGGCGCTGTAGCTCGAGTGGTAGAGCGCTCGCCTTGAGCTGAAGAGCTGACCCACGACCGACCAAAAAAAAAAAAAAACAATTAAGAGGAGAGGGGGTTGGAGGGTAACTGAGAACAGTGAACAGGATGGCATTGGGCAACAGGCAATGGATTCATAAACTGCTTTGTTCAATCGCAACTTCTTTGTACAACTACTTAAAGATTAAAAATAGATTTTTTTTAAATGTGAAAAAATACCTTATGGCCTTAACCAACCATTTGTGACACAATAGAGTTAAAAATGTGTTTCAAACCTCAGTAAGCCTCAAAGGTGAAGAGAAACGGAAATCCTTCTCTAGTGCCAAACCCTAAGGCTGCCTCCAATACCTGGCGACTTCTAAATGGGCCGGGGCTTGTTTCATCTGATCTGTGTAGACTCTGGAGTAGATAATGTGAGGTCTGCGTTGGTCCAAAGCATCAGCTTTCTGACCCCTGACCCTTTGCAATTTCTGTGTCCCAACGCAAGCAAAGCATTTCTGTGACCTAGTGCTACCACCTTCCAGAGACAAGGCCCCCGAAGCCCTCCACAGCTGCGGGCCTGTGCCCTGTGACTGTGTTCACAGCCCCCGAAGCCCTCCACACCTGCGGGCCTGTGCCCTGTGACTGTGTTCACGGCCTGGCTCTTGAATGCTGTCTGTTTATATAGCTGCTCTGCACAGTAAATCTCACTGTGGTGTACCCAGGGCCATTTTTCTTGGACATTCTGTGAAGTTCCAAGGACTGGGGAAACATCCTTAACTCTCAGAAAATGATTGTCTGAAATTACTCTTAAGACACTTCACCCATGTCATGTGCAATCTGCTTCTAATTCATTAAAATACTTTTTGGTTTTATGGAGGAACTTCCGTGACCCAGCGATTTCTGTCATAGGACAGGGAAGACCTGCAGCTGCTCCAGGTAAGGGATGGTGCTCGTGGCTGATTATGGAGATGACTATAAATGTGTTTATAAATTATGTTTATTGTGTTATAATTAGTGGTGCTAGCAGTGCATAATATCAGTAAGGTCATTAACTATGTAAATAATAAATAATGTCGCTATCAACGCCACCACGAGGCAGCGTAGCAGCATGCACGCTTGCCCAGACTTGGTCCATGGAGCCATGAGCCAAGCCATCTCCAGGTTAGTGAACACAATGCCAAGTGCGGAAGTTATCTGCAACCCTGCCTGGCGAGCAGCAAGGTCAAATCCGCCAGTCGTTTTCCATGAGCGTGGGACCTGCTGCATCGCGAGGCTTACTTTACAGAGCAGTTAATATTTGCACATTGGAAAGGTTGATTTGACTGGAGTGCGGCAGGGAGGGGTGCTCAGCTTTTCATTGAAAACAGCATCTGTGGCAATTTCCTGCATAGCTTCCCTCTATCCTCACTAAGTACCCAGGGAAAAGAAAAATTATAAACCATCAAACCCCTGCAAGAACAAGGACTTTCAGACAATTCACGGACAGACAGAGTTTCAGACATCTTTTCTCCTTGGATCGCAGAGGCTGCAAGAACCTCGTAAATGAGCAGACCCTATCAAAGGACCTCAGAAACCCAGCGAGCCCCTGCCCGGCCTGAGAGCAGGGCTCCACACCCAGTGCTCAAGAGTGGGCTGAAGGGTAGATTTAAACAAGACCTTCTTCTGTGATGCCTCTAAATATGTATCTGCAGAAGAGAAAGGGAATTTCTGAATACGAAGAGAAAACATATTTTTGCCAGGAAAAAAATTAAATTTTAAGATCTGCTTTGGCATCTTGTCTTTCCAAAAGCACAACAGTAGGAATATGCTTGCACTGTAGGTGGTAAAATTTAGAATTCACCCCAGCCAGAAAGTTGAATGATCACTATGGAGGAGACACCGGAGAAGCATTGAAGAGAGAAACTGCAGGGGCCAGGGGAAGTGGGAACAGAGGAAGTCTCCGATGCATCAAGAGGTTTTGCGAAGGCAGTATGGGGCCATGTGTGAGGAGACCCTCCAAAACACAGCTAAGGACACACTCCTGGTGGAGCTGAGACCGGCCAGGTGTGTTCCGGGGCCTCACTGCGCCTGTTCCTACTGCTCTTACACCCACATATGAGCCAAGAAGCAACAGAAATGTGAAGAGAGCCTCAGACTGAGCAACGAAGGCCAATTGTACAAAAGGCGGGAAGAACCTTGGAAGATAAAAGGCTGAGATGGAAGGAAATAAAGAAAAACTCTTCATTATTGATTCCATCAGTGAAATGAAATATTTTTATTGGAAATCTAAAGCGACAATACAGCAATTAAGATACTAGCAAGTGTATTAAAACATAACATGGGCAAAAATCTGAAGAGGAGAGGAAAGACACACAAATACACAAACATACACATACGTAGGAAACTAGGAGAAGAATACATGGTGACTAGAGGACAATTTGGGGAGTTCTAATGTCTTTGAGAGCCTTTCTTCCTTCTAGAATAAAGTTTCAGTGAAAAATTAAAAGAATTGGAAGAAAATAAAGACATAATAGGAAAATCCTCAGGAATAGAGATCCTGACATGGTAGAGTGGATAGATGGGCCACTGCCTAGCGCCACGCATAGAAGGAGCCTTTACCCCAGGGCAAAGTATCATGACCTTTTGAGAAGTGTGATAATGAAGTTTGCACACCATCACAGAAGGGAAAATCATAATCCACACAGAGTCAAGAGTAATGAAAGCATTGGGCATTTCCACACTATCTTAAGGGGCTAAAAATAACGAGCACTGTGTTCAGATTTTCCTAGGAAAATTACTTCCAGCCCCAAATCCAAGGCTCATTACATACTAGTCAAATATGAGAAAGGAATATTTTAAACCATCAGTATAAATGTATCACAGTAAACTCAAGAAATATTAGCTCTTTCAATAAAGTAATAATATTTCAAAACTGTAAGCCTCAACCTGACATGGTGGCTATAATCCTAGCTATTAAGGAGGATCATAGTTAAAGGCTAGGTTAAAGTTCACAAGACTCCATCTCAGCCAAGAAAATACTGGGTATGGTAATATGCCCCTGTCATCTCCTGTATGCTAGGGTCTTAGACAGAAATGATGTTCTAATTTGGCCCAGAAAATAAGGGAAACCCCATTCAAAACCAAAGAAAACTGAAGGGCTGGAGGCATGGCTCTGATGGTAGAGCACCTGCCTAGCAAGTTTAAGGCCCTAACTACAAATGTCAGTACCACTAAAAGTTGTGAACATTATATTTTTAGATGTGAAATAAGATAATTAAATGCTGTAAGACAAAAGGATTTATCAGTAACGTGTTTTAAGCCATAAAATAAAACAAATAACTTTATCAGTATATACTTTTTTAGCTTAGGTAAATGGGATGTGTACTCAGATTTCCCTTTAAATATATTATGTATTTATATCTAAATAAGTTGAAAATGAAAACAAAATAGAAATAGCTCAGTAATCATTTCAATGTAAATTCACAAGTTCTATTATAAGCTTTTTAAAGTACAACTAAGACTGTTTTTAAGAATCAATTTAATCAAGCAGAATTTCTTCAAATCATACCAGAAACTCAATTAGAAAATAAACAGATAAATTAAAAATTCCAACGACTGAGACTGAATGGTTATTGGAGCTTTTGTGATGTGGTAGAAACTGTGGCTCAGGCTGGGTTTGAAGTGCAAACCAGGTGTGTTTTGTGATCAACCCACAGGATGGGACAAGATGACACAAGTGGGCACAGGGTAGTTCAGGGTGCCATGGAAGGGTGCAGCACAGCACAGGAGGGTACGGGGTGGTGGGGAATGGTGCAGGAAGTACAAGGGGAAGGAGGGCACGGACAGTGTGGGAGCACACAGAGCACACAGAGCACACAGGCGGGGGTGGAGGGGGAGGGCACAGTGCGGGCCAGGGCACAGGGGAGCACACAAAGCACAGAGCAGTACAGGAGGGCACAGTGCGGGCCAGGGCACAGGGGAGCACACA
>NW_012267307.1:2243810-2409535 GCF_000151885.1 Dipodomys ordii
ACAGAGCAGTACAGGAGGGCACAGTGCGGGCCAGGGCACAGGGGAGCACACAAAGCACAGAGCAGTACAGGAGGGCACAGTGCGGGCCAGGGCACTGCGGTTGTTAATCCCCTTGAACTCAGATTCTCAGCGGAACAAGCCATTCGAAGTCACTTATCTAGGGACCTGGATAGAAAGTTCTACTCTGCCTGGGGCAGGGCAGATTCGCCCTCAGACACACTCCTGCTTGTTGCCTAGCACTATGCATCCCATAATGAGGATTCTAGAGGAGGGATTCTTCTGCTTCCTATAGAGCACTGGAGACCTGCAGACGTACCCTTCAGAGGGCCTGTCTTCCTGGGCCTTGCGGTTGGAAGCTTTTGGGTAGGCCTTTGGACATATTCTGTCTAAATGGCTCAAAGAGAAGGTAGCAAAGCAAAGATTTTATATGTGGTTAAAAATAGCACCTGAAATTAGTGAGAAAGAAAGAGAATTCAATAGGTGAGAGTGTAAGAGCGTGTACAAGTTGGAATCATGTGCTTTTACCCAGCGGAGGGGGGTGGATTAGAAGATTTGTGTTTTAATGTAATTACAAATTCTTTTTACCTTATTTTGGGCATAATAGACTGATATCTATTAAACCAATGTAGTGAGATACAGATGAAAGAACAAGGCAGAATCCTTAACCCAAAGGGCTCAAGGAGGGTGAATAGTGCTGCTACTCATCTGGCCTCGGAAAAGCTGTGGTCAACTTGTGGGGAAAATCTTTGATTTTCTTTCCCTTCAGCCACAAATCATCAGCCTCCGCTGTTCCGTGGAGAAAGCAGTGCCAGGCCTCTTTGCAGTTGGAAATGTCAGGAGAATCATCCTTTACGTATTGTCCAGCAATACCAGATCTGTTAGACATGTTATGGGACAGGTTAATATTGCAGCTGCTGAAAACCTTAGTTTTAAAAAGACAACTATTTTTTAACTAACGTTTAATCCATTCATTTCATGCCACAATGCTACTCACTACCCCACTGGGGAATCTAGCGCTCTCTGACTGTGGGAGAGGGTGGGCATGTAAAATGTGAGGAACTTCTTCAATATTTGCATGCTTATATTTGCAAATGACAACAATGGCTGTTGGTCTTCCAACAGAAAGTAAAACTGGGGAATCGTGTAGCTCTGAGTAGGTGATAGGTGGTGCTTGAGACCCCTCCAGTGGCACGGGTGTCTCTGAGAGATGCAAGTGTAAGGTCATCCAAAAGGGTAAAGAAGCGTGAAAGAGCAAGGAGCTGAGATTGAAGGAGGTACATAACGCTTTTGAACATAAAATCACAGAACAGAACATGGGGACCAGGACATTAACACTCAAATTAAAAATTGTAAAGAACCTCTCGTGATACACCAGTAAATGCGTGCATGAGCATTACTAGAACAAAGAATGAAAGGAGAAGAATTTAAAATGTTTATCTCGTGATGATGGGTGTAGGAGTTAGTTCCTTTTATTTTAATATGTCTGTGCATAATTTTATAAAATAACATATGGCTCTTTCAATAAAAATGGGTCATTCAGATCCCATGAAGCTGAATGGTTCATGAAGCATCTAACTCTGTGATAGTGGGAGAAGGGGCTGGAATAGGTCAGAAGTCTCCACCCCACCCACTGTCTGACCCACGTCCCCTAGGATGGGCCCAGGCCCCTGTGAGGAAAGCCCACCTCCACCCTACCACGGGGTTCTGAAAACCATGGCTGTGGAGCCCTTCAGCTTCCTTGGTCCATACCGCTCAGGACAGGGTTTAACAGGGTGTTTTTCATCCTGCTCTCCACACACCTGTCCACACTGGATTCTGCTTCATTGTGAAGGAAAGAATCATTTCCTGCAACTCTCTAGAGAGGTGGTGACTCAATATCCCTCCCCTCTCTCTCCCTCCCTCTTGATCCACCCTGTGTCTGCCAAGTGTGTGTGGTTCTCAAGTATTTTGCCGGATGAAGACTTGATTAAGTTCCTAGGGCTGAGCATGTAGTCCAAGCTCAGGCTCAGCCCACTCTCCCAGCAGAGGAAATCAGAAGGAAAAAGCAGCGTTCCTGGTCCCCGAGCCGTCTGGGGCAAGTCCTTGGATCGGGTCCTGGCTACCTCAGTGCCAATGGGAGTAGCTTCCAAAAGATCCTTCCACGGTGAGACCCCTGTCCCCGAGAGTCCCCCTGCGTCCCCTGTCCTACTCAGTCCCAGAGTGAAGTGTCCAAAGACATCAAATGCAGGCGGGGACATGTGGGTTTTCTACATGCACAATTCTCAGTGGGTTTGTGAGACCACCGTGTAGACATTGTTTTCTCTGTCCCCACGTGTGCAGACACGCATTCCTGGAACCCAGAGCAGCTGCGTGAGGCTGCGTGTCATTCAGCCAGCACCCTGGTCACAGCCCATGGTGATGAGTGCTCATCAGGCAGAGATAGGGACGCTTGTAATTAAACTCCGCGTTGCTTTTCCAGGCATCAGTCAGAGCGCATTTTGATTCTCCTTGGGAGGCCCAGACACCAGGCTAATTGTCAGAGACACAAAGTGGGATACAATGATAGAGTCTGCCCTCTAAAGCATTGATTATCTCGTTTCCCGGCCACAGTGGGCATGCAACAGGAAACGCCAAGGCAGCGGGCTGGGAACAGGCGTCTGGGCCTTAGGAAGGAGTGACAGGAAAATTCCTTTCCAGTGCAGACCCAGGAGGCACGACACACTAGCTGTCCAGTGTCATTCCGGGCAGGGACAAATGGCTGCAGGCTTCACCGTGCTGTCACCATTGTGTCTGGTGATGTGAGCAGCCTCCAGCAAGCTGCTCTCTCCACCCCTCCCACTCCCGCCCGAGAGGCCAAGGCACGAAGGCAAGGAATCTATTTTAGAAATAATTCCACCGAAAATTGTTTTTTAATTGCATCTATGTGTGAATTTCACAATATCGTCATGTTGGCCAAGAGCAGGTCAAATGTCGGAACTCTCTATTTTCTGTGAACATTGTGAAGAGGCTTCTCACAGTGTTTCAGAACTGTCTACATAGTTAAAACTCTTAAGGAAGTGATTTACGGGGAGATGGTATGATTATAACTGTCCATACTCTAGGAGCATCTTTCTCGTTCACAAGCACAGATGGTGTTGGTTCACCAGATGACTGACACCTGCATCCTGAGCATGCTCTGTGGCCAGAGCAAGGCCACAATCATGTACCAGCTGACCGAGGCACGCTCCTTCCCATGTCTTTGGGCAGTTGCTGCTGGGATTCTACCCCTATGCTGGGTAGCTGGCTTTCTCAAGAGGAAGGAGTGTCCTCAGGACCTCCGCTCCTGAGGCAGGTTCCTCAGGGCTCAGGGCTCCTGTTGGCTCCTCACTGTCACCTACCAGGAAACAGATGCGACAGCAGTGCGGCTGTTTGAGCCCAATGAGGAGGTCACCATTGAGAGAACTGTGGCTTTGTGACTACATTTCTGAGGCTTACTGCTCCAGATGATCCCTCAGGTAATGGCACGTGACGGACATTTCTCCCACTGTCTTTATGTTTGCCAGTTTGCAGCGTCATTCCACATGGCAAATATAAAAATGGCATGGAAAATGTCCTCCGGAAGGTACTTTCTGTCAGTGCTCCACCGGCCTGAAAACGGATACTCCAAGATGTCCTGGCATCTCTGTCCTAATGTACACAAGTGATTACCCCCGTCCCACTTCACAAAGTCCATATATTAGAATGTTTCATTACAGCAAATGGTTGGTTGTTATTAATGCCATTATCTGCTGCTTGCAAAAGTAGCAAGCTCCCCTCCCTCACAGCCCTTCAGAAGTAGCGGGGTGCTGCACGCCTAGAATGGCGCTCATTAGAGTAGTTGCATCTCGAGAGCAATAGAGATGTGAAGGTCTCAGTTGTTAACACGGAAGTGGAGCTGCTTAAATTTGATTACCTTGTTTAATGAAGTGTCGCATTTATTTACAGCTTGACACGATGAATCACATTACGGTCACCATAAATCAGCATGTAAAAAATGGACAAATGGTTCAATAAAGTGATACATTTGGACACTTAAGAAGAGAAAGACTTGAGCTCATTCTAGTATCTCCCACTGTGAAAAATAAACGCTGTTTTGAGATCAGATCAGGAATTTCAGTTGATGAGTTGCTTCTTAAACTCTCCCAGTTTTCTTCCTATCACGGAGACCCTGAATTCTATCTTGGCCTAAATTTCCATCTTCTGGAGGCCGGAAGTGCCCTCCCCAGCCTGCCCAGCCTGGGCATCTGGGAGCACAGCACACAAACCTCTAGCCAGGCTTCCCTCCCCTTCCCCCCAGGAGGCAGAAAACATCGCAATGTCTGACAACACAATGACATCGCCAGCACCATCAGCTACTCTTGTCTCGGCCTTGTCTCTGTGCTTCTTTTAATCTGCCAGGCCGAAAGTGGTGAGCCACTTCTCAAATGACAGGATGAATGCCCACCCCTACTAGAACAGACCCCCGTGCATGTACACCATGGGTAAATCAAGGGAAGGCAAAGAGCCTGTGTATAGGAAGAGCCCAGTACGGCTGTGTATATCTAGTTACTGGGAAGGCTGGGCTCAGAAGGGTTACAGTGGAAGGTGAATCTGGGCAAAACATTCTGAAGATTGTGTCTTGAAGGAAGAAGCTGGCACCGTGGTGTGTGTCTTCATGTTGGCTGTGTGGAAATCATAATAGGAGGATCATGGTCCGGGCCAGCCCAGGGGGAAAAAATTAGAACCTATGTTAAAAATAACAAAAGCAGAAAGGGTTGGAGGGGTGGCTCAGCAGCAGAGTACCTGCCTGGCTGAGACAAAGCCCCGAGTGCAAACCCCAGCATTGCCATCAACAAAGAGAACATGTGTGGAGTCGGGTCAGTTCTGAGTTTGTGTCGTGTTCCTCCTGCCACTGTTTTACCACTCACGGTTTCTCCGCCCAGGCTGCTCACACAGCTCTGTGCACCAGGGGAGAGCAGGAAGGCTGCTATGGCTCGGCTCCGGGTAAGCACCGACCGGGTGTGCAGCCCACCTCAAATCCATGGCCTCTGAACCCCAATGTCCTCAGGATGTGGCTGGGGTGGGGGAGGAGGCATTGGGAGAACCCACCCCGGCCAGGTTGACAGCATCTACCGGCCGCTGAGGGCACCACTCGGGGAGCTGACAGCGTGGGACTCATACTCCTGCGAAACAGAATCTCTTCCTTGAATTCACAGAAGACATCTGCTCATAGGTGAGAGAGAAACACGGCAGCAAGGAAGCAAGGCGTCATCAGGATTTGCCACAGCCAGCAGCACAGCAGTGCGTGGTCTTTGGTCTTGACTCAGATGTGGTGGAGATGCACTGCAGGTTTAATTACTGGCTTCATAATCCAACAAGACTAGTCACTAGTGGTGTGGCCTGGGGAAACTGACCAGCTCTCCACCTATGAACTGCATATACCGACACCTGACTCTCCAAGAGCCTCCTGAAGGTGAAATGGGACACGGGGAGCTAGCTTAGGGCTGCTGGTCCTCTCCCCACCTCCCCCGTCTCCCTCCCTGTTTACATACTTCTCTCCCTCAGCTGTGTGGAAATACACACAAGGTCTCTTTGTGGTCCACAGGCCAGCTGAGCATGTCATGTGCCCTCACACCCCACGTGTTTGTGTGCGGGGATTCTGGGTATATTGAGGACGTCTGTGAGAAGAATGGCTCTCATGGGGCCCTGGGGTACCTGGAGTCTGGAGGGCTCACTCCTCCTCGAGCAGTGATTCCGGGAACATGGCCCCTGCCCGTGTCCCCACACCCCCAGAACTGGAGTGCCAGAAGGGTGACATTTCCCAGGCCTTGGTGCTTTTACATCCATGGTCCAGCTTCCTGCAGTAGATCGAGGCCTTGGCTGGGGTGGGGGGTAGGGTGAGGCAGAGCGGTGGGACTGTTGTGGTTCTTCATCTATTTGCTAACTTAGATAGAACCCCATGTGCAGTCTAGGGAGTGTTCACCCAACTTAGAAGTCTCCCTGAACCTGTGCCTCGTAGGATATAGTTCATGTTCCAGGGGAGGATGTTCAGGGATCAGTCAGAGATCGGTGCCCACGGCCACTCTGAACAGCAGCTTTGCTCCTTGGCAGCCCGTGGCTGCTGTCTGGGCTTGCACCGCCGCCGTGGGCTGGCACACCGCTCTCCCCCGGCACACCGCTCTCTCTCCCGGAAAAGGCCGGCAGCAGAGGGGAGTCTCCACCTCCAGCACAGGTGGGTGGGTGGAACAGGAGGGAACTGGAGCTGGGCCTCGACGTGGCAGGTATGGCTGCTTGGGGGAAGCGAGTCGGCTGCCACCTGTTGGACAGCATGGTGACCCTGTCCTCACGAGATGGTTTCAGGTGCCAGCGAAGGATCTCTGATGAAAGAAAACATTCCAGCAGTCCTGGCTGTGGAATATGCCCGAGGCAATTGCTTTGATATATTCACGTTAAGCCTCTTCCTTTATGTTTACAATTAATCCGTGGTTATCCACAAACCATCTTTTGGCTTGTAGAGTACTAGTAGAAAAGAACCAGCTTCTTCCTTTTCAATGTGTTCTTTTCTAAACGTTTCCTTGAATACCGCACATAATAGCATTTGCATAGCCCTTTACATTTCCAGAGAACTTTCCCACACACAGCCTAATTTTAGTTCCCTTAAGCCTCACTACGAACCTGTGCAGTAAGACTTACAAGATGATCTCTCTTGTCTCCGGCAAATGAGAAAGCTGAACACAGAATTATTCCCTGAACATTTCTCGCCACACCATTGGCAGAGGCTGAGGCTGGAGGAAAGGGCGGGGCGGTGGGAATGACAGGGCGGACGGCTGCTGCTTCCGGTGTGTTGATGACCTGTCCTCCCAGTATTCTGCAGGGAAGACGACAGGATGTAGAACTCAGGAGATCTGCTGCGGTTTCCGTCTCCAGACTTCTTTATTCAGTGGGACCTGCTTTGCATAGGAGAATCCGTGATGAACAGATGAACAGAAGCAAATGGCTGCAAGAGAAGCATCAGCTAGCTTTCTGCAGGGTTTGCTGTAGTCAAGGCATGCGGGCCCATTGATACATCTGCATGCCTGCACTCACTGTACTCATTATCTTATACCCTTGTCCTTGACTTACTGAAATAGAAACCTTCCGAGGCGAATTGTGACCTGGGGCCGCTGCTTCAGTTCAGTCCCAGTCATGGGTCACTACGCGCCCCCGGAAGGTTGACACCTTCGGTTAGAGCATCCTAGCTGCTAGGGTGGGTGTGGCTAGGCCTTGCTGCCTGGAGGGCTGCCCACCGTGGGACCTGCTGTGACACATGGCCGTACAGTGCGGAGAGTGGCAGCTTTGTTCTGAGCACCAGTGGCCTGGAAGAGGCCGCTGGATGAGGGGAGAGGAACAGGGGCCTGAGCCATCTTGAAGCCAGCGTCCCAGAGGAGAGCAGAGAAGCGACCGCATCCCTCCCTCTGGAAAATGAGGGTGGGTGGGGCAATAACAGTATAGTCTCTGGGCGTTATCCATCCCAGCTCTAAGTAGGTGTGTAACTGGTTTAGAATTCTAAGACTTTGCAGTAGTGTTGGATCAAAGGCAAGCCTGGCCAGGACGGCTTCCGACGGATGCGGACAGATCACACTAACCTCCTCTCCCCTGGGCCCCTCCTGGGCTCAGCGCCGTCCCAGGACCCGGAGCTGGGCGGGGCTGTGAGCACACAGTCAGGGCTGCTGAGAACAGAGGGGTGGGGAGGCCGGAAGCCCAGCTCTGGCCTCTACCTCCCAGGCCCAGCCCACTGCTCTGCTGACATCAGCCATGATGACAGGTGGGGTCCACCATCCCAAGACGGGTTCTAGGCACACCCACTCTTGCACATCTTAATCCTGAGAGCTCTAAGGAGCAAGCCGAAGACAGCATCAACTCTCCCACAAGACAACCTCAGAACCCCTCTTCCTGAGGGATGGTTTGCTTCCTGGCTTGCTCTTCCTCCCGCAGAGCCCAGGGAGAGGCCTTGGCTTCGCATCTCCTTACCAGAGTAATCTCTCTTCCTCTCCCTGTCCCTGTCCCTCTCCTTCTCTCTCTCCCTTCCCTCTCCCTTTCCTTCTCTCTCTCTCCCTCTCTCCTTCCTCTCCCTCTCTCCTCCCTCTCCCTTTCCTTCTCTCTCTCCCTCTCCAGTTCTCTCTCCCTCTCCTTCTCTCTCTCCCTTTCCATCTCCCACTCCTCTCTCTCTCCTTCTCTACTTCCCTCTCCCTCTCCCCCCTCTCCCTCCTCCCCCCTCTGTGCATGCATGAAGGCCAAAGTAAGAAGAGTTAGCTTCACCTCTTCCTCTCTGCCTGGCATGGCCACCACTCTCTGGCCCTTCCTTCCTGTCTACTCTTGTTGCCCTGACCTTCCCTGGAACTTACTATTATCTTCTATGCATTGCAGCCAACATTCATATGACCTTATAATTATGGGACTGAGAAGAAACATGAAATTCAAAATAAAACAATTCTCAAGGATCTGTTCAGTCTACTGGATCTAGTCCTGGAGAGTAATGTATAGCTCTCTGGAGCAAACCCTGCTCCAAGGCCTCTCACGAGCTTCTGGGCAAGTGGAATCTGTGCCTCTGTTTCTCCATTTGCCACCTGGGGTTACAGTAGCAGTCACGTCATAGAAACTCTAGGAGATTCAACTCCTTGGCACCATCAGGGTCCTTAAAATGGGTCTGAATCACCTGGGCTGCTCTGTAGCTATTTGTCTGGTAACTTTGGGCATGCACCTTCTAGAGGCCCTGTGTTCAGGAAAACCAGGATGTGAGTATTGTGGAGGGGACAGGGCTCAGCCCCCCCAGGGAGCCCCTCAGCAAAGCCAGGGGGGAGATTGAGTGCACCGAGTCACAAGAATTATTACATAGAGGAAACATTGCATGTGGGGGACAGCCCCACATTTTAAACAATCCGTCCTTCATAGTTTTAGATTTTTGCCTCCTTACATCATTCTCCCTTCAGGTTGATTAATATGGCAAAAATCCAATTTTGCACACCCTGTTGCTTTTATTTAATTAAAAGTAAAAGAAGCCATAAAGTGCAAATGATGTTTCCTTTCTTAAAAAAAAATGCCTTACTTAGTCCTGCTGGAAACTTCCTCTGCCGAGACCCACTTGGGAGATTTTCATTCCAGGAACTTTTTATGAAGTTCTAAGAGACGAATTAGGTGATTTGAATACGTTAACATTGCATTTGCTGCTTTGAAGAGCACGTTGCAGACCTTAAGTGATACATGCTGTGGGACTGGTCAGCTGGTAGGACTTCATTAGTAGAGATTGTGTAAAACACTTACAGACCCTTCATCAAAGACCCATTCTAGAGCAGGCAATAAGATAGGAACGCCTAGCAGATAACAGACAATAAGATGATGTTAAGCAAAATGAACCCCAAGACAGGGACACAGTAGTTTTTTTCTTTTTTGCTATTGTTTTTGGCGTATTTATAATGTACTACGTGATTTTTTTTGTTTCTCTTGTATGTTCTTCCCCCGTGGTATAACCCCTGTTTTCACTGTATTTGATTCTGGTGTTCTGCATCTTGTAAATACACTTTTCTAATTTGGGGAGGAGAAGAGAAATAACAAAATGCTTAAATAAGGACACAGATTGAACCATTGTAACATTGAGCTGTACAAGACACTATGTTGAAAATGAACTTTACAACTTGGGGTGGGGAGAGAGGGAGGAGTTGGGGAGGAGGGGAGGGAAGAGATGGTAAGGGGAAAACAATGCTCATTAGAAAATGTATTCATTACCCTACTTATGTAACTGTAACCCCTCTGTACAGTATTTTGACAATAAAAAAGTATTAAAAAAAGATAGAGGCCACCCAGCAGAGAACAGGGAATAAGGTAGGGACCGCCTGGCTTAGACAGGAAATGAGGAGGACTGCCTGGCTTAGACAGGAAATGAGGTAGGACCACCTGGCTTAGACAGGGAATGAGGTAGGACTGCCCAGCAGAGAGCAGGCGTGCACTTGTAAGCTGTGCTGTTCGTCTGTGGAGGGTCACCAGACCCTAGGGTCAATGGAAGCAGAAGTTGTGCGAGGCAGACCTTCCTTCACAGAATTCAGACAGACACACGGCGCGGCAGGACTGGTTTTCAAGGATGAAGAATTCATACGTGTGTGTGTGTGTGTGTGTGTGTGTGCGTGTGTGTGTGTGTGTTTCAGATTTGGACACCGACCACGGCTAGCCCAAGGTCTTGCTTCTGTCTTCCTGGGAGGAGTGAGGGTGGGTGGAGTGGTGTCAGCCTTCTCTGACCTCCTCTTCGCAGGGTGGGGAAGGCCTGGAGGAGAGAGAGAGAGCCCTTCATCCACAATGGACATCCTTCCGCACCTGGCCACCCATGGCTCCATCTCCTCCTGGGTCCTGGGTCCACCGCCAGGGGCCCGGTCTACCACCAGGAGCCCGGTCTACCGCCAGGGGCCCGGTCTACCGCCAGGAGCCCGGCCCACCCTCGAAGAAGGCAGAGTCCGCGGTGAACCCAGGGGCTGGAGGAGATGGGGAGCCAAGGCCCCCCGCAGGCCCCACAGGGCACAGAGCGCTTCTCCAGGATGCCTTACATGTGT
Organism: Dipodomys ordii; assembly: GCF_000151885.1. Lineage (NCBI taxonomy): Eukaryota > Metazoa > Chordata > Mammalia > Rodentia > Heteromyidae > Dipodomys > Dipodomys ordii. Next base: position 2,254,364 of record NW_012267307.1, read on the forward strand.
GGCGTGGAGGGAGGGTTGGTGGAGCGGTCTCTCTCCTCCGGGCCTTCCCCGCCCTGCAGAAGGGAGGTCAGAAAAGGCTGGCATGAAGGAGGCCGGGACCTGAAGGCCTGGGCCCTGGGACGAGGGCTGAGGCTCGGAACCACCGTGGGACTGGACACAGGAGTGGACCGGACCCTAGGTCTAGAAGACGCCCCAGGCCCACGCGACCCTCACCCAGGTTCCCAGGGGTGTGGGGCTGGGCCAGGCTTGGTCTGTGCCAGACTCCACACCCCTCCTCTGCCTGGGCTCTGTTCCCCAGGTCCGTAGGGAAGGGGACTGTCACAGGCCTCACTCCCAGGTGGACAGCACGTGCAGGGCGGGCCCCCCAGAGCCAGGGCCACTCCAAACTGTGAACAAGGACCTAGGGACGGTCCCCCAGACCCAGCCTTCCTCCTCCCTGTCTTCCCTCCTGGGCCTTCGCCTGTCCCCACGCAGGAGGACGGCTCTCCTTCCTCCCCCTCTTCCTCCCTCCCCATCGCCCAGTGCTCTTCTTTACACACAGCCTCCTGCCCAGCTTTACAGCGCTTCCTTCCAACTCAGCAAGCAGACATGCTTTTAAAGATGGGCTGATTTATAGAAAGAAATAAAACGATGTGAAGGCTGATAACGAACAGATTGGAGGACGAAAGCAGAGCAGCAAGCCCAGGCCTGGCCTGTGTGGGTCCATGCAGGTCAATCTCCCCCCTCCGCTCGCTCTCTCCCTCCCTCCCTCCCCCTCTCTCTGCCAAAGCTTGGCACAAATGTTGGGATCTTTTGGCCTCTCCCTTTCTCTCCCCCATCTTTTTTCTTTCTCTTTTATGTTCCCTTTTCAAAACAAAAGAAAGAAAGAAAGAAAATTGCACACACATCAGCACGGCAGCATGTATGTTTGCTCATGTAAAGGGGTAAAAGAAAAAAAAAAGAAAGGAAAAGAAAACCAGTGCATTGTGAGACGCGCTCTGCTGCGATCGACAAGGGTTTATTATTCTGAGCGGCACTCAATCAAATGGGGCCCTCTGAACAGAGAGTGATGCTGGCGAATCGTCCTGGGGGCTTTTTTTCTGTGTGTGAGTGGTATCCATCTGTCAGCTGTCAGTGCCAGTGAGAGATATACAGGCCTGTCACTTCTCCTCACCCAGCATTTACAGCTGCAGCACAGCCCACGCCATCCTGATGGAGCCCACCGAGCAATCTCAGCGGGACTCTGCAGGCCAGGGTGGCAGGGAGAGAGGTCACGACAGGGCCGCAAGAGACGCTAGCGATGTCCACCAGCCAGACGCGCAAACACTAGCTGCATTTGTTTCCAGAAAGAAAGCATTAAAAAAAAAACCAAACCATTTAGAAGGTAATGTTACTGTACTCTGTTTTCCAGAATGTCTTAGATGGATTTTAGGGTCTGTAAAACCCATAACTACAAAGAAAAGTCATACACCAGTAAATGAGTTCACCAAGGTAGCCCTGGTGATATGGACTTTTCTTAATCAGCAGAATATAAGGAAAACATATGTTTTTATGCCTTCCGTATATAAATTACATAACTACAAAGACTACATATATGCATCATAGTTTGGATAATGGAATACATATTTAATACGTGTTTGTAACACAAAAATGAGCATCGCAAACCACGGGCATGTCTGCAGATGTGAAAAAAAAACTGGGTTAATTTTGATATGGAAACACCCTATTAATCATTTCTCCAGAGCTCCATTGGCCTTTCCAATATGTTTATTTATGGAGTGATTTCCACTTAATTGAATTATTTTAAACTAACGGTGGTTCTGGTTTTGTGGTGGTCCTTCTGCAGAAAGTTCTCTGCACAATACATGTGTTGGAGGAAGTGCCTGGCCCTTTACACGCTCTCTGCCTCTCACAGGAACTCTGCTCACCTTCCATCCTGTTCTCCGCTTCCCATCCGCCTTCTGCTGGGACCCGTCGGAAAGCTTCCTTTCCTGTTTCCTGTTGCATTGACACCGCTCCAGTTATAGAGGACATTGGAAAGGTGGATATATTTGGGCTTGCCCAGCTCCTAAACTCTAAGTTAAAAAATTAAAGGGCTAGGCGAGTTCTTGGGAAAATAAAGTTAATTGACAGTAGAATCACTGAAACAAAGAAGAAGCTAGCTTCAGCTTTCCAACGGGATTTTAAGATGCAGTGGCCCACGGTGCTCTGAGGCAGGGGTGGGAAGAAGGCGGCGGAGGCAGGAGAAGGTCACCGGTGGCAGAATGAGTGTTTTGGCATAAAAGCTTCAGACACTGGGTGACACACCTGCCCCATGGAGTGTGTTCTTCGTGTCGGTACCGGGCAGCCCGTGGCTGTGGACAGAGACAGCAAACAATTGCTGCACTTCTGAGCTCCTGTCCTCTGTTGTAGGAAACCAGCAGAATAAATGCTAACCTCAGAGGCTGTAAGCAGGCTGCAGAGACCACAGAAACCTGGGGAGGTCAGACAGGAAGGCGGTCTAGCACAGCGTCAGAGAGGGAGTGGCTGCAAGGTCTCAGGCCTGGCTGGATGGATCAGAGGCAGTCTGTGGTGCACTTGCTTCTGGGAGAAAATGCTTCAGACCAGAGGCACCAGTCAACACTGGTTTAGAAGAGACGAAAGCATTTTAGGCACATACCAGTTCCCTATTTCTGCTGTAACAAATCTCCATAAACAAAGAACAGTCAAGAACTTACAGTTCTGGAGAGTGGAAGTCTTCAAATGAAGATGTCTTCAAAGAAGGCATTGCTGTTCCTTCTGAAGGGGCAGCATCTTCTCATCGTCAGGCTTCTTTCTCTGTCTTTGTCTCTGTCTGTCTGTTTCTGTCTCTCTCCTCCTTTCTCCCTCAGCTTCTGCTACTCCACCTCCTTCTCTGGGACACCCCCTGCTATCATGTCTTCACCCATGCCTTCAGATGCCCTTTGGACAGGTGGCAGTAGCATCTGGTCACTGGGTGGGTAGAGAACATTGGCCAGATAACCAGAGGCAAAAATGACTTGAAGACCAAAGCTGACAGGGCAAATCATGCCCCGCATCCTGGGAGGAGCCCTGGTTGTACGTGGTGTGGCTGCATCCTGCCTGGAAAGATGGGAGGGAGAGCAAGTCTAGACAAATAGGGAAGACATATCAGACCCCCATCACTGGGTCTGCTGACACCGGCTCCGTGCGTGGGGGTGACAGCTTGGTTCGTGCCATTTTACCGCCTGAAGCACCAGCGTTCACAGACATTTCACAGCCAGTGAGACTGTGCAGTTCTGATCACAGACACATTCACCACGTGTGGACACGTCTGCACAAACTCACTGTGGTGAGCAGACTCTGGTTCCCTTCACCTGGAGCAAGCAGCCACAAATTCATTTATACCGTGGTCAGACCTGCCACAGTCAAGAAAGAAAGCTGGAAGATGACGGTGGAAGTGTCCATCATGAGCGCCGGTCAGTGGGAAAGACCGGAGCAGAGCCGTAGCCACGGCCGTAGCCGAGGCCGCGGGTTACGAGGTGCTCAGGACACCTGCACCCCACAGGGATAACACTTTCAGGATGTCCCCAGTGACCTTGCTCAACAGAGGAAAATTGACAGGAATACAACAGATGGCCGTGTAGAAGTTATTCTTTCCTGAGGGGCGGGAGAGGTGGGCCTTGGTGGAGGTCGAGAGCAGGGGTGGGTGAGGGTGTAGGGGGAGCCATGACTGAAGCTATCATGATTAAGAATCCCAGGAGGCAGAGAGATCTTTATAAATGTAGTTAAGCTTCAGGATAGAAAGCGACAAGGCCCTGGACAATTGGATCTAGAGAAACCTGCTCTCCACAAGGTGCCAAGAAGAATATTCTGGGGGTTGGAGTGATGAAGAATGATGGCTTCTTTCTCATTGTTTGGAAGTCACTGGATTGCATAGTGTTTCCATGACATCATCGTCCACACAATTTGTACTTCCTCCCTTCTCTCCTCCGTCCTGATTCCCACCTTCCTCCCCCACTTCCTCTCTTCTGTCCTCCATCTCTTCCTCCAGTCTTTCTCCCTTCCCTCCTCTCTTCCCTTCTCTACTCTTTTTCCTTTCCTTCTTCTTTCCTTTTCTCCCATCCTCCATTCCTTCTTTTGTCTTCTTTCCTTTCTTCCTTCCTCCATCCAATCCTCCTTTTCTTTTTTCCTATCTCCCTTCTGTCTTTTTTCCCTATTTTCTTTCCCCTTCCTTCCTCCTTATATTCCTCCTCTCCTGCTCTCTCTTCTTCCCTTCCTTCCTTTCTTTTCTTTTATCCTTTTTATCCTTTCTATTCCTGCGAAATGAAAACAGGCCTGTCTTTCAAATCACAGTCTCTCCTTGTGTCTTTGAAAAAGTGTGAGTTACACACACACCATGCACGCTGAGAAGCAGGTTGGATGCAGTGTGTGGTAAGAGTTGGTCTGGTCTCGATCGTATCAGGAGGCTTTGACTAACAGGAGATAATGGAGTTTTTGAATTCATACATTGCTTTTATGGTTATATACACAGTGATGTCTAGATTCATGGGGCCTGAGCACAATTAAAAGCTTCTCAATGGAAATAGGAAGTCTGCGTCGTCTTTGACGTCGACACGGTAGGTTAGTGACTAGCGGCAGCCACGGTGCTGAGCTCTATTCAGGCTTTAGGGCCTACGCACGAGAGGACGTCAGCAAGTTTGAAGTATTTGGCAGTAACTGTTATGAGCCATAATGAGATGCAAATGCGGGATGAAAAGAACGGCAACGAGTGTGTTTTGTGTATTGACATTTTTATTAGTAAAATATAACTAAAAGAACACAATTGACAAGGATAAAATTTCCCAACCAGCAGTAGCCCAATTACAGCCTGGAGATCCTGTCAGGCGTCGGGACCATTACAACGCATGGTCCTCATCACCACGCACCACGGAAAACAAACCCGCACAAAATACCTTGTCAGGGCAAATTCCCTTCTGCTCCAGATACCAAGCATCTAACAATTTTCTCCCCAGGAAAGGCAATAAAGAGAATGCGTTAGAGTAACAATAATAATAATCCCCAGGGTTATAATTTTTTCAGTCCATTCCAAATTTCCAAAAGTCCCAAGAAGTCTAGTGGAGCTGTAAGAAATCCTGCGAGAGGAGGCCACAGCCTCCAGGTTGGGGCTACAAGAGAGAGGGCCATGGGAGAGGAGGCCACAGCATCAAGGTTAGGATCACAGGAGACAATGTCCAGATTACAACCATAGCGGCATTTCTAGATTACCAGTCTCTTGGCACAGTACCAGCGGCAGTAGGGTCTGAGAGGAACTCTGAGGCTAGCACTGGGTAGGAGCAGGACCGTGGTCAAGTCTGGAAAGAAAGCAAGGGTTGAGCGGCATCCTGACACACCCAACAGGAGTCGGTTGACTTGAGTTGGTCCCATGTTTCTCTGCCCTGTCACACTGCTTACTTCTCCTACCTCATCTTCTACTCCATCCCTGTGTCTCAGTATCAAACTTGGCCCCACCCAGGGAAGTTCTTCAAGCAGGTGCAGCCTTCTGGCCCAGGAGAGGCTCCCCCTCCCCTTTGAGACACCTTCCCTCGGTTCTCCTGCCTCTGCTGGTCTTCTCTAAGCCAAAGTGTCTCCTCAAGAGGTAACATACTCTGCTGGTCATGATAAAGTTAGAGAGGATTTAAGGTCTCACCTGACAAAGCAAAAGCATGAATTAAAATACAGAAAAAATAGTTTCAAAACTGTTTTAAAGAAATGGACATCTGGCAAGAAAGGACAGAGATTCCTGAGAGACAGAGGCAAGTGAATGAAACTTTCTGGCAGCTCCAGCTAACTTCTTGGAGAGTTTCCAAGCACTGGTGCAGGAAGTAGGAAGCAGGAAGAGCCCAGAAGATGTCCTGAGTTGAGAAGACAAGGTGAAATTCAGGGGAGAATAAGGCAGTCAGAACACAGAACAAATTATGAGAGAAGGTAACTGTACAGTGAACAAACTCAAGAGAGCTGCAGGGACCCCGGGGTATTCATAAAGAACATACATGCAAGGGCACTAATTGGGCTGGGTGGAGAAAGCATCAGATTGCATTAGTGGGATGGATAAACTGAAAATCACAACAATTCAAACTTTTGTCCTTCAAATGATACGACTATGGAAATGAAGAAAAAGAATAGATTAGAATAAATAGCTAAGAAGTACGTATCTGACAAGAAAGTTGCAGTGGGACAATACAAAGAAAACTCTTGCTTTTCAATAAAGTTAAGACCAAGAACTCAGTTAAAATTGGCAAATATTTCTATCACTATGTCACCAGAGGAGATAGAAAACTGTTCAAGTAGTACATAAGAAGATGACCAACCTTGCATTAAGAAACTAGAAATCACACCACAATGCTGTTTTATATGCTCTAGAATGGCTAAACCCAAACAGCCATGCAATTTGACCATGGTAAAGATTAGAAGCCACGGAACCCTAACACACAGCAGGTGAGACATGCAGCCACAAAGGAGAACTGGAAGCTACTTCAACGGTTAGCAGAAATCTCTCCACTGGTCACCACATCCACTCGTAGGTATTTATATAAGAGCCATGTGAGTACACATTTACACAAAGACATACGTAAGGGTTCTAAATTATAATAAAGTATATTGCTTGGGCAAGGGAAAAATTAACATAAAATTGATATAAAGAATCCTATTAGATTGGTGGAAATAATCTAAAACTGACTCATGATAACAGTTACAAAACTTGGTAAATTTATTTAAAAAATTGTATTTCTTCCATGAAGTGGGGGAACTGCATAGTGTGGCAAACGTTATTGTTTATTTAGGAGGCAGTGCACTCACTCACACAGAGGAGGGCATAGCTCATGTCCCCAGTCTACCTGAAAATAAGGAGACTAGCCAGAATAGTTTTGCTATAGAAATAGGGGGAAATTTTCCTAAATGAAGCTCTGGTTTCACTTAAATATTAAAAAATCAAGAACAGAAAGGAAGATAGTATTTCCATGTAACTTAATTGTATCCCAGAAGAAAAACAACAACAAACTTAACTTTAGGAACAGACAATTACACAATGTCTTACTACATCCCATCTAAGAGGAATAGTTATAAAAGGAGAAACTGTCATTATGTGGAGGAAGAAATCAGGTGGTTGTACTTGATCCAGAACTATGAGATCCACATAGGTTAGAGATGTTTTGGAAATTGGGAATGACTAGGAATTACAAGAGCAACTCACACAGCCTTAAGAAATGAGAGCTACAATGTCTGTGGTGAAAATACACTAAAGAGGTCCACACAGGAAAGACTGTTGGAAGCAAGGTAGTTGAATCTGAAGGTTCAGAAATAGGAAATTGTTTGAAATGGACATGGAAAATAATTTTTGTTGAAAATATTTAAATTTGATAAAAATAAAAAACCCAGATACAAGAACCTCAGAGAACTGTGAGCACAAGAAACATGAAGAGCAGCCGCTAGGGACCAGTATGAGGGACTTGCTCATCCCACCTTTTCACTTAATTTGTAAACAGACAGAGGATAGGAATTTGCTATCTGCATAGGAAACAAGGTAAGAATTTTTGCAAGTGAAGACGCAGTAGAAAAGCATCATTATATAACATCTACATCCATATTTAATATATATACCACACAAAGTCTGGTAAGTATTCATACATATAGACATAAAGATACATCAGGAGGGCATTTTCAAAAGTTATAGAAAGCCTTGTCTTTAAGGTCATGTGAATGCTTTGTTGGTACAAAATCCATAGCCCTGAAGGAGAAACCATGCATAGGATCTTCATTTCTTATGACTTTTTTTCTCAAATTTTTCATTTCTCCTCATGTTTCTAATCTCTACACACAGCCCTTTCATTTCTTCTTCTTTCTAATCTTCATTTCTATATTTCTAGGGTCAATTACAGTTTTAGCTTCTAAAACTATTAAAAAGTTCTACATCATTTTCATCAGGTGTAAAAGGCAATGATTTTCTGGTTAGTGACATATTTCCTGTTAAGTAATATGTATATAATACTATGTTTATTGCTTTTCTAAATTCATTTTTTATGAAGACTTTGAGCCAACTGTGCAGGAACTTGTTTTGTTTACTCACCACTGAAACAGTAGATGGTCCTTCAGGCACTGTCTGCAAGAGAACCCTGTGCACAGGAAGCAGGACGAATGGACAGGAAGACTTCAAGGAGCCTGTACTCACCAAGAACTCATACTCACAGCATTCCTGTTCCCTGAGGACTCACACCCACGGCTTTTGTATTCGACTGTGACTCATACCCACAGCTGCAGTATTTAACTAAGACTCACACCTACCATCCTCATGTCTACTAAGGACTCACACCTACAGCTCTAACATTCATTGAGGACTCACACCTACAATTATTGTATTCACCAACAGCTCACACCTATCGCTCTCATGATCATGGAGGACCTACAATCACAGTGGTCAGGTTCACCAAAGACTCACAAGCCCAGTCCTCTGCGTTCACCAAGAACTCACACCTACAGCTATTGTGCTCACCAAAGACACACAAGCACAGATCTTACATTCATCAAGAACTCCCAACCACAGTTCTTATGTTCACTGGGCTCACACCCACACCAACCAAGAACTCACATCCACCACTGTTGTGCTCCCTGAGGACTCACACCCATCATCTCCTCACCTGTGCTGCTGTTCCTGGTCCTTCCTGCTTCTCACAGCCTCTGTTCCTTCTTCTCCATCCTTCTGATTTTCAGCTGCCTGCTCTAACTACAGCCTGCAGCAGAGGTGAAGTTATTCACTTTGCTCAGTCCACTCTGGTATCCCTGTCACAGATGGGTATGAAGAATTGTCTAAACACCTGAGGTCCTTGTTACTGAAGATGCTCTCAGAGGCCCTGCTCTGCGCCCACCTCCCCCGACCCCTCCATGTACACCACGTCTTGCCCTTCTTCACCCCACTCATGGTGCTGGAGATGAAATGCAAGGCTGGTACACAGGAGGCAAACATTTGTGGCTGAGTTATGCCCCACATCTCAGCCCTGCAGGGGCTTTTAAAGGTTTTTGAAGGGCTGTGGCTTATATTGGAAACTTCAGATTATGTGTATCCCCTGGATTCAATAAAAATGGAGGTTGAATTTTGTCCTCTGTCTTGCATTAGTGTTTTATAGTTAAGAAAAGCATTCACAATTTTGCACTTACTACTTTTAACTTTAAACACGGTGTGTCTCCAGGCCCTGACACTGGAGACTGGCATATATATCCTTGAGAGGCCTCGAGATCAGTTCCAAGGAACCTGTTATTTTGTTTTGTTGAGCTCCTCAGCACTGGCCTGGCCAAGAGAGCCAACTCGACTCTGAGTGAATGCAGCCATTCCTTTGCTTTTCATTTTTGTCTTCCTCTTCCTCTTTCCTTTTGTTCTATGTCCCCACCCCTCAGTCCTGATCCTTTGAGTCCTCTGGGGTTGGGCTGGCTCCAATATATTTCAGAGCCACAATACAAGTCTTGTGGTACTCAGAATAATGACTCCAACGAGGTTCACATACTGGTCCTTAAAGTCTAAGAAAACATCATCTCACAAGGACAAAGGACTGCACAGATATGTCTGAGGATTTTGAGACACAAGATTATGCAGAATTAGCTGCACAATGCCAATGTCATCATGGAAAGTCTTGCCTTATAAAAGGTATGGGAGAGAGAGGAAAATAGCCACAGTGTGTAGGGCCTCTGGAAAGGGAAAGGGCGGGGAAGCAGAGCCTCAGAAGGAGCAAAGTCCTTGTGGTATCTTGATTTCCTCCTTGTGGGGCTCTGACCCACAGAACTACTGGTTAGTACGTCTATGTGTTTCAAACATTCTTGGTGGTCTATTTGTTATACATACGGTTGGAAACTTGTACAGGCATTTCCTTCAGGGAACTCTGTGTAGTAGGACTGACAGTCAGATACCATGATCCAGCTCAGCTGATCAATTGCCTTTGCTTTCCCAAGTCCTTGTCTCCCCTTGTGCTATTTCACTTGACTCTCTGAGCTAGAGACAGCCAGAAGGGCTGTCTTACAAATTTTAATAAAACCATCAAAGTTTAAAGCCAAGTGAGAGAAAATTACATTGGCAAACGTATTTTTATCATTTAAAAATTAAAATAATGCCTCCTCATTGCATCATTTCTCCTTATTCAGGCTAAACTGTCACAATCCTCCTATTAGTTCTTACTATGGCTAGTTCCATAAATTTGTCATTATTCTCTTGAAATTCTTTAGCTTGGCAATATTTAATTCAATGTGCAGTTAGTAGAGCTAGACACCAAACATGACATGATTAGGTAAAAGTAGCCCAATTACCTAAAACTTAGTGAATGTTTTCTACCTAATGATTTAAAAAAGAATTTGATTTACTAATTTAAGACTTTCAAATGTCCCTTAAATGTTATCTGTAGTTTTAGCTTGAGGGCTGGAAAGTAGAGCCTCAGGGTGAGGTATAGAAGCAGGAATCTAAAAACCAAGTACCCTGAAGTATAAGTTTCATACTCTCACTATACTGCTGGACTATTGCTGGCTGAACTTAGGTTCTATGTGAACTATTACTGGTAAAATATTCCTAGTGACAAAAAGTGGGCTGTGTAATTAAAGAAAACTTTGTCCTACAAAAGTCACAGCAGAAGTAGCAAAGACAAAATGCAACCAAAGAAGAATATCAAGTCATGTGAGAGGAAAATCCTAATGAAATATCATTAATAATCACAGAGAAGTATCACATCAATGAGAATATAGACAAAACTCTTTAAAAAGATAATAATTAGTTTACTTGTAAGTTCTTACAAATAAAAAATAATATTTGAAATAAAACTGGGTTTGAAAAACTGCAAGATAAACCAAGGCACTCTTCCTAGGAGTAAAGCAAACACACAAACTGGATGATTCACAAGGAACAGTAAATAGAACAAGACACGAATCCTAGGGCACCACATTCAACCTGAAAGAATTTGTAAAACTTCAACCCTGAATGAGATGAGAATTCAGATGAAACAGGCTCATTGTGTGTGGAGCACAAGCTCACAGCAACCAATAAAATGCTAGTCACAAACACAACTCCCTCATGCTTTGAAAAAGAGACACCAACGACGAAGCTGTAAGACTCATCCTGACCCATCGTCCTCCACCTGGATTTCTTCACCTCCTCACCCTGCCATTCAAATACACACTTTTCCAACCATTTAAATTCTCCAAGACTTCTTACAAGGAGTCACTGGAAAGGCTTTCTTCATCCTCCCCTCCCCACCCCCACCTCAGCAAATGGAAAAAATCAAGAAAGGAAAGAACCTGGAGCCCAGGACTGGGAATCAGCAGGATGACAATCAAGTGAGTCTCAGGATGGGCTGGGAAGGGCCTGGCCCTGCCTGCAGTGGAAAGTAAGACTGCAGGTGAGCTATCGCAGGACCAACGGTGGGGCAGGAGGTGTGACCAAGTGTTTGGGGTGATTAGTCCAGTGCTCATAGAACTGAGCAAATGATCAACAGGAGGAAGGATTAACTCCAGGGAAGCATGCAGAGTCATCCATTCACAGAATTGGAAGAATGGCTTTGGGCTCCTCCATGGCTCAGTGGTGAGGGGCACGCTCAGGGCCATGCCCACGAAGATGTGGACAGTACGTTCAATCGCAAGATGATGGCACTGCTCCACTTGGTGATATGGGGAGAAGGGACTTAGATAAATCCTACTGGAAAGTCAACAGTCTCAAGATTTATGCCTCAGACACCAGTATCTACTTGCATCCACAGATCCAACTGACCATGTGCTCTCTGGCAGCACTGACCCAAGTGATTTATGTGCTTTAGCTCCACATCACAGAAGAGACTGGAGCTGTGACCTCATGCCCTGGGCTCAGGGCCACGCAACCCCTGTGCCGGGAACGTGCCAGACGGGTCAGGGCGACAGGATGGAGAGCGAGCTCGAAATAAAAGCATAAATTATTGATCATCCTCACTATAAAACACAGGCGATATTCAAGACTTCAAAAGCCCCGAATTATAAAATCAGAACAAGTACCGTCTGATGGGGGAGATGGCTCGGGGAGGTCCGCTGGGGTCCTGCCACTGTGGGCGGGAGCTTGCGCCTACATCACAAGTTGTGAGGTCCCACATCCCCCTCTTCTGAGACGGAGAGACCAGCATTAGGGAGAGAGCACCATGTCCCCTGGGTGTGGGAGGCCTGGAGCCTGGCTCTTCTGTGGAGGAGAACCAGAAGCTCCCAGTACGTGAGAGGTGTCACACAAGGGCATTGTGGGGACCCCCAAGAGGCAAGCGAGGGGGGCACATTTCCTTCCTCCAGACACCGAGAGGCACACTGTGACACAGCCGCTTCTACGCACTCTACTGTCCCTTCCCTTCTTCCCTGCAGCCTCACCCCTTGGTTTTCCACGGGTTATGATGAGCTACCTTGACTGCTACGGTCCCCACAGGCTTTTTTTTTTATTTCATGATTTTTTATTGTGAAAATACGTACAGAGGGGTTACAATTACATGAGCAAGGTAATGAGTACATTTCTTATCAAGCATTGTTGCCTGCTCCTTTGTTTCCCCTTCCCATCCCTTACCGTATCTCCCTTTACCCCGTCCTCGGCAAAGTTGTAACTTTCACTTTTTGACATAACACCTTGTATATCTCGTTGTTGCAGTGGGTCCACCTGAACAGGCCTACAGCTCGCTCTGCGCCTTATTCCTTCTCCCCATCAATCCTCGCTTCTGGTTTCATGAGGCTGTTGTCCCCAGGAGTGGCTCATCTCCCTAACAGATTCCCTGCAAACTGCTAACAGTTGGGCATTTCCAAACGTCACAGGTGCCTGGCAGCAGGTGTGTTTAGAACTCGCCTCGGTCTGGCTTTGTCCTGGCAAAGGCCAGGAGCAGAGCTGGAAGCCTTGGCCTCAGAGGAGAGCAGTCCCGGCCTGCTGAGGCCCCCACCCAGTCTGACACTCAGAGGCAGCCTGCAGGAGCAGAGCATGCTAGGGCTCCTCATGCAGCCCCAATGGGGCACTGATGCTTGGTTTATGGAGACGGGACTCGGAGCAGTCAGGGACAGCTGGTGCGTGGCTCTGTGGGAGGCCACCACGGTCTGACATCCCTGGAGACAGAGCCCCCAAACACACATGCCAGGGCTGACTTGACACCCCTGTCCACAGTTCACTGTGGGTCGGGCATGCTCTGTGAAGTGCTTCATGGTTGGAGTTGACTGCACTCAGGCTTGTAAACTAGAACGCAATGGACAAATAGAAATCCCTTCACAAAAGCCTGCTATTGTGAGCAGCAACTTCATATTAATATGTGTAGATTATATTTGATAGTTACAAAAATTAGCTCACTAAATATAATAAGTATATGATGGTACAATCATTAATGCAAATTTAATAATTATTCAAGTCTTGTATGATTTAAGTATTTGATATAACTAGTCAATATATGATCAAGTATTGAATGGTTATATTTCATTATAAAAATACATATTCCTATGAAGAATCAGCTTTGATAAATTCCCCAAATTGATATTTAACATTTCACTTAAGGAGATCTGAATCTCTTCCACCGTGCTGAAGTGGCCTACCCTTGCAGGCTGTACTTTTTCGCCTCTCCTGACTGTTCCTAAGAGGAAAATGTCAAATGAGCTGTTTAACTGACTTGACTTTTAAAAATCAAATACAGTAGCCACACAGAGTGAAACCGATTTTGTGTAGAGCAGGATTCTAAGGCTGAGAAGCAGCCACTTTCCCGGCTGGAGGCCCTGGTGCGGGCCTCGGCCCCCACCTGCCCGCTCTGGCTCTGCTGCAGTGGACCAGCTGACCCATTTCTTCCACAGCTGCACGGCCCAAATCATACTGAGAGGCAGCAAGGCTTACTTAATATTTAAAACATTTGGATGCTCAGACAAAAGGGGATTCAAGTTGTCACCAATTAGTGGGAAAAGACTAATTATTATACAGACCTATGATCCTTGGTAAGTAGAAACATTAAGGACTCTAAGAGCTATCACTTTTTATGAGAAGGGCAGATGGCCTGAGTGAGGCCCCTAAAATACCATGACTGTGATTGTGTGCACATGTGTGTATTACAAATGTGACTGTGTATAATGAATGTGTGCATGCGTGAATGTACTGGTGAATAATGACTTGTGATTGTACGTATATGTGTGTGTGTAACGAATGTGTGACTGTATGTATGTGTGTAATGAGTATGTGCATGTGTGAACATACAGGTGAATAATGACTTGTGATTGTGTGCACAGGTATATAACAAATGTGATTGTTTATGTAATGAACATGTATATGTGTGGACATATGGGTGTATAATGACTATGATTGTGTGCACGTGTGTGGAATGAATGTGTGACTGTGTATGTGTGTAATGAGTGTGTGCATGTATGAATGTATTGGTGAATAATAATGGGTGATTGGTGCACATGTGTGTATAATGAATGTGACTGTGTATGTGTATAATGAACGTATGCATGTGTGAATGTATGGGAGTATAATGACTGTGTGACTGTTTGCACGTGTGTGTATAACAAATGTGTGACTGTATGTGTATAATGAGCATGTATATGTGTGACTGTGTGTATGTGGCTATATGTGTGAATGTATGGGTGTATAATGAATTATGATTATGTGCACACATGTGTGTGAACTTGTGTGAATGTGCATGTGTAATGAGTGTGTGCATGCCAAAATGTATGGGTGTATAATGACTGTGTGATTGTGTATGCATGTGTGTATGAACATGTGCATGTGTGAACGTGTGGGTGTATAATGACTGTGTATATGCATGTGTGTGAATGTGTGACTGTGTATATGTGTTATGAGTGTGTGCATGTGTCAAAATACGGGTATATAATGACTTGTGATATTGTGTTCTCTGTGTGTGTAATGAATGTGTGACTGTGTATGTGTGTAATGAGTGTGCGTGACTATGTAGGTGTATAATGACTTGTGATATTGTGTTTGGTGTGTGTGTAATGAATGTGTATGTGTGTGTGTAATGAATCTGTGACTGTCTGAATGTGTGTAATGACTGTGTGCATGTGTGACTGGGTGTATAATGACTGTGTGGTTGTGTGTGTATGTGATTGGTTGTATAATCAGCGTGTGTCCCACTAAGCAGGAAACCTTTTTTAAAGGGTTGTTGTGCAGAACAAAGACCCCATCATGGAACGCTCTGTGCGGGTGTTGCTGCGTTATTCAAATCTGTTCTACTGAGTTTATCTAGAGAAAAAGTATCTCACTTTCCTTCCCAGACTTTTAATGACTTGGAACAATGTCTGAACTGTAGTCTGCCCACTTAAAGTTCAGTAGCTCAAAAGTAAGTCCTTAGTGAGTGGCCTCAGCACTCAGATGATAAATGAAAAAGAAGCATGAGTCGCTCCCCTTTCCAGCCCCCCGCCCCGCCTTCAAAGGGCAACGAGCCTGCGAGTGTGGGGAGAGAGTGACCCTATCACCTGACATCTGCCGAGCATGCCGCCTTGTCCGGGAACCTTCTGGGGCACAATGGGGTGGAGCAGTTTGCTCCTTGGTAGGAGTGGTTTCTTTGCCCTGTAGCCCTCCTCAAACCTGAGAGCTGTCCTGCTGCAGTCACCTTCGAAGCCCCTGGCTGGGCTACTGCCCTGGGGTAGAGAGGTAGCTTGAGGTCCCAGACAGGCATCCGCCACAGCCTCAAGGTCAGCGCTGCCTGGTGCAGCAGCCCCGCAGCCCCATTTCCTCCTCCCTCATGCACAGCACGGCCTCTGGGAAGGGAGAGGAAGGGAGGCCCTCTCGGGACAAGCCGAATCTTCTGGGACTGAGAGATGAAGCTGTGGTGTGGAGGAGCCAGAGAGATCTACCCTGCTTTTCCCGAGCAGGGCCGGGTCCAGGAAGCTCCCCAGCCCCCAGTGGAGTGAGAGTACATACAGTGCTTCCTCTTGATTTGTACATCGTGTGAGTGCACACTCCTTATACAATATGGTGGTTTTATTGTTCTGCATATTACCTATTCCAGCCATATTCATCTTAACTTTATTTTTCTCACCATTTTTTTGTGCTGGTCCTAGGGCTTGAACTCGGCCTAGGTGGTGTCCTTGAGCTTTTGTGCTCAAGACCAGAGTGCTACCATTTGAACCACAGCTCCACATCTGGCTTTTGCGGGGGGGGGGTAATTTATTGGAGAGAAGATTTTCACAGACTTTCCTGCCTGGGCTGGCTTCCAAATGCGATCCTTAGTACTCAGCCTCTTGAGTAGCTGGGATTGCAGGTTTGAGCCACCAAGCACCCAGCCTTTCCTCATAGTTTTCAAATGGGCTTGTTATGACTTACAACATACCTTGATGCTTCTAAGAATGAAGCACACTAAAGCAACAGATGGATTTTCCCAGGAAATGCTGGATGCGTTCCGTGAGAAGATCTCACATGTCAGTGCCTTGATCACCAGTTTCTAGTGCATTAGCATGGATTCAAATTGAAACTGGGTTGTTGCAGACGATTTTCTGTGCACAGACACAGCTGCATTTGTGCAACATATCCTGGATGCAGCCATGATACAGAGCAAGGGCCTCACCTGCAAGACACACAATGTACTTCAGGGTCAAAGCAGAGTCTCCCTGGGACCCCCTGGGTGTCCCCTGGGCTAGTGTCTGTGTGGCACTGTCTGCTGCAGCACTGCATTTGTTCCACTGCAACAATACACCTTCCATTTGCTCTCTCAAAAGCAGTCTTTTCACTTCTCCCCTCATTTAGCAGGTAGCATATGGTAAACAATGGGGAACATCTGGAAATTTCCACTTGGTGACCACAGGTCCTTTCTGGTCAGAGGGAAACTTCCTCCATTTCCTTTCATTCTCTCCTTTTTGGCTCTCTTTAGAGAATTATACCCTATGGCATCTTCTTTCCTGGACTTCTCTGTGGTGCATCAGACTTAACGGTTTCTTGACTGAGATTCTGAGATCCTCAGTTTTGAGACAATAGGATCTATCCCTCTAAAGTTTTGATAGGCGGAGAAGAAGAGGAAGAGGGAAGAGTAGGAGGAAGAGGAGGAGGAGGAGGAGAAGGTGGCACAAATCTTGCTGGGCTACAGACATGCTGCTGAATTCCAGGCCCTCCCTCTAAGCAAGCCCACATCGAGAGGGGTTGTAACCGTGACCTGCACGGAGACACTGCTAATAGTTAAACGTATATTTAGGTGATTTAAAAACAGAGCCAAAGAATAAATCTTACTGAAACAAGAAAACTTTGATTCTGGAATGCCCTGTGGTTCTTGAAATGTGAATAAAATTACTTCCTGAAAAAGCTAAAAAAAATGTTGTTAATCATGCCTCTTTTGGCCACAGTAGTTAGCAGGGCCTGAATGCCTGTCTAAGAAATAGTAGAGTCAGTGGTAGGGATCTAAACGAGGCGTGCGTCTGTGCACACTTCCTGTATGTCAAGAAGGCCTACCAGGTTTTAAAATAAACTCCAGGCCTGACAACTCCCTCACCATTAGCCACACAGCTGGGCCTGATGTGTGAGCCCACTCGGAGCCTCCATTGGTTTCTGGATCTCTTTGCTTCATTCTCATTTTGAGTAGGTATTTTATGAGCCTGGCAACTTCACAGTGCTGATGTTCTCGGTGGGCAAATGTTTCTGAGGAGAAACATGTGACTAGATTTTTTTTAAATAGTCTAATTGAAAGACCAAGAAAGTGTCAAAGAAGGGTGTTCAGTCCTGGGGAAATTTTTTGTCAGTTGGTCTCTTCTCTCTTGAAGAAAGAAAGGGAATGCCATGAGTGGGAACTCACAGATCGACTTACCATGATATAGCCTGCTAAAAGTCAGCTTTACACAGAAAAATGCCAAGTACTATGAAACGGTGTGAATATATCCATGCATTTGCCCACTGACTGTGTGAATATATCCATGCATTCGCCCACTGATTGTGTGATTATATCCATGCATTCGCCCACTGATTGACTGTGTGAATATATCCATGCATTCGTCCGTTGATCGAGACCCTCTGCTGCTGTGTGTTGTGTATGGAGCGCCGGGCTCAGGGTGCTATGCTAAGTTACAAAAGAGATATAAAGCAAGGCTGGAGGCATGGCTGGAGTGGCCGAGGAGCTGCCTGGCACGCACAATGCCTTGCATCCAGCTTCCTCAAAAGCGCTCTGTCTCCTCCACTGCTTTCCTATATATTTTAATTTTTTTATTGTCAAGGTGATGTACAGAGGGCTTACCATTACATAAGTAAGGTATTCGTTTACCTGAATTTGGGAAGGAAGGGGGAACAACAGAATGGTTGGGGACAAGGGGGAAACAATGCACCAGCGATACTCACAAGACGATAGGTTGTAAATGATCAACTGGGGGCAAGGGGGTGGGGAGGGAAAGTAGAGGTAACCAGTTTGACAAGCAATGTGCTTTCCAGTATTTTAACTCCCGTAGTGGCAACCGATCACATGGTGGACAGAGTAGCCTCCATGCTCTGATAGAAGCATAACCAAAGTTCCTAGGCATTCTTAGAAGAAAATTCCGGGCTCCCACCAGAGGAATGTCTTCATGTGGGAATGGAAGTTTCCATTCAGAGTCATCCTGCAGATGCTCTACCCCACCACCTCCCGTTTTATGTATTCATTATTATTACTGTTGTTGTTGTTGATTGCATTTACTATTTGGCTGTCAGGGTCTTGCTGACTGCTCTGCGCTCGCTAGGATGTTGTGAGACCGAGGCGCCAGGCTCTGGGAAGCTGGGCAGGGCCTGAGCCAGCCCCCCTGGGGCGTGTGTGCTCCATACTTCCATGAGGAAGCTGATGTTCCAGCAGGCTGTGTTTTCCAGAACGCTGTGTGCTGGCCAGGCGTGCACCTCTGAGGGCTGGAAAAAAAGCCCTGGCACCGGGCTTCACCAAGGCCAAGGCATCTCCGGGTTCCTGCTGGACCAGGTAAAGCAGCAAGCGGTGGGAGGCGCCAGCATCACCTGGAGGCTGGCTGTGCTCCACCCTTCCGAGCCCCCCCCCCCCCCGGCAGCCCTCAGCTCCTTGGCTGCTGCCCCAACCCCACTCCCAGCCACCTGAGCACCCTGTGGGTCAGACTCTCCTCTTGGATTTCCACCACGGAGTCTTCTCATCAGAGATTGCTCTCTCTCCAAGGCCAGAGAGGGGCTCCGCAGCTCCCCGCCTCCGCGCAGGGTGGCAGAGTGACCGTTTTTCTTTGTGTTTGAAGCCAACAGGAGGAAGTAAAGGTCCCATAAATACAGGCAATCAGGGGTGTTTTATATGTACTGTGGTGTGGGAAAGCCCACCTGTAAGGAAACCGAGGAGGGACACAAGGAAGTAGAAGAAAAGAAGAAAAGGAAAAGAGATTTAGGGAAAAGAGGAGCAGGGTGAGTCCCTCATGTTGGAAAACTGCTGTGGTTGATGGCGAATCCCTGCTGTGGGCTGGCAGGACTATCCGTCAAGGGTTAAATGTCACTCAGCTCACCCTGAGCACCACAGGCCTGTGCGTGTAGAGGAGGTGTGCTCTGTGTTGTGGGTGTGTTGTGGGTGGTGATGTATAGATGTGTGTTGTGTGCGGTTGTATGTGTTTTGTGGGGTTTTGTGTGCTTTGTGTGTGTGTGGTTTTGTGTATGTACGCATGGGTTGGTGTGTGTCATGTGTGTGTACGTGTGCATGTGTTTTTGTGTGTGTTGTTTGTGTGGTTGTTTCTGTTTTGTGTGTGTGGTTATGTTATATAAGGTCATGTGTGTTTTGTGTGTATGTGGTTTTGTATATGTGAGCATGCAGTTTTGCCTGTGTGTGGTTTTGTGTATGTGTTCATGTGTGCACATGTGGTTTTGTGTGTGTGTGTGTGTGTGGTTCAGAGAGGACAGAGAGGCTACATTTTTATGCATTTCAAATTGAGCCACACCGACCTGCAGATGACCTGCCACCCGATTTTTAAATTATCTCTGTGTGCGCTCTGCTTGTTTTGGAAATGCCCTAAATAAAAATAATGGACTGTCTTTTAATAAGTCTCATTGTGAGGATTGCACATATCAAACGGCGCGGCGCAGCTCGGAGGCAAACAGCGGGCGTGTGTGATCTCGCAGCCAGGAGACAAATGGTGGTGCGGGCAGCTCCATCCCAGGACGCTGACAGGAAATGGCATTCGCAAGCTGACACATCTGTCAGGGTGCTGAATATTGGCACCTGTCATGCAATTTCAGTCATGACTTTTAATAAAGCTGCGCTCCCTTAGGTGAAATTGGAACTCCACTGTAATATTAGCTGCGAGCACGCCGCGCGGTCCCCTCCGCAGCGCTCTTGTATGTGAGGCGCTTCCGAGGCGTGTGAGGGCTGCAGGAAGCAGCCTCCATCTTCCTGCTCCTGCCCCTGGCCACAGCAAGACGCTCCACCGGCCTTTCCTCTCCTGGCCCCCCTCCTCCCTCCTCCCGTTGGCCTCCCCTCCCTTCTTTCTTTCCTTCTCCCTCCCTTCTTTCCTTCTCCCTTCTTTCTTTTGTTATTTTTCTTTTCCCTTTTATTTCTTTTCTTTTTTTCCCAAAATGTCTCCGTTTGCTAGCTGAAGCCAGTCTCTGAATTTGTGCTCCTGTCCCTGCCCTGTTCCCGGCCCCCTGCTTCCCCTCCCCTTCCCCTCCCTTCTTGACTGGGCAGTTGCTTGAGTGAATTTAGCCCGGAGGAGAAGTATGTATATCATAAAAACTGGGTTGGGATTTGTTGGTTGTCAGTCAATAAATCAGTCAGAGTTTAATGACGACACAATTGGGGGGGGCGGGTAGCAGGCACCGGCCCAAGTGAAGACTGTTTCTTTGGGGGCAATTTCTAGAAAATACTGCCCCTTCCCTGCAAAAAAAAAACAAAAAACAAAAAACTAAAATCAAGGGATTGGGGTGGGGGTGTTGGAAGTCTCCAGGGCAAAATAGACAAACAAAAAGTTAAGAGTCATGAAATGGCCGGGAATGAAGGACCCTTGACTGCAGCAGCCCGGGGAAGCCTGGGTAGAAGGGCCTTGTGTACCACGTCTGCTGGAACGCAGCTTCCCATGCTACACTGGAGATAGCCCTCACCAGCTGAAAGAACCAGGCTTCTATACAAACACCTACAACTTAAAGTCCTTCTTCTAATGCCCCAAAACACTCCATTTAAAATATCTTGACCAAAGGAAAAAAAGAAACATGTACACTGGAAAGCCCAATAGGAATTATTGTGCAGCAAATGCTCTAATGTGCTAAAGGTTGACTCACAGAGAGACAGTCAAGTGAGTTTTCTTCCAGTTTCACATTTTCCTTATGCAGTGATTCCAATAACAGTCAACAACCGTCCTTCCTCCCCTCTCCAGCCAGCGCCTCGGGCAGGAATCCAGGCTGAGTGACCGGGAACAGAGATTCAGTACGTTGTCTGTTTCTGCTCTGTGCTCTTCTTTTCTGAAGGCAATTCACACTCCACATGGATTTTCTTTTTGACTAGCTATGAGAAATGCCATCTTTTACCTGTCATGTGTCAGGACACTGTGTGGAGATGCTACAGGATATTTTGACTGAAGGAATGTTCTAGTTTCATTTAACTCTTCTCCAGTTGCATGTCTCCGTTTGTTTATTTGAAATCTTTTGACCATTTTAAGGAACGATTGGAATCTTTGACTTGAAGTAATGTGTCTCTGATGGAGCAGGCAGATTTCTCAGCTCGGAGTAGGGATGGAAAGAGAGAAAGCAGAGGAGACGATAATCTACCGTGGAAGGGACTGTTTTATGTATTTGCTCCAGAACTGAAAATTTACAAGGTTTTAGCAAGTTATTTTAGGTTGACCTTCTCCTACGTCCTGGAATT
This sequence comes from Dipodomys ordii, assembly GCF_000151885.1. Taxonomy (NCBI): domain Eukaryota; kingdom Metazoa; phylum Chordata; class Mammalia; order Rodentia; family Heteromyidae; genus Dipodomys; species Dipodomys ordii. Next base: position 2,276,104 of record NW_012267307.1, read on the forward strand.
CTTTTTAGAATTGTACCATTGGAGGGACATCCACCAAATGAAAATCCAGAGATTTTGCATAGCAATAATAGTTTAAGACAAAATGATCAGGCAAGATTTTTGAAAATAGAAAAAATATATTTATATCCAACCAAAGCAAAGCAGGGTCTTGGCTTCTGCTGATTCTTTATAAAGTATCTGGTAGCTTGCCTGAAACATTAGCAATGAAGAGCAGCCATTCCTAATTGATACTGGAAAAAAAAGAAAAAAAACAAAGCAAAGCAAAACCAAATGAAGGCTCTAGCACCTAGCCAGGAAGCTATGAGTAAACTGCACACCTGAACGCAAGTGCCAGTGTTGTGGCTTCCTTCTGATCTTGACGAAATCCTTTTGAAACCTCAGTTTACCTAGCTTGCAGCTCAAATGGCAACCATCTTGAAGCCCCAGCCAATTTCACTATGGTTTTTGTCAAGGAACAAGCAATTAATTTCAATAAACTTGAGAGTAAGCAAGCTTTGCCTAAGCAATAAATTTTCTGATAAGGTAAGGCTGTGTGTCATAGCCTACCATCTCCGCATAGCCCCAACATGCTACCAAGCCACAGAAGATGAAGAGTTCCAAGAACCAGTCTTTTCTTTGGCATCTTCTTGTTTTTCACAGTCAAAGATCTTTATTTATCAGTGATTTTTTTAAGACTAAATGAAATCTATTAGAGAACAAAGGGGAGATGCCAAAACACATAATATTATTTGTTAGCTATTTGCTATAATATTTTTTAGGTAATCATTACTAATGCTTTGCGTTGTAGCATTTTTACATCATACAAGCCACTATAATTTATATATATGAATGTATTTATATATATAAAGAAAAGAGAACAATATTCAAAGATGCAAGAAGAGGGAGTATAATATTTAGCTTCAACAGATAAAAACAAATAACGACAGCATGATGTTTGTAAAATGGCCTTTTAAGTTCTGCAAATTATCAACCATTTTTATCTTGAGAATTATTAATATCTTATGTAATACATAACTAGTTCCATAAATGGACGTCTACTAAATAGTTTAGCATTTTCTGCTTCCAGTTTGTCTCTCTGGAATCTTCTTAATTGCCTTACTCTGCATTGAGACTTTGTGGGATATTTTAACTAGGTAACAGGTGAAAATCAGAGCATAGCTAATTGATATTCTCTTAAAGGAGATATGGAAATGTTCAATTTAAGGTAGGAAACATTCATTACTTTACATGAGAGGGGGAAAAAATCCATCTATATGGTAGAACATTTCCCAGTATCCAACACTAGTTTGAGTTTTTCTCCAACAGTACTTGCTACCTGCCACAAACTGGGTATAAAGAAAAGATGCAGAAATCACCCCCCACTTGCTAACACAGTGAACTCTCAACCACAAAGCCAGGTAAGGTCCTCCCCACCCCCCACCTTTCCATTGAGTATTATCCACTTTCATCTTCACATGCAAGAGAAAATGATGTGATAGCTATTAGGAGACTAGCTTTCTACTGCTTCCCACAATCAATACCAGATAGAGATGCCTGATAGGGACTCCATGTCACATTCTTCACTGCTGACGTTGCGAAGATGACCATTAGTCTTCAGAACAGAGTCAAACTTCAACTGTATCTTGAAAGGTGTACAGGAGGGTTTGCACACACTGAAGAGCTCAGGCATAACCCTCTCTGTTCTCTATCCTGAAGGGCGTCTGTGGGATTGAGTCCCTCTGCCCTCCTGAGTCAGGGAGAGACTGGGCTTTCCTGGCACTTCTGGGCATGCAGGAAACACATTCACAAGGGAGAAGGACCTGGCCTCTGCTTTGAAAGTGTGGGTGTCTCCATAGAGACAGCTGAAAACCTGCCGCCAGGCGAGCAAGGAGCCCTGACGTCTCTCTAGTTCAGTGAATGAGGGCAAGGTCATGGGCAAGAGGAGACCATGCAGGGTCCTGGACACGGGAAAGAATGGTCAGCATCCTCCTAGGCTGAACATAAAGCCACAGGAGGGATTTAAAATACAGTCTGGCAAGATGGGAGTTGAGCTGAGGTTTTAAAGGCTCTAGCATCTCTGGGCATCAGATCACTTCAGTGGTCCAATAAAAGAAGGAGACCAGCGAGGAGACACTGCTGTCATCCAGGCAAAAGGCAGCCTGTGCTGTGGCCTGGAGGAGGAAGAGGGGGTGGGTGGCAGCCAGAGGGAGAGGAGTTGGCAGGGATTGTTAGCCGGAGATGATGCTGAGGACCATGGGCGGGCTGTACTTAGTTCAGGCCAGGTGATGCCGCAGGACAAATAGCTCACCGTCTTAATGGATTAACATATCTTATCCCCTGATTCCATGCTTGTGGATCTGATGGAGACACTCATGTCTGGAACATGCCCAGTGGCTGAGTAAGGGCTGGGGGAATGCAGACAGTCGCACACATATCTCCATGGCTTCCACGTGGCGGGGAGGTCCCTGCCTCGGAGAGAGTCATCCCATTACCACAGACAGCAGATGATGGACAGGTGCCATGCTTGCACGAAGGCCATAAAGGGAGCTGGCACGGAGGGACGCAGTTAATAGCTGTCACAAGAAATGCAAGACAATTCTTAGACCTCTTTAAGTCTGATTGACACTATGGTCAGAAGCCGGGTAGCGGCTGGAAGGCTGGTCCAATGCCTGCCGTGTCAGAAGAGCTCTGAGCACGGCTCCCCTAGGGCCTCTCGACCCCGACCGTGACTGGCATTGAACACCTGAGCTGACTTCACAGACCCGCGAATAAGGAGAGCCAGAGTTCAGGCCCAGCTGACTCACGCAAGAGTTACTGAGCAGTCTCAGCCGATGGCGGACTGTCTGGAGGTGCTGTGCTCTGGCCCCTGACACCTGCAGAAGTTCAGAAGTTGGTCTTAGTATTTCTGATCTCTTCCTGGGTGTAGACTAGGAGTTAAGTAGACTTCCAGCTCTATCTAAAGAAGGCTTTTGTCAGACTGGAAAAAGGATTGCTAGAGGCCAGGCCAGGGCAGAGAACAGTTGAGAAGTGGGAACAAAACAAAGCAGGCCAGCAAGATGGGTATGCTCTGGATAAAGAGCTAATCCTGTGTCTATAAAACCTCTCCAAATATGGAAGAATGCAATAAATGCCACATGATTATCCATCAGTTCATCAAGTATTTACTGGACTACAATGAGTCACGCTGTGCAAGATACAAGATAAATAAAATCCAGTCTCTGCTTTCCAGTACACAGCCTCCCTTCACCATTTAGTGAGGCATAAAGTACTAAAGACTGTTTCAGTGTGCCAACAGGTAGACAATCCTGTAGTTCACACAGAGGTAGATTTGGCTTAGGATAGGTGTGTTAAGCTGAGCAATCTTCAGAGTCAGGAGAAACTGGTACATTGTGGTTTCTCTGAGAAGTGGGATGAAAAGAAAGAAGGCTGGTACAGTGGGTTCTAGGAACTTGTAGAGCATCTTGCATACCAGCCATCTTGATACAAGCTGTGGCCATGTGGATAGATTCCTGCCCACAGTAGCTTAAGAGAAAGGAGTAGCCTGGACTTCAACCCGACCAAGAACTCCTGTGGGGGGATGGATTCCTGAGCCTAAGCACCCCAGCACCTCCAAGAGTAACGAACACACCACAGAGCGATGAGTCACGAAGCACTGTGAGGGAGAGGAACACAGAGGTGACCGAAGTGAGTTTTAAAAGACAGTGCTATAGACCTGGTAGCAGGTCTAAGCGGGGGGGTAGGAGCTTGTGGAGAGAAAAATCAGACACTGTTGGCAGAGCCTCAAGGTGAATTTCCAAGCCCCTCCCAGGAACTGACAACTGCCCAGATACTGTGTCTCAGCCCAGTGAGTTTCTGGCTAAAGATGAGCGATATTTAAAACTCCAACTCACTATTCTGTTTAGCTCAAGGTCAGTGCTACATGTTATAAACACACAGGATGTGATGGAAAGAGATGACTTGTAGAAAGTAAACGAAAACTTTATTTTCTGCATTGCAAGTACCATGTCTACCTATATGAGTACCTTGAATTCCAACAGGACACACATTAGCCTAATGGAAACATGGATTGTATGTAGTGTTAAATTCACAAGGTGTATAGTCAAACCCTTCTTAAATCTGTGATATCAATTTTGATACATGTTTGAGACCTACTTTTGGTATGCAGAAAATGCAGCTAAAATGAAGCTTTTCTAATTGCAGAGTTCATTCTTTGGAAGAGCACATCTCAACTGGCTCGGGGCAGGATTCAACTGAGCAAAACTGTGAAGAGCCCAGCACGTGGAGATCACGACTCTCAGACGCTGAAGCTAGCAGCCCTTCTTGGTGCTTCAGTTGGTTCTCTAACCAGCAAACCCACTTCATGGACCAATCCCTGCCCACTGTAGAGGGGAGGGTCTGTGAAGGACAGTTCCGGCTTGGCTTCATCGACGGGATGTGCTGACTCCTTGTTTTTCAGCCTTCCATCTGCTGGACACCATCAGCAAGCCATGAGTCACCCTATGAGGAGTTTTGTTTTAACCCTATGAGGTCAAATGAGGGAGTGTTCATTTGCAAGAGCTGCCTTACCTGAGTGTCACCAGCTACTTGGTCCACAGGGTGGAAATCCCTTGTGGGATTTCCAGCTTCAGAGACCGGAAGTCACAGATCAAGGTGGCCACTGGACCAAGTTCTTCTGAGGCTGGTGAGGTATGGCCTGACCCAGGACCCTCTCCTCACCTCTGGTGGTAGTGACTGGCTGTCTTTGATTCTCCATCCAGTCTTGGCCTTCTTGTTTGCATGGGCCTTCCCTGTGTACACCTGACTCTCTATCCAGATATTTATGAGTCTGTAAGGACACAAGGTCCTGTCAGACAAAACCCCACCCCGATGACCTTCAAACTTGACTACCTCTTCCAAGCTCTTAACTCCAAAAATAAATAAGTAAATAAATACTGTAAATTACTGGGTGCTGGGCTTCCACGTGCATTTTCTGGAGATGGCAGAACTTGGCCCCCAGGGTGGTAGGCATTTCCGCTGGTTTCCTCAGGTGAGCTCGTGTTGAGAATTAACACTGGGCAAGAGAGTGGACCTTCTTTATCTGACTTTCATTTGTTAAGTTCTTGTGTTTTTAACATCTCTGCTTGTGTTTTAGGACCTTTATTTTAACAAAAGCTAAAATTGTTCATTCCCATTCAACTCCAGAAATTCGAGTGCAAACAATTTTGTTTTACTTCTTTTATTCTCCTCCCAGATAAAAAGTTCACATTTTTTTCATGGTGAACTTAGGAGCAATCAATATGGAAATAGTAATTGTTTGGATTTTTTTCAGCTCAATTTGTTTTCCTTGGAAGTACTTCTGAAACGTAGTGTGGAGTACCCATCTATTCATCAAGGCAATTCCCAATTAGTGTGATCACTGTCATAGGCAAGGTTGAAATTGAATTGTAGCTGGGCTTCAGTGGCTCACACCTACACTCTTAGCTACTCAGGAAGCGGAAAAACTACCCAGGCAGAAAAACCTGTGAGACTCTCATCTCTAATTAATTGGCAAAAGGCCAGATGTGGAGATGTGGCTCAAGTGGTAGAGCACCAACCTTAAGCAAAACAGCTAAGAGCACTAGGCCCTGACTTCAAGCCCCAGTACCAACACAAGGGAAAAAATCTAAAGTGAAGTGTAAAGCTTGGTATCCATCATTCAGTCTCCCCTTGAACAGTGTTATCTCCCACATTCCATCAAGTACGTATGAAAGAAAGAGGTGGAGCTCAAATAAATTATGCATCTGTGGCGCTACAATTTGTTACTTGTGATGAGACCAAAACCTAGCTTGTCTTTGAAAAGGAGTCCTAGTCATAATGAATCCAAATTTTATTTGAAATAATGTGTTTATAGTTGTATTGATTGCAACATTATTATGTGCTCCTGTGGTTCCCGAGGCCCTGGGAGAATCGGGCGCCCGGGAACTCCTGGATACCCAGCTCACCTGTTGGTACACTGAAAATTTTGGTTGTGATTGGCGTTGATGTGGGGAGACTGAAGATGGCCTCCAGCACTGGGTGCTGCGTGTGAGCGTGTAAACATCCTGTGTCTCCTTTATCCTGGCAGTGACAGGGAAGGAAGTGTGCTGGGATATACTGCCATCAATACATTGTTAGAACGTGAGTAACAAGACAGCGCGCTGGCAGCCAGGGCAGCTCCGCTCCGCAGGCTCACACTCCCTTCCCCGCACTTGCAGGTGAGCAGGGCCTGGTCCTGAGCCCAAGGCCAAGCTGATGCGTGGCTGCCACACTTCCTGTGCCCAGGAGTCCTTGTGAAGCTGCCCCCGGGCTGTGTCTCACATCAGGCCTGACAACATCCGGGCCTCCTCTCCTCATCTCCAGCAGGAGTGGAAACAGGCAGAGCCCTTCCTACGCACCAAGGCGACCCTCAGAGCCGAGGTCAGCCCTGCCGGCCGGCTCGGGGTCTGCAGAATCGAGGCCGAAGATGTGAAACCCAGGGTTTTAGCAGCTTATTTGCACTTCTAGCTTTGCTGTCTCCTTCCCGTGACAGTTCTGTGTCAAGCAGAGCACATTTCTTGTGTCCAATCCCCTTGGCTGGTTTTCATCGTTCAGAGCCAGGAAGAAGGAGCACCGGCTGCCTCTCCCTTCCTGCCACCCGAGCACTTCCCTGCAAGACAGAAGCAAAGCCACCCCCATCCAGCCTGGCTGCCACCCTCAGGCTGGCACTCCACAGAGGAAGGCGGCCCTCAGAATGCACAGCCATGCACAGATACAAAGGTCAGAGCCCAGCAGCCCTCTGCAGCATGTTTAGGAAGATGTGGATTTAGTAAGTTCACTGCAAAGCTCCAGGGGTGCCTGTCTCTTTAAATCCGTCTCCTCCCAAGTGAAATTTGTGGCCCTGATGAATGGCAGAGCAGAGCCATCCATAAAAGGGCAGAGGAAAATCACATTCATTTGCATACAGTAATTATTCTGTGAATCAGGCCACCTTCATTGCTGGCAGAAAATCTACTGTCAGCATCAGTCTATAGATCACGTCTGAGGATCCAACGCCGATGCCGCATGGCTGGAGGCCCTGTGGCCTTGCCCCCCCCATGGCCCTCTCCCCCCCCTTCCCCCCCCCCTGTGGCCTGCCACTGGGATCTGCTCCAGGGAGCTCCCTGGCAAGGCCAGGCCATGATGGCCATGCCTCCTGAGAATGAGGCCGATCATGGGAAAGCATGCGAAGGAAGGACTGAAAGGCATCTGACATCCACGACTTGTCAGAAAGGGCTTCACCCCTCTGCAGAGCTGGACCCTGCCTGGGCACACACCGGCACACACACACACACACACACACACACTGCTGCAGCCCTCACACCTGCTAGTCCCCACTGAGATCTGCTGAAGGAAGGGGTTCTAGACTTGGGGTTACTTCCTCACCAAGGAGGAAGAGGCTCCCTCTTACCTTGGTGTGCTCTCCTGGTTTGGGACATTAAGAGGCTGGAACAAAGAGCGGCTGACGCAGAGGGCACTGTCCTGGTGAAGGCCCAGGGCCTGCGATTCTCTGCGGAAGGAGCAGAGCAAGGGACAGGGGCACCTCCCTTGAGGACAGGTGCCAGGAGCCACTGCAAGGCTTAGAACATTCCAGCTGGAAGGCTGAGGAGTCAGGCTTTATCAGGGGAGGACAGCAGCTACATGGAGGCCAGTGCTTTGGGCTTGCTCATGTCCATCACTGCCTAGAACATTCTGCGGGTTCAAGTTCCAAGACACCCCAGTGAGATGCGGGCAGGCACCCAGGGTCTGTGCGACCAGGGTAGAGCCCGGACACATCCGCCACTTCCCATCTACCCCAGGCCCACAGGCCTGCTGTCCCATGCATGGAAACTTCAGAGAAGACCCTACTCAATGGAAACACTCGGGACACCAGGAACTGGAGGCTGCCCCAGGGTTCACCGGGAAGCTGTGGCACTGGTGAGCTCCTCTCCTAGAAAGGAAGGCCCTGTGTAACCAGTCTCAAGGCAAAACCAAAACCTAGTTCGGCCCGAATTCTCACCAGCCAAGGTTTGGTTGGGACAGATTTGCTCAAAGATTAAAGTTTTTAAAAGAAGTTTAAATTCTGTGACCCTTGACCTTGTTTCCTTTCCCCTCCATTCTTGTTCTTCCAATGTGTCCATGATGATGGGATGAGCCCCAAGAATGTGCTGACCAGGGAAGTAAGCCAGACACGGGTACACAAGTATCGCATGAGTCCACGCAGACGAGGCCCCACAGCTTCACGCACACAGCACAGACCGGCGTGGAGTGGGTGCCGGGGCTGGTGGGGTGTGGTGCTGAATGAGCTCACATCTGTGGGTGACGATGAGGGATGATGGTGGCGTGGAAATGCTACTGAACTGTGCTGTGATTAAAACAGCAGCCTCGGCCATGCGTGCTGTGTCACAATAAAAATGTCTACACTTTAAAGTTTTATTTTTACCTTTAAGAAATTGTACAAGGGAGTTGCTATTCAACAAAAGTTTATGGACACAACGAATCTTGACCAATGTCATCCCTTGGGAGTCTAACATTGGGAGGATCATGGTTCAAAACCAGCCCAGGAAAGTTTTGGAAGACTTCATCTCAGTGGAAAAAATCTCAGCGTGGCAGCATGCACCTGTCATCCCAGTGTAGGTAGGAGGGCAACAGAAAGCATGAGGAGGAGGATCAAATCCAAGGTAGCCAGGGAGAAAAAATTAAGATTCTATCTCCAAATAAGCAAAGCAGAAAGGGTAGAAGCCTGGTGCAGGTGGTAGAGCACTTGCATACCAAATACAATGCCCTGAGTTCAAAACCATAGTGCCACCAAAATCATCTACCTTCAACTATTGCTCATTGAGATCAGTCCTTACTGATCTAACTGATCAAGAGAAATACTGACCTAAAAGAGTAATCAATCCAAAGGGAGAGAGCGGCATTAACATTAGAAAATATTAGGGAAAAAAGGAGAAAAATGGAAAAGCCCCAGGGGTTTGACCAGTGAGATTCTTTTCCTCCCACAAGGCATACATGCTTCTGCTAGATGAGGTGACACCGGGAACTGCTTCAAACAATGGTTCACACCTTGGAACCAAACCACATGCTTCGAGGAGCCCTACAGATCTCCTAACCTATATGGTCTTTATACCCTAAGATCTTTTAATAACATAGAAATAAAAACCAACTTACTAGTTTTGCATGACAGAATGTAGTGAGAATGACAGCAGCTAACAAAACGTCTGTGTGACCATTCCTAATTTGTTCAAATAATTATGGTGTTGCTCACCCCAAGATAAAAATAGCTGATATCATGTAACTTCCCAGCCCATAGGTAGGACTGCTGAGCAGTTCGAAGAACTTACAAAATGTCCTAATGTCAGCTGATTCTGGAAGGGAACATTGTGCCACAACATGCTGCTTCTACTTTAGTATTTAGCTTAGAACGTTCCTTATGAAGTGATGGGTAGACCAGATGGAGGCACTGAATATGTGCCCCCTGAATACACACCCTCTGCCTCCCCACGGCAGATAGAAGACAAGGTTGAAAGATGACACACAAAAAGGCTGGACCTTCAGATAGAAAAGTAACATCCAGGTCCGAACACTTACCTGCCACAGTGCTAGCTTTCTTAAGGCTCTTAGTCAAAGTTTTGGTGCTGTAAAAAGTTGATCCACACAAATGAGAAAATCTTAGAGCTTCAGTGCACACAAGAGGAATTGCAAATCTTTTCCAAAGTATACTTTGTTATGCTGTCGTCTCCTTTTTTGTCGTTCGCAGGTGAGGTTCTCGCTGGTCACAGAAGGTGTCTGGGCTGCCTGAGCTCTCCGCCTGGTTAACGTCCCACGCCTCCCACAGCCCATGTCCTCCCCCAGAGCAGAGGCCGCTTACTCCTCAAGGTGCATTTCCTGGTCATGAGTGGACACCGAGTGCTGTCTTACACTGCAGAGATGCGACAAGGGGCAAAGCAGAGCATGAGGACGGGCCCTGGAGAGCTTGCATACAACCAGAGGCCCGAGGCGGCAAGAAACCCCATGGGACAGCTGCAGAAAGCCGCAAGTGTCTGGGAGTTAACGGGTGGGGCAAGAGGAAGTGGTCGAGGGTCAGCTCAGGCTGGACAGCAGACAGAAGACCTGGCGGTAGGGCCCCCCGCGGTCCCCCATGGAAGGGAGAGGACCACAAGGCCCTGGTCACTCATGGGGCCAGCTTAGAATGATAGCGCGAAGACCCAGTGTGTCTGTCTACAGGCAGGGGAGGCAGGTCCCAGCTCGGGGCCTCTGAGGGCTTCTTCCAACCCCACTGGGATGCTGTTGGAAGGTGCAGGAGAGGACTGTGACGTGCTGGACTCCTCTGGCTGCTGGTCTGAGAGAAAACATGCTGAAGAGGCACAGACAGAGGCAGGGAGGCAATCACGAATGGTGTGTGGTGTAGATGAGAGGCGGTAGAAGATCTGACTACACTTAAACCATGAAGAGAGTTAAGACCAGTCCCATGCTGGCTAACAGGGCTTTGATTCTGAGCTTCTGCTGGGTGCAGAAAGAGGGCCAAGTATTTGCTGCTGTGGGTTGAGGTTCAGCGTTCACTATGGTGGAGGTTTGGGGGGCTGAGGCGAAGGGGGCTGAGGTTGGGGGAGGGAGGGCTGGGTTACCTGACTCCAGCATCTTGGCCTAAGTCTTGTTCCTGTGTGGATAGTAATTCTAGAGGATTCATTTCTAATTAATGAAAAGCAAGATGTGATTGGATTAAGGAAAGAGTAATTTTGCTGTTATTATAAACAAACCAAACAAGAACTTCAGAATTTACTTATAGCTTTAACCAAGACTCCCCAAGGTTGGGTCACCTTCTAGTCATGTGTGTAGAGAAGAGGAGGGATGCTGCTCAGAAAGTAATTCTACATGATCTCCAGGCCTGAAGACTCCCTGCACCCTGCAGATGTTCCCAAGAGCCTGGTCTGTGAGCAGAGCCATTGCTTATCCATCTCTGCCTTCCTTCCCAACAGGGTCCAATAGCTGGCTTTGCACATACTGAACAGTTAATAAATATCTGTTGATCCACTAAATAGGAGCTAAATACACGTGACTAGTGAGTGCCATGCAGGAGACCTAGCTAAGCCATGTCACTAAGGAGATACATATCAAAGATTGCATGTTACAATAGATAAATATTTCAAACACTGGGTCACATTTATCATACAGCAGTGATCATTGCAGTTCAATCTGTCTGGATCGCATGAGGTGGAATTTAAATGTTCTATATTGAGTTTGATATGTAAACCAGTCTTAGAAGTTGCTACCATGTATTTTTTAAAAATGATCTTAAAAGTACACAAATCTTATTGCAATAAAAAAGCAAAGCAACTTAAAGCATTCCCACACTAATATAGGAATGCAATCTTGTATTGAATGGGAAGTAAGAAAACATTTCCTGCAAAGGGTCCGTGTCAGGCATGCTTGACATGTTCTAATTCTGAGGCCTGTGCCCTCCTGACTCCTAAGGAAGCCCCGTGATCTCTGGAAGCTCACATGAGTGGCACCGTAAGGAAGTTTTTAAAAATATTTTTTATTGTAAAGATACTGTTCAGAGGGGTTCCAGTTACCTGAGTAAGGTAATGAGTCCATTTCCTGTCAAGCATTGTTACCCCCTCCTTTGTTTTTCCCCTACCATACCTTCCCGCCCCACCTCCACAACTCCTCCCTCCCCCCCAAAAAAAAGTTGTAAAGTTTCATTGTTACAATGGGTCAACCTTTATCCTTGTTTCCAAATTTTGTTATTTCTCTCCCCTCCCCAAATTAGAAAAATGTATATACAAGATGCAGGATACCAGAATCAAATACAGTGACAACAGAGGTTATACCATGGGGGAAGAACATACAAAAGAAACAAAAAAATCACATAGTACATTTAAAAAAAAACCTCTTGTGTCCTTACCTTGGGGTTCATTTTGTTTAGCATCATCTTATATGGTCATATGTACATAGCTTTTGACCTATTCTGCTTGTCTAATAGATCTTCACTAGTCATAAAATAAACAAAGGCCCTATACCTAAACTATACTTAGAACTCAAAAAACAAACCCTTAAAGAAACAACTGCCCGATAAAAAAAAAAAGCGGGCTAAAGACTTAAAGAGAGACTTTTCTGAAGAGGAAATAAGAATGGCCAATAGACACATGAAGAAATGTTCAACTTCTCTAGCCATAAAAGAAATGCAAATCAAAACAACATTGAGATTCTACCTCACCCCAGTTAGAATGGCTATAATCAAGAACTCTAATAACAACACATGCTGAAGGGGATGTGGACAGAAGGGAACCCTACTGCATTGTTGGTGGGAGTGTAAATTGTTCAATCACTTTGAAAAGCAGTATGGAGATTCCTCAAGACTCCACATAGAGCTCCCCTATGACCCAGCAATCCCACTTTTGGGCATTTACCGAAATGATCATAAGCAAGGCCATACTAAAGCTACCAGCACAACTATGTTTATCACAGCATTATTCACCATAACTAAGATATGGAACCAACCCAGATGCCCCTCAGTAGATGAATGGTGTGTGTGTGTGTGTGTGTGTAAAATGGAATTCTATGCCTCCATCAGAAAGAATGACATTGCCCCATTTGTTAGGAAATGGAAAGACTTGAAAAAAATTATATTAAGTGAAGTAATCCAGGCCCAAAGAAACTTGGTTCCCATGGCTTCCCTTATTTGCAGTAACTAGGAAGTGGTTAGGAAGTTTAAGGTGCTAGCTGGAAAGTTCCTCAGGGTAGCCAAGTTCAATAATGCATCCGATCTATGGATAAATGGCAGGCATTGTATGTTCCCAAGTATGAGGCTCCCAGAGAGAAGCATAGATTTAGCATTTCCAAATAATAGACTCATCTCAGGGCCATGCTAAATCATGGGAGTTCTTCAGTCCTCTTCTGTCTCCAGGTTCCATCTGCTTCCTGGGAGAAAGCCAGGCCTGCCCTCCATCCCCAGGGGGACAGCCAATGGTGGTACCCCTAGACTCGAACAGTATCACATCTCACCCTGTCAGCACAGCCAGCAAAGTGTGGCAAAGGTAGACAGAACTTGGGTTGTTTTTTCCTCTTCATTTTCCTCTTAGTGAGTGGCTTTACTTGAGGGTCCTGGGGTTCATTACGGATCAAGCTGCCGATATGGTCTTGCGTAGATCACTCCCTTATATAACGGTACCCATGCCAGTGTTTGCATTCCGCCTCAACTGAAAATTTGTCAGAGAAGAAAGGCATTAAACCTGTCACTGCAGATAAAGATCAGACGCTTGATTTCAAACAGAAGAGGCAAACACTCTACTGTGACTCCATTAACTCTCAAGAACACTGTTCAAAGCATTGTGGAGAATAGGAACAGTCCTAGGAAGGGAAAAATAAATCCAAATCTCACCACAGTTTTGGTGATTACAGAGGGTGGACGCTGGACACAAACAGAGAGAAGAATTCAAGCAGCCAGCCCTTCTCCTGACTCTTATTTTGTTCCATATTATGACAAACACAACTCCGCAAAACAAGTAGATCTAGCCCATTTTATCTGAAACATAAACTCCAACAATTTGCAAAACAATTTGGGAAAACATGAGATACTAAAAAGTTAAGTTCCTGTGCTCTATCTACCTGCAGCCATTAGAAAACCAACATGCTCTTGGTAAAAAAAAAAAAAAAAGTGCTTTCATTGGCCCATTAATTATTTCCCTAATTTGCTGACTAATATAAAAACCCTGTCTTTGATTTTTAAGTCATGCTTGAATATACAAGGTAGCTCTTTCCAAGGCTCTGCACACTAAGAAGATTAATGCTCACGGTATTTCTGAGACCGACTAGATGACAGGCATTACTGTCCCCATTTTATAGATTCAGACATTGGGACAGGGAGAGGTTAAGTGACAGGTTGAATATCACAAGGAAAATTAAACTCTCAAATTTAGTGCACTTTTTATGATGCTATTTCTGAAGGTGGTAGCCTAGAAGACAGCCACGGGCCCTGGTCACAGCTTGGTCCTGCCTCTTCATACAGCCTTAGGCGAGTCATTTAACCTCTCCGCAGCTCTGTCTCAACATTAGGTAAAATTGACAATTCTTACCAGCCATCCACACCCTGCTGGGAGGATTAATGAAATGAGACCTGTGCTGGGAGCTGGTGGAAGGCTCTTATAAATACAAAATATGCTCAGTGCCTTCCCAGAGGCTCTGCGGGGCCTCGCAACTCCCAGGAGAAGGGAAGCCTGCTCGTGCATTTGAATAGGCTGCTCCTGGTGTGTCCCTGAGGTCACACAGGCCCGGCTAGGCCCAGGCCTCTGCTCTGGGCAGGGCAGAAGCTCAGGCCCAGGCCACTGCTCTGGGCAGGGCAGAAGCTCAGGCCCAGGCCACTGCTCTGGGCAGGGCAGACATTCAGGCTGCAGAGCGTCTGCAGCAGCTCCTCTGGCTGCGATCTCAGAGGGACGGTCCTCTGAGATCTGTGGCTCCTCAGACCTCAGACCACCTCCGTGTCCTGCACACAAGGGGCCCACCTGATGAGCTCTCCACAAGGATTCCGGGGCGCCGAGTAAAGCTCCAGTGGGCCCTGGGGGAAGCCTCCTCTTCATGTTCAACTATGGAAAAAGCCATTGCACCCAAGGAAGGGGTTGGGAGGGCAGCCTTCCTGCCCGGTGCAGACCCCTCTGCACTGGCCCTGGTGAAGCACAGTGACTTCTCTCTCCATGTCCCGAGCTATGAACAGGACGATGAACATACGTCTCCAGTCCAGAACCTCCTTCCGGCTTCAAGCCGTGTAGGCAACTGTGCAGCCTGCGTACTTCACACCCACACTCCCACCACTGCCCCCTGACCTTTCTCCATAACCCCTGACCCCAGCGCTTGCGCACACCCCAGTGATGGCCCCTCCACCTCTCCCAGGCTGGGGTTAACAGCTGTGGCCTCGCCCAGACTCTCTGGTACCACCTGGCCTGCCATTTGTGCCTTTTGTCTCCCCACTGTCTGCTTATGGGGATTCCCCCTTCTCTTACCTCCCACACAGCAAGTGTCCTGGCCTGACTTGCCCCATCTGCCCAGGCCCCCCAACAGCCTACAAACTCCTTCACCTCTCTCTTGCTTGTTTTCTCCGCTCTCTGATAAACTATCTTCCACACACCACACAATTATTGTTTACAAAAGTAATTAAAACTAACTCATGGGTATTGTTTTCCCCTCCAGTCCTCTCTTTCCAGCCCCATTGGCTCAGGGCCCGTGTCCATTCTTACACCTCTCACGCACCTCCTCCTCCTCTTCCCAGAGTGTTCTTCAGCTGTACTGGACACTGGCCTTCCCAGGGCCTGTGTGCTGGCCATGCCCACTTCCCACCCACCTGCTGACATCATTTCTTGAATGTTTCCAAATCTACTCAGCTCAAGTACGTCTGCAGAAATCACTTGTACAATACTGCTTCTCCAACGCTTCTCCGGCCCACCCTGTTGAGATCGGCTCTTTCTTTTCCAGTTGCGCGTGTTACCTTCTGGGACATCTGTTTGCACTAGGGTGGCAGGAACCACTGGCCACAGAGGGTGGCTAGCCCTCAGAGGCCGAGGGCTCACAGTCCTGGAGACCAGTTGTTTAAGATGGGGGGGGCAAGATGCCCCTCTCCAAGGCTGACAGAGGGGCCTGGGCCTGCTTCCTTCCTTGACATCTTGGATTTGTACTGTATCTAGGAAACACTCTCCTGTGTGAGTCCGAGTCCCCATTTCCCTTTGGTGAGGATGTCTGTCCGGGAAAAGCCCCAGTGGGTCTGGGAGGGCTGAAGCCGTGTCTGCAGTGGCTCTGTTTCACAATCAGGACACCCTTGGAGGTGTCCGGCTGCAAGTCTTCAACACAAAACTCAGGCGACTGCAATGCAGCCCATGGCATCGGCCACGGAATGTTAGCTTCTGAGACAGCTGACCTAAACCCTGAGTACTAAAACGGCAGGAGTGGATGTGGCCCAGCCTTGGGGCTCAAGCCTGAGATGAGGCCAGGGCTCCGGGGCTTCCTGGAGGCCAAGTGTGAGACCGGTCCTGAGGCCTCTCCAGCCTGGGGTACGAGAGTCTCTGGCATCCGGGTGTTGGGGTGGTGTCTCCCTGTGTCTTCCCGTCATCTTCATTCTGTGAATGCAAATGTCTGAGTCCAGTTCTGTCTTATTACATGGAACCCACACCTGCCGCTTCAAAGTCTGGCTCTCGGTCGCAGTTTACCTCGGGCCCTGTGAAGATCCTGTCTCCAGCAAGGAGTTGATGGGGGTGAAGATGGCAGCAGGGCTGCTGAGGGGCTGAATTCAGTCCGTGGCATGCAGGACACACACATTCACAGCGCTCACTTACATGCTGTGGGTTCCACGGGTCGAATAAACTCTGGGAGGCAGATAGCTCTGGGAGCCTCTTGTTGCTGTGGAGGGTGATATTTTGCAGATCAGAACTAAGCCTCTGGAGGAATGACTTGAAAATAGTAGATGCTGGTGGACGCTTTTCAACTGGGCCTTGCCCAGAGTAGAGCTGGTGTTGCATCAGGAAGTGTGAGCCCAAACTTGGGGGTCCCCAGCTCCACCCAGAGGGCTAGGAAAGTCATCGCAGAAAGGTGGTCCTTAGAGATGATGAGCCCCTGTTGAGTGGAATCCAGGTGACTGGGAGCATGAGTTTCCTGGGCCCGGGCCTGAGGCAGGTCCCTGAGCCTGGGAGCTGGCCGGGGTGTCTCTCTCTCCATGTCTCTGTGCCGATCACACAGCACAATGGTTGCCTGGAAACCTCTTCAGCTCATCAGCCGTGGTGGCCTGTTACCAATTTTCAGAAAATGAAATGAGCCCCCCGAGGCCCGTAATTTTGGGGAGCACAGTAATTTAGGAATGTTTGAAGGGATCTGGAAAGCTGTGCAGCCAGGCCGTTCACAGCACACATGGCAGGGGTCGGATGGTGAGGGCGATTTCCCAGCCCGGTGCCCCGCATGGCCGGCTTATCAGCCTCAAAGCCAGGGACCTTTTGTTTGTTTACTAATTCAGATAAACTCCTAGATCTTTGGGAACACTCCAATAAATCTGTTTTCCCAAATACTTCATTCTTGTTTATGAAGCACCTAGGAAAGACGTGACAGCTTGTTACAGATGGAAAATCACCCCTCACTCTCTGTAAGCCTCATCTTCGTCACTCACCCCCAAATGTTTCTAGAGAATTCCCAAGCCTTGTCCAAGTCAAAAGCCCAGCAGGGATTCCCTTCGGTTGGATTTGCATATCTCGAGTTAACTCAGTGCAGTTCCAAGGAAGCTCAGCTCATTCTTCCCTTAATTACCTTTGAATTGCTGAACATATTTCAGTATGTGCCGTCATATAATTACTATTCCACCTGAAAGCCAGGAGCTTATTTTTTTTTATTATTTTTCACTGTTATAAAAATGATCTGGTAGAAAATTTTGATCGCTTTGCTTTCGTGGGAACAGAGTTGTCGCAAATCTCATCGATGTGTGTGTGTGGTTTTTTTTTCCTCAGGCATGATTAGTTCAGTGTCAACCCCAGTTCCCGCACATGGATTTTTTTTTATGGTTCCAGGCAGTTGGGTGTAATTCCAACAGCCTTTCCTTTATTAACCATCTAATGGATTATCCTGCTTCGTGTCTGTGTGGTACCAGATGGCATCACCTCGTCAGCCGGGCTGCTGCCTTGTTAATACAGACAGACACAGAAGCACTAAAGGTCAGAGCAGATGGTCTGTCTGTCCTGCCCTTTTACACCCAGGAAAGGCCAGAGCATCTCTTCTCGTCCCCTTTGCCCCAACATGGCCAGCAGCCGCATGTATTTGATTTTGATTTTGTCTTGTTATTCCAGTTCTTTTTAAGTACCGCTATCTGTAACTCGACAATCAACGAGTACAGTCTGATTGTTCTTTGTGTATTCTAACCACCTTAGTCTACAGGAGGCAACATAGTAAAACAAACTTTCCTGGTTTCTTTTTTTATAAGTTAATATGAACTTATTTTCACCTGTTTTCTTATTTTTGTGACAGTTTCAATACCCTTTTCTAACTGATGTTTTTAGTTATAGCTTATAGTCTGAGTCTCTGCATGCATGATTCTTTGAACCTGGGTTGTTTGGACAGTCTGTCTTCCTCCATCCAGGGTGTGTGTGTTTCTGTGTCTTGCCAGGTGGGATTTTAACCCTGTTCTCTCTTTAAATTGTTGCTAAGACATCTCCCACCCTGCATTCCCCGTTCATACTCAGAGGCCTTTGCACTGCTCTGGCCAACACCGGTTCTAAGGAGCTGGAGACCGCAGGATGTTGGAGGAGAGACCTCCTCGCACTGCCCCCCCCCCACAGCTGCCTGTCCTAGAACAGTAGCCCAGGGCATTCTTCCAGAACTCAGCCTCTCTGTCATGGGTCTCTAACTCCCATATAGAAGAGCCTTTGCATCAGGAAAGACCTGTTCCTGTCAGCAGGTGGTTCATGCGCAGCTTGCCTTCCCTCTGAATCTCTGCCTCTGTCTGGTTCTCTGCTTTCATCTGGAGCACTGTGGATGGAAGTTAACTGTGCCGAGACTTTGCCCACTTCCTCTTGCGCTCTGTGCGTTGGCGGTGGGCAGACATTACCTGCGATTCCTTCCTTGCAGACTGACTTACAAGTGTCCTATTGAAGGTCTGGAAAGTAATTTCACTTTCATTTTAGATTAAGATATTCTTCTTTTCCTTTAACCTTAGCCATTATTGAATTTTCACAGGGTACAATTAATAAGCACTATTCTATCAAAACATGGACATCTATCAGTTAGACCTCAGGTCCTAAGGGCTTGTTCTACACATCTCACACTCAAGTAGCTGAGAGATGCTGCTGATAATTCCAGGAAATCTCTGTTAATGTGGGATAGTGGCTTGCCTTTGTATTTCACAGACGTCCTTGTCTCCATTTCTGGTATTTCACAGGCTACATGATCATGAGGCAAATAGGAGACCTGAATTTAAGTCCATTTCCTCCTTGCAACATTACACTACACACTATAAACGATGTTGTTTGTCATTGGTACTTAAATTTTTTTTTCAAGATGCTATAAATAGACTTGGGGGTTAAGAGGTGATCCTCAAAAGCATGAGACTTACAAAAAAATGAAGCGTCTGGAAAACAGGAGATCGCATTAAAGCCGTGTGTCTGTCTGCTCTACCTGGGGGTAACGGGGTGATGGCAGGATCCTTACAGGATTGTCACAGATTAGGTGAAGGTGCAGATAGAACATTTATCTCCATGCCTGAGAATGACAGAGTTCAATTAACATGGCTGCCTGAGCTCTAATAGAGATCATGACATGATTTTCATTCCTATTTGGCAGACAGATAAACTGAGGCATCACAAGGGAAAAGATTCAACCTGATACAAATGGTGGGACTAAGGAAAAGGCTAGACAAAAGCCAGGACACTATAAATTTTATCTGATTTATCCACAGTACAACCCTACAATATAATACAATATCCATTACAGACAGGAATGAGTCTCTTGGTTACCATTTCCCCAAACAAATAGAAATAGAAGTTACTCAACCCTGAAGCTCACGAAACTGCAGGTGGATAAGAGCTTTTCCTCTCCAGTGTGAGCAAGAGGGTGGACTGGCAGGTCCGGCCCCGGAGAGGGCTTCGAGGGCCGCAGCCTGTGGGGAGAGCTGATGAATGGGGGCAGCTGGATTCCCGTAGAAGGTGGCGGATGCATGCCACCGCATTACGGATTATTGAAATCAGACTCCCATGTTGTGGACACTTAACTAGATGAAGCCCAAGTCCTGAGCCCCCGAGCTCATCCCTAGTCTAATAGCGTGTCAGCGACGGTGACCAGTGAATTAACCCTGGAAAACACTTATTGATCTCACCTCAGATTGCTGACTTCAAAAAAATGTCATTGCTTCATCACTGGCCCTGTTCTGCCTCATTAGCCGCTGTCACTTTGTTCCTAGGCACCAAGGGACTCATTATTCCTGACACAGTACTTGAGTCAGCCAGGGGCTGTCAGGAGGCTTGGCCAACAAGTGGTCCTCAGGCCCCACCCTGGGCTGGCTCCCTGGGGGGGGGAGGGAGCCCTTCTCTGGACGGACAGAGCAGCTGGCAGAGCCCCAGGCTTCCGACGGTGACCGAGCGTGCTCATTCTCAGCTTCGCAGCCTACGTAAGCCCGTGAACTTCAGTTTTTGTGATTCCTCAAATGCTGCTTTCCAGGCCTAATAAAGCTTCTCCTGGTGTAATAATTGGCATCTCTTGGGCTCTGCTGGTGACCCAGTGTGCCCTAGGACGGCTTTGCAGTAGAAGTTGCTAAGCTCCATTAGATGATTCTTAATTAGGTAAAAAACGAGGCAGAGATCTGAAATGCAAATTAGAAGGCCATAAGAAGTAGAAATCAAACCGGATCATTAAGGAGCAGGCTGGCATAACTTTACAAAAGTAAAAAGTAAGTGTGAAAGTAAAAACAAGGAAATTCAACTTTCATAGGCAAAGAAGTACTAGAAAAGATTTTTAAGTTCTTAGATCAAAAGACTTTTTTTTATTTTGTAGATAATGCAAGTACTAGAAGTTTCACTTATTCTATCCTTAAAATAGGACATAGACAAAAAAAATATGAAGTTTGTGATAGGTTAAAAACCAAGCAGGATGCCGGTGCCAGTGGTTCCCACCAATAATCCTAGCTACTCAGGAGGCTGAGATCTGAGGATCTTAGTTGAAGCCAGCCCGGGCAGGAAAGTCCATGAGATACTTACCTCCAGTTATCTAGCAAAGAGCTGGAAGTAGAGCCAAGGCATGCACACACGTGCATGTGCACACGTGTGCACACACATACACACATGAGGAGAGATACACAGAGAACACACATGTAAATTATAAGCCTGAATAAAAATGTGTCCAGGACAGGCCCTGCTTGGGAGGATGGGCTTATGAAGCAAACTCTAACACGCCCCAAGCAAAGAGCAGTCCAGAGAATAGCAGTCCCCTTGAAGAGCTTACGAGGCTGCTCACTATTTCTCAACTACTTCTGGTGCTTCATTTTTAGATAAAACATCTGAGGAGAGACAATAGATGCTTTTCCTTTGAGACCTGACCCAGCTCCACAGTCAAGCGTCTTTTAGACCCAGCCTCTGTGAGCAACATGGGCAGAAGCCGGTGATAACGGTGGAGTTATATCTGGGGAGGAGAGCGTCTTCCTGCTTGTAATCTATTTTAGCAAACCTTTTTAATTCAGAAGGGCCAATGCTTCATCTCCTTTTTCCATTATTAAATTCAGATGGAAAAAAATTATGGAGGGATTTGAATCAGTCAACCTTATCAAAATTTTTGAAAATTTGACTCACGAGGAAAGGTTGAAAGCAAATGGGCTTGGTTTCCATGAGCGAAATGGAGGAAGGATTGACAATTGGTGGCAGTGGCAGCCGGGTTGAGTGGGGGTGTAGGCAGGGGGAGGAACGGACCCCATTTTGGGTGGACATGGGAAGGGTTACAGGGCACCCAGTTGGGGACAGAACACACATTTGCTGGCTCAGGGAGATTCTGCATGGACCATTAATGAGGCCATCCTGCCCACTTTGGTGTTCAACAACCGACCAAGGACAAACTAATTTGGAGGTGGAAGATAAGGAGAATGCTGGCAAGGCAGGTCAGCCAGTGGAAAGGGAGAAGAGAAGCCACATGGTCCTCTCAGAAAATGAGGCCAGGACCGTACCCCGGAGCTGCAGCACCACATAGCTTGCCCCTCTCCCACTGCTGGGCCTCATAACCAAACTCAGGGAGGAGCCTGGGAGAGGCAAGCAGAAACAAGGGCTAGGGGTGACTTTTGACAGAATCAACTCAAACGGTGGGTCTGTCCCTCTCTGAACTCCTCCGAGCTCCGTGCACACACATTTACACCTGGCATCACATACATCCGCCACATTTGGGGGAACTGCAAGTTTATGGCTAAGTATGAACTGTAGAAATAGAGAAATAATATACATTCCCAAGACCTTGAAGTACACGCGAAGTAAGTTATGATAAATAGAGTCAACATAACCTTTCCCTTGAAAAAGTACGGGGTTTCACTAAAATATATTTTCATGTGATGTAGTATTCTTTTAGATGGTGTTTTCGGGAGGCGTTACAAAGAAGTTTCCTTGTGTTAAGCAGCGATCTCCATAGCTTTAAGGTCACTCTTGGGAGAAGCAGGGTCTAAGGTCAATATGAAGGTCAACATCAAGGACGTAGTCAGTCGACTCCTTCCCCTCCTGGTGACATCCGGACCTCTAATTTTTTTAATCTCCATCTAATCTCTGGGCATGCTTTTTCTAATTCTTTATTCTACTATAGGATGACCTATGAATACTAAACTTGCCAGATTCTCCCTTTAAAATACCATTTGCCTATTTCTTTCTCACGTTTCAAACTGAAAAGCCAAGAGATATTTGTCAGCTGACCTGTAGAAATGTAAATCTATAATTATTATAACATTGGCACAACCCAAACCCTCAACTATGATATATTGCGAATGCATATCCTTCTAACTCTGAGCAGGTTCATAACTGGCCTCCATGCTTTATATTTGTAGAACAAATTAACCTAAATCAGATTTTAAGGCTGGGAATCATGTCATGTTTCTGTAATCTACGCTATATGAGAAGTGTAGGCAGCAGAACCATAGTCCTAGGGCAGCCCCCGGCAAAAATGTGAGCTTCTGTCCCCAAAATAATTAAATCATAATGTCTGGAGCAACTTCCTATTCAGCACAAGGCCCCCAGGTCAAACTCCAATTCCTCCCCTAAAAGAAACAGATTTCAAACTTTTCCCCATGGCTTTGGCCGTCCACAGAGAACTCTGTCAAAATAGAGGGACATTATCGTGGGTACAACAGCAAGCAAAGTTCAGCCATACTCTCAACCATTCTTTTTATTTTACTTTCCAGGAGGAAAATTTTCTCTGGGAAAGATACATATAAATTGTAGTGCGGTATTAAAATAAGAACCACTTACATGCACATTGAATGCAGCATGTTTCTTTATAAAGGTGATTCCTCTGTGCATTGTCCCCTGGTTGGAGCTCGCTCTCACAAATATGAGCATTGGAGACCGCCTGAAATATCATTACAGATCATTTCCCCTTGCTTTTCATGATGGCCACAGAAAGCTCCGCCACCAGCTAGGAGTGTAGAGCTGAGGGGGTGGGGCAGGGGATGCTACCCACCCCCCAAACACTGGCTTCCAGAGTTAAACTCCTTAACTCCTTGCACGCCACTAAAGAGCAACCAAGCTCATCCTGGTGGATTAGAAGGAAGAGGGAGCGGAATCTCTCTCTGTTCAGAACAGCAGCACAAAAACTCTGGTCCTGGCAGCACATCTAAACTGTCCAGGTATTGATTTCCTGGGTGATATGCCAACCAAATAACAATAGGACACAGAAAGATCTGGGACACCATCAACATCCTTAACTTCCAGCCACAAAACATCAGCGTCGCACATGTATGTATGCTCGCTGCATTCGCCAGCTGAGAGGCAATGTGCAAAGGAAAAGAGCAAGTGAGGAACATGGAGGTGCACTCCTGACTGTCATGGAGAAGCTGCTGTAGAGTTATCCGGGAGACCAGGATCAGGACAACCTCATCTTCAAACGCCAATCTTGTGGTTCCCGGATTGAGCTTAATCAGAGCCAAGAGACAGTTAGCAAAGTAATAAGTTGACTAAGTATGTGCAAAGTGTGGAAAGCAGTTTACCCAATCCCCCGTGGATCTACCTGTGCTATCAGTTGGAGCTCTCTGTTCTTTGTGCACAGATGTGCACAAACAAGGCAATTGGGGGCAAATCAATCCTTTCCATTAAAATGAAAATAAGAAAATTCTCTAAAAGAAGAAACCTGGATATTCGTTGGAATAAGCATTGCTTGGAGTGCGCTATGACAGCGACAGTATTCACTCCCCAACCCCTGGGACCAGTGAACAAAGGGGTCCAAGGAGACGTGACGTAGGCTAGAGATCTTTAACTAGATCCGATAAGATCCCTTATGCTGGGATGTGGGAGCTCCTTCCTCGCTGTCTTCCTTCCCACTGAGCAAACCACTCACTATGGGAGGAAATTCTGACCGCCCAGAGCTGAGAAGAGGCTGAGGGATGAAGAATGGAAGGAGAGAGAGAAAAAAAGGGGGACAGGAAGAGAGAGGAGAGACAGAGACAGAGAGAGGGGGGCTCAGTGGAAACTTGGAGACTCTTACGGTCCAGTCCTTGGAGCCCTTGGCTTGCTCCACCAAGCACTCCGAAAACACGTGGGTCAGTATACAGTACCCTCCCTTCACCTTTGGCTGCCTTTGAACTCTGGTTCACTCCATCTTCAGGGACCCCGCCTAGCCTGCTGCACTGGCCTCTCCACAGCATGGGGTGGTTTGAGGCTGGCCTGGTTGTGGGATGTGGAGCCCATGAGGCTGGAGGCCACTGGCCCACTCTGTTCCATCCCCGTCACCTCTACCATGCCTCAGATCCCAGGAGACTCTAGCGGCAGGTCTCAGGGTCACCAGGATGGGCATCTCTGGAGAGCCACCCCTGGGGGAAGGCCGTATGACCATGCATCTGTCAAGGATGTAACCAGGTGAAGAACAAGCTTACACTACTTCAAGCTTTCACCTACTCGGGGCATTTTTATAGTGCCGAATAGCATGCCTAACTAGCATGCCGAGTAAACCAAATGAAACCTAACACAGGCACTGCCAAGATTTGCATCTCCAGAGACATCTGTGCATCGGCAGCAATGATTCCAGAGTGCATTACTGACTTCCAAAGCATCAAAGACCTACCGCTCTGTGTGGGACAACGATGAGGAGAGAAGTCATCACGTCAGCCTCCTGTCTGGCCTCCAAATCTGACATCCACAGTGGGAGTCTGTACCATCCAATGTGTGGCTAAGACCCTCCACCTGCTAAGGTCACCAAGTTCTGCTCCTCCTGCTCCTCTGCTCCCGTCCTGCTGAGTGGACAGCAGAGACCCGGAGCTGCCCCGGAGCCTGGGAGCTGAGCAGTGAGATGTTGGCCTGGCCCTAGCTCTGTCAACGCTTCTTGTAGTATTCTGTGGTTTGTAAAGAACAGAAATGCCTGGTGAGCCAGACCCCGGCACATGTTCTTTGAGCAGACCCAGCACTTGACACGTGGCTCCTTCGTGGCCAGTAGAAAGGAGTACTGGTGGCAGTTGGCTCTGTTCAGGCCACGGAGGTGATTGCCAATGCACCGGCTTTCACTCTAAGAGAGGGCCCAGCTAAGCCCCCGCGCTCACACGAGGACCGATAATACACTGCTGCTGAGTTCAATCACAGGAATTTAGAATTTGCTATGTAATGTAACAGGAATGCAACTTTTGTAAGGTGACTTCTACCTGCAAATCCACTGGGCTAAAAAGTAAGTTTGGATAGGAGGAAAAGAAATACGTCAATAATAGAAACATCAGGACAGTGGCAGGGAGGCCCCGGCACCAGGATACCAGGAACTCAGACCAGAACCTGACTGGCTGGTTCAGTCTTGTCTAGTAGAAAGAGGAGAGGAAAGAGAACAAGGAAGAAAATGGAAAGAAGCAGAGCAGGTTTGGACAACTGCAAACATTATGGACAAAAACGTTGACACCATTGCACAAGCAAGGAAGAATGACATGAGACACCAGCATTTGTAAACCTCTAAATGAAGAGATATGACTGGGAATGTGGCCTAGTGGTAGAGAGTTTGTCTGGCATGCAAGAAGCCCTGGGTTCGATTCCTCAGTACCACATACACAGAAAAGGCTAGGAAGTGGTGCTGTGACTCAAGTGGTAGAGTGTTGGCCTTGAGCAAAAGAAGCTCGGGGGCAGCGCCCAGGCCCTGAGTTCAAGCCCCAGGACTGGCAAAAAAAAAATTTTCTGAGGCTTAAATGAAGAGATGGAAAATATTGAAGAATCATTGTTTTCTGATTTCTTATGTTAGCATGTGTCCAAGAAGAAATAAAAATCCTTAAATAGGCAAGATCTAGTTTAAGTGATATCTAAAGCCGAGCTGTGTCATTTTAAAGCTCAGAGCCTGGAAGCAATGTGTTTTAGCTTCAATACCTCCATTCTGTCGAGAGCTGATTTCTGTTCTTGTTTCACTTCTTTTATCAATAGTCACACTTTTCTCAATATTTCCTTTTCAGGTATTTTGTTGTTTTATCTGTAAGGGATGCCCACATTTCACTGAGCTTATATTCACATGAAGGTGTTCTTTAGAAAGATAACAACCATCCATGGTTAAAAGAAACTTGTTCTGCTCTTGAAGCTATTTTCCAGACTAGATTCTAATTTTAAAAAATTTATAATGTTAACACAATTCTTTTACAATCTAGAAATTCTCTCCAAATTGGAAAACAAGTATAATGAAAGTAAACTTATTCTGCATGATGTGAAAATATATTACAAATGTACAACAACTAAAATAATGTTTGGGGGACAGCAATAACTAACCAATTAGTTGGAACATTTTTTTAAAGGTTTGTTGTAAATACCCATCAATCCACCTGTCTATCAATCAATCTACCTTGTATCTCTACTCTGCATCTAATCACCGCTCATTATTTCCTTCCTGATCTGTCACTCCTGTGATATTTCTAAGTCTCTTTGGAAGGCAGCTCTTCTTCTCCGGTGAGTCTCTGATGATACAGGTGCTGTGTTATGAGGTTTTAGTTCTGGGGCCACTGTGTTCAGCCCCTGTGAGCAGTGAGGCTCCGGGGAAGGAGATGTGGGTAGTGTTCAAACTCCAGAACCAGTGCACCAGGAGCTAGCCTTATCCCCTTAGCATTTTAATCAAATTGACTGGAAAAGCTCCCTCTATTGACTTAAACCAGTGTGCCTTACATTGGGCTTAAGTGGTTTACTTTCCCAACTTGACATAAAAAGAGAGCAGATCATCTTTACTGATTTAATTCCTGGGCCACGCAACTTGTTGGACAGGCATCATTCAGTGGCTGTGAGTGTATTCACGTACCTGGGTGTCCATTACCACAGCTAACGCATTCTACACCGTCCATGGTTTAATCCACGGTCCCTTGCCCTCCAGTCTGTCTGCCCCACCTCAAACCCAGGAAGTCTCTCCTCTGCTTTTGTGCTCCTATAGATTTGCCTTTTTGGCATAGCATGCAGATGAAATCATGGAGTAAGGAATCCAGCTGGTCTGTGTAGCAGCATGTGATGGCACTTAATTTTTTTTACACGCCTGTATCCCACTCCATCTCCATTCATCGGTTGACAGACTCTGCAGGGACAGAAAAAAGACGCAGGAATTAAATATTGCCCAAGTCCTACTTCTGGTAATTTCAATGTTATCCCTCTGGCCCTGAAAACACCCAAGCCTGCAACAAACACTCATTACTTCACTTCCAAGTTCCTACTGGACACTATCTGCTGCCCAGAGCAGGGGACTGGAGAGGGCCAGGATGCTCATCCCAGCTGCTAGAGTAAATGGTCACTGGGTAAACCTCTACCTTGCAGAAGCCTCATACAGAAGACAGCAGTGCTGGCATACTGGTGATCCATTGTGACAGCACATCCTGTGGCTCTTCCTGGAACCCCAACTCCTCTCAACGTGGAGTCAGGTCACCAGCTGTGTCAGGTGGACAACACAATTCGTCCAACTCTAACCAAAAAAGAGCATTGTTCACTAGGCACCCGTGGGTTTGTCCACTTGCTTTCTATTTTCTGTCAGCATTCCCACTGTAGTTTCAGTACCCAGAATCACTGGGAGTTGAACAGGAGGACACCATGGAGGATTGCTCAGGGATTCCTCATCTCACTCCCAGCTGTGCTGGCCTGAGAACCATGCCGTAAAAAATGGCTATGGAAGAGATAGATAAGCTGCTACTGGGAGCCGTCTTCCCCAGACAAGGAGAGTAGATGGAGGAGTCGATCTACTGTCCTCATGGCTACTCTTCTTCTAGGATGCGCTAGTGGGTACAGTCCACCCAGAAAAAGCACCCACCGCAAGCTCTCTGTCTTAAACATACATGTTTAAGAGAGTGCCGTGGGATTATTAACTCTTTTTCGATATATGCATACATTTCTTTACTTCTCATGTGGGTGAACTTGTCTGATCTTGGATCAAGGATCTGCCATTTGTCTGGCACAAATCACCCTGTGTGTGTGGCACACACATTTTGTGGCACTTTGTATAGACCAGTCTAGGTGAAGTAAATACACAACCCTCTCCCTCCCTGCCCTGCTTCAGTGACAGATTCCAGATCTGACACTCTAACTGTGGCTTTGAGCTCCAGGCGTTGACAAATGCTCGGCGCGCTCCCTCGCCCTCAGAGAAGGAAGCGTAATGATGTGTATGTGATGCAATATGTGAAATATTTATACCTTGGCTTCAGCACAAACTGACGGCCACTCAAGTTAGAGAGGAGAGCACTCAGTAGGGGCCAGCGACACTACCAGGCCTGCTGCCCTGCAGGCCAAGGCACGGAGGACAGAAATGATAGGTTTGTGTTTGACTCAGGATTCCTCCAATGTTAGTGTTGTGGTTGCTTTGGGGTGTTTTTTTTCGGTAAAATTGTTTTGAGAGAGGTTTCAAATGTGCTGGCTTCTTTGAGCATTGTCAAATTATCAAGGAGGACAAAGTGTACGCCTTTCTGATTGTTGCCCTTCTCTGTGGAATGGAAAAATCTTTTCTTTTGACAAACCATCCTTCCATGAATAACCTCTTCAATAACATTTAGTTACCATTATTAATAAATTGTGATGGTAATAAATTATCTTTTAAACATTTTATTAAATGCAGTTCTCATGTACTTAAAATAAATTGCGAAGCCGGCTTTTTTTTCATGGCGTTTAATATCTATAGAATGACACAATGTGCTTTTAATATATTTAATGTTATATACTTTGAAAATCTAAGTGTGTTGTACTTTTATGGAACTTACTCTATATTCTTTTCTGTATGGAAAATGTATTACTTTTTAATACGGGTTCATTGTGGTCTGCCATTAGGAAACAGAGCGCGGGGCTGGTGAGTGGGAAGTTCAGAATCTAAGTACATTAAGTGTGGGGGAGGGGAGGAGACAGCATTATGGTAACATCAAGCATCTAATTGAATCTGACAAAAGCAAGGGGAGAGAGTCTCCGGGCGGCTGTAATGGCACTCACATTTGCATTGACATCATAACAGTCCTAATGCAAGCACACGAGACGCTTCCACTGACAAAGAGAGACTTCTGCCTGACACCCGCCGCCTTCACACTGTCTTTGGACATGCCATTGCTGTCACTCAAAATAAAGATGAAAATATTATGAAAAACATCTTCAGTCCACGCTTATTAGATACTTTTCCATGGCTGAAAGATGGTGGTCGTTTTCCATAGCTTCTTTTTTTTTTTTTCCTTTTAAGCTGAAAAAATTCATTCTTTGGCTCCCTAGGGAAAAAAATGGAGCCATCGCTGTATTCTCAAGCCTTAAAATTGTTTTGTAAAAAGAAATTGAAAATTGATTTTTTTAAGAAAAAATGTATTTTTGCATAGATCCTTAAGGCAAATGCAATTATGGTGTTTTTTTTCTTTTCTGAGGTTGCTGTAAAGCTTTATTGTCAGGTATGTTAGGTTAAAAATGTGTCCCAAGGAGGAAAAACAATTCATGAATAGGAAGGAGCCACCAGCTCCTGTGATTGCAATTATGAACCAAATCACTAGCCAATCCAGGGAAGTTAGGTGACCGCATTGCTAGATGGCAAGTCTCTGTCTCAGCTTTTGCTCTTTAATTAGCCTGAGATGGATCCCACACTCCAGAGCAAGAGGAGGACTTCAGAACCTAGCACCCATCTTGGACGCTGCCTAGCAACCGATCTTCCTGGCAACAGGAGCCTGACATGCTCCTGGTCAGGACCGGCCTTGGCCTAGAGGCTCCTGGCTGAGCCCCGCGGCTGCTGAGCTGCTCCCGGCATCATACCAGACAAGGTGCCTGATCTCTTCACTTCTGCCCCTTTTCAGAAGGTACATCTCAGGACAGACCTCTCACCAACCTCATCTCATCCGTCTCAGGTAGGTCCCCAGGCTTTGCTCTCCATGGGACAGGATCATTTAAGCCTTTCTAACATGGTCACATTAGATCACATTAGAGTGTCATGCTAGATCATAGATGGATGTCCAATTACCCTCATTTCTTCATTCAGCATCCAGTCACCAGTGATTTGTTAAGCTTCAGCTCCACATCTAAACCTGCTGCAGACAGGAAGAGTCAGGGAATAAGGACATGACCTCTGAGAGCATGCAGCACGGCCACAGACAAGTACCAAGGCCACGAATAAATGGCCCCATGTGGCAATAACGCCACACAGAACAGAACAAAGAAACAAAGTCTGCTTCAACAAGGAAACTTCCTTGTCACTTTCAGAAAAGAGGGGGTGTTCCTCAGAAGACACGGCTTCAGAATGGATGCATGTAAAGAGAGAAGGAAGCATAGAAAAACTTTGCAGCACTCCACAGCTCCACACGCAGAGATAATGCAGGAGTCAACATTCAACAGGAAAACCGCTCTCCTATTCAAATGGGAAGTTCTCACCAAGAATAGACACGGATTTACTAGCCATCTTAGATGTTTAAAGCCAGTCATTTTACATAGGTTTTAAGTTAAAACATTTTTTTAGTTCTCACATACTCAATACTTCTAAACCCTGAGTCTAAGTGAAAAGTCTAAGTGAAAATGGAAGCTGAGTTGATTCATTTATCTATTTTTCTTCCTTTGTCTTATTCAGAGAACACCTATTGCATACGAAATAAGTTCTAGTTACTAGAAGCAGAAGTAGAGAAGAATCACAGCCAGTTCTTGTCATCTAGAAACATAGGTGGAAAGAGAAAGCTATATGAAGTGGAAATAGTCACTCTAGGTTCTGAAGTTCATGTTTCAATTTCATGGACAAAGGCAAAAATCTTACTGGACGAAACATACGTTCTTAGATGGGAAAAAATGAAGGACAGATAACATATCATCCTGGGGATGTTTAATTTACCAAGGAACGCTGATCTGACTCTGACTGCATTTCATGCTGGGAAGGAGCAATTTAGGCATATATGGTGGGAAAGATGGTTAAGGAATCAACCAATAATGAGCAACACCAAGTCTAGGTGAGTGGCCAGGTCCACAGAGGGCACTGCCTCTGCAAAGAACAAATCTCATGCTCAGACCACCTGCCAAAGGCAGTTGTTCTGGGGACCATGCAAGAAAAAACAGTCCAAGTGTGCCCCTCACTGGGAAGAGTATGACTAGCCATTGTCATTGTTGTCATTGTCATCGCCAGCATCTTGATTGCCACGTGTGTGTGTGTGTGTGTGTGTGTGTGTGTGTGTGTGTGAGTGTGTGTGTGGGGGTCCTGGGGCTTGAATTCTGGGCCTGGGCGCTGTCCCTCAGCTCTTCAGCTCAAGGCAAGCACTCTACCACTTAAGCCACAGCACCACTTCCAGTTTTCTTGTGGTTCGTTGGAGATAAGAGTCTTACAGACTTTCCTACCAAGGCTGGCTTTGAACTGTGATCCTCAGATCTCAGCCTCCTGAGTAGCTAGAATTGCAGGTATGAGCCACTGGTGCCCAGCTTGCCACCATTATTATTTAGTACTTACTCTGCTTTCACCAGGGCCTAGACACTGGTACACAAATGATGGAGTGTCTCTTAAGCTGCTACTTACCCATGGAGGCTCTGAGAAGAGCCCATTTCTGCAGGTCTGCCTGGTTCAACATGCTCTGCTATAGGTGTTCCAGATACACCAAATACACCAGCTGTACCAGCTGCACCAAATGCATCGGCTACAGCAGCTACAGCAGCTGCACAAAATGCATCGGCTACAGCAGCTACAGCAGACCTCCACATATATCTAGAGGGACGATGAGGTCATTATGCCCCCCCAATAAAAGGCTGAGGACACTTGTGGGAGAAAGAAGAGTCCTTGATTTCTGGGTAAAGGTGGAGAGAGAGGTGTGAGTCCTAGTGGAGGGGAAAATCACACAACAGAAAGTGAGCACAAGGCTCTCTTTAGACCCCACTAGAAAAGCAGAAAGCATCTTTAAAAGTAAGAGTGGATGGGATGGAGGATATGAAAACAATCTTAACCTCTCCAAGTCCGTCATAAACTTTTCACAAATTAATTTTGTCATTTGTCAGAACTGGTGGGGTTTCTCTTTCTTTTTCTCGTCAGTTGTGGGGCTGGTGTTTGAATCTAGCGTCTCACACTTTCTGAGTAGGTACTCTTAGAACCAAGCTACAACTCCAGCCCTGCTCTTTGCTGGTGATTTTTTTTTTGACTATAAGAAATGGATTTCATTTGATTGACAAACAATAATTAGGAATCATAAATTTAGGCCGAGTGTGATGGTGTACACTTAAAAACCTCAATTATTTGACTTTGGAAACATAGATGAGTTCATGGTGGTCACCCATACAAAAATTAGAGACCCTGCTTAAAAACAGGCAGACCTTGATGACACACGTGTATCTGTGGTTCTAGTTACTCTGGAGGTGAAGATAGAAGGACCGGGGTCTAAGGCTGCTGGTGATTTTTAAGCAGTCTCTTTCCTCATGTGCGTTCCTGGGCAGTAGCTAGGATAGTAGGCAGCTGTCACTGCACCCAGCTGCCCATGGAAAGGCACTGGGCAAGCTCCTCTGCTCAGGCTGGATCTCCCTAATCTCAGGCTCCCAAGTAGCTGAGATTACAGGCCTGAGCCACCATCACCCAGCTCATGAATTATTTTTTAATTAAATATGTTGAGAGTAGTAACTGGCTTTTAATGTTTCCATCAGCTGAGCAAACTCTGCTCCCATCGAGTTTATTTAGCCTTTTGACATAAAAATAAACATCATTTGTAAAACACACTATTAATCCGTTCGGCGCTCTTCAGTGTGTCTTCCGTGCTCTGAGCGGCTCGGCCAGTTGCCCATCGCCTCTCCTCTGTCACGCTCTTGCTCTCCACACGCACTTTGCCTTCTCTCTGTTAAGCAGCGCTCAGGCACTGTGCGATGAGAAAAATAAGCTACAATCTCTAAGGTGCACAGATCAGATCGACACTGAAATGTAAACAATTAGTGGGAATGGGCAAAGTGAGAAAGAGGTACTTGACAGCACCTGGGACATCAGAGGCGAAGGAGTGATTCTTAATACAGAATCGGGGATACATGTGGACTGTTCCAAGGACAGGATACAGGGGCTGAGTCTTGCAAAAGGGGAAAGGAGGCACATCTTGTACCAGGGGAGAGTCCAGGGTGTGGTAGGAGACTTTCACCAGCAAGGCAAAACAGGGAGAATCCATGCACATGTATGTGCACCATGTGACTCACACATGCACACACACATACCTGTACTACATGTATGCATCAAGAGACATCTATACAGACGCACATATGCATAGATGTGGTGAGGAGATACACACATGCACACACACACACACCAATATACACAGATAGGTGCACATATCATACCCATGCATTGATACACATAATGGAGACAGACACATGTGTGTGCATGACCATGCCACAAACATGCCCACAGAAAGATGACTGTTGTGATTGTGTGTGTGTGTGTGCATGTGTACACACATACACACATGCATGTGTGTTAAGGGGGTGGTGTCGGCATCTGCTCTTGTGCAGTTTGAGAAGCTATAGATCCTCATGCTGGCATCTAATCCAGAGCCTGAGTGTTCAGGGCTGAAGTCAGGACAAGAAGAGAGCTGCGGGATGAGGACAGAAGAGTCCCTGGAGCCCCGAGCCTGGTATAAACCGCAGGCCCGGGGGTTCAGCTCGGTCCTTGACGTCTGTCTCTGCCTTTGGTGAGGTGGACTGCGAAAGCCAGGGTCTTTCACTGCGTAGCCAGGCAGCCCATGTGCAAACACATGGCCGTGATAGGCCCGTGTGGCACAAGCATGTACGTGTGCGTGCTCCTGTGCACATGACCCGATACGCCAGCAGGAAGGAAGAAGAGCCTGGGAAGGCAGCACGGGGGAATGCTGCCGCCACCTGGAGTCCTTGGGTGGGCAGCAGTGTGCAAGCTGGTCCACCTGCTGAGACCCATGACAGCCTCCGTAGGGGACACACCCTGAGGGAACTTTCCAGGATGTGCAGAGCCTGGGTGCAGACAGGGGCCACAGCCAGTCCCGGAGGGTAGTGAAGGGGGTGGGGAGCTCAGTGCCTCCTGGTGCAGACCGGCCGGCCGCACCTGGCAGTGACCGATGGGCGGTGGAAGGCAAACACCGGCCCTGCCCTCTGACCGAAACCTTGCCGCCTGAACCAGGAGACACGGGATCCATAGTCCACAAGAAAGGAGCCAGCCCCTGTGTTGGAGAAGTGCTGTCCACTGGTGGCGTCTGTCTCCAGGCCGCTGTCTGTGTGGCTCCCTTCATTTCTCCCCTGGCAGCTGGAGCCTCTGCTTTCACACTCTGACTCCATTAATAAGCAGAGACCTGTCTCGCTGGTAGAGAGAGGACGCCAAAGAGGAGGGAAAGCCTGGGAGGGGAAAGGGATCTGACCATATCAAATAGTATGCCGCAACCTGCAGCACGGAGACTTCTGAATCATCACACACATTGACTTTAACCTATGGTGTTTCCACTTGCTCACACCATCACCGTTGACAGAGGGTGGCCGTCTAGGCCGCCATCATCTACTGGGCACCGTGTTGAACGACTCCTGATCCGTGAGTGCCAGGTGATGACAGCCTGACCGTTGGCCAGGACCGCTAGGAAGCAGAAAATCAAACTGCAGAAACATAAGTTACCAAAAATATCAAATTATCCCTTGTAATTCTCCATAGCCTCCTTCCATTAGTTTGCTAAGTGTTTGATTTGCTTGAAAGCTGCAGGCTTTTCTGTCCACTGAATTGTGCTTTGTGGTTGTCACTGCCATAGACTTCCTGGATGGGCCAACACACACACACACACACACACACACACACACACACACATCTACATGAACATATTTCTACTTCTTGGTGAGGGGTGTGGGGAGAGAAATTGTGCAAACAATTCTTAGTTCGTACCCCTCCCCCATCTCCGTGCTTTAAGCTGCCTCCTGCTGCAGCCCGAACAATCTGCTTGTCTCTTAGATTTCCTCTGAGATCCTTTTCATAGGTGGACTGTGCAACTGAATCGATTCTAAATGTGTTTAATAATGTCAGCGGCTGAGAAAGAGTGTCCAGTCTTCCACACGAGCAGTCGTGTGCTCGGGCCTGGGAGGAAGGGCACAGGTGTCTTTTTCTGGCTCTGCGTCTTACACGACTCCTTTGAGCAATTGCCTGACCTCAACTTCCCACCAGAAAAGTCGGTGTGAGCGTCGGACCCTTGGCAGGGCTGCTGTGGCCCCGACACAGGGTGGGAATGTAAATGTTAGCCAGGGCGCTACTTCCTGCCCATCCATGGGAAGACTGGCCGCAACGGACCATCACTGCAGAGGAGGTGGAGTTTACACTGGCTGTGGACAGAGCCACTACAGAACTGACAGGACAGCTTCCTTCTGATTGGTCAGGCTTGCACAATGAAGAGGATCTGATCCAAAATAAAATCTGCCTCATTGCTGGGAAGGTGGCTCAGTGGTAGAGCACTTGCCTTGCATGATGAAGCCCTAGGTTCAATTCCTCAGCACCACATAAGCAGAAAAAGCAGGAAGTGCCCAGGCCCTGAATTCAAGCTCCAAGAGTGGACCAAAAAAAAATCTGACTCTATAATAGTTGGCTAATTGTGCTTCCATGCTGTATTACCTGATGTTTAGTTGGTTGAATACTTTAAGACCATTGGTGAAATCCAAGCCGTGTTTTATACTAGATTATTTCAGCTTTCCTTAAGTGCACCAATCTTTCCTACCGATTCTGCCTCTCCCTGCCATAGCTCATTCTTATCTTACAGACAGCCTCGTCCTGAGTTGCCTTACTACCTTTGCATTTGGAAAGATCTGCCACAGTAAAGAGCCTTAGAAAGATCTGAGAGCACAAAGCAAGTTCTCCAATGGCCCAGCGGTGGACACATTCACTCCTGTGAGCGCAGTACACATCAGGAGCTCACAGTGCATGGGCGGTGACCACGCAGTCTCTCAGCTGGGCGTCCAACAATGAATGCCTGAAGGGTATGAGAGGGGGCTGGCCTCTGTGGGCAGAGGCACACTTGAAGGAAGTTGGAGACACTCAGTTTTCCTTAATCTCATGCCCACCTAACTCCCTTGCATGTGATTTTATTTGGAAGGCACGCTGGTGCAGAAGTAAATTAATATGATGCCAGACTAGATGAGACTAAGACAATATGTACAGAAAAATAGAAGAGACCCGGGGATGTAGCACAGAAAGAGGAGAAGGGAGTTCGTTCTCCCAAGAGGGTCACTGTCTCCCAAGTCATCCCTATTGTTAAACATCATGGATGTCCTCCGTATTAATTATCTCCATTTCTAATTTGTAGAATATATGTTTACTGATGATATACATTCATATCATAATGTGCTGTGTTTTCACTTCAACTGTATGTTTGGAGAAAATATTATGTAGCAGATGGAACACTAGATATGGAAAGGGAAAAGCTCACCACAATCACTCTTAACTTCTTTTCTGTGTTGCAGCCATACCCCATGGCTACACGTTCTCCAAAGCTCTCTTGATGGGCATGTAAGGAATGAAAAAAGTTATTTTGATTCTTCTGTCTCCTTGATGATTCATGTTTCTCTGTAAACTGAAATGTTGAGAGTCAAATAGATGGTATCGGGAAGAACAAAGTGGTTGCAGAAAGAAGAGATAGAGAGATCTTGAAAAAGCGTGTCTGAGAGACTGTTGTAATGGATGCTATAAAAGAAACACTATTTTCTTCAGAAATGTTACTCTTTTTACACGAAAGAAATAAGAAAAACCCCTGTCAGTGGTCTGTGTGACAAGATACAATGCCCAATATGGCTATTAAGATCTTGGTGGTAATTCGGGAGTGTTGGCATTTAAGAGAAACAGATTCTAGGTCAGGTGGTTTTTTTTTTTCATTTTTAATAGTCCTTTCCTTGCTTGGAAAGGAATGCAGTTGGAGAGCAATCCATCAATCTTTTAGACCAGCCTGGAAAATTTCCCCCATCCTTAACAGACGTAAGACAGTGACACCCATGACGACACCAGGTTTCAATCACGAGTTTTATTTGGAAACGCTTTTCAAAGCACAGCTTGACCTCTCTCTGTTCTTAAAAACAGAACACCTTCAATTGTCTTTCTCCTTCCACAGCATGCATCTGTCTGTGCATCCCTGGGCTTGGGGGTTTTCTCTACAATGGATACAGATCTTTTCCTCAATTCTTAGCAAGATAAGAAACTCCTTGGACAGGGCTGATTGTCTGAGTTCCAACACACCAGGAGTCTGAGGCTGATGGAAATCTGATAATCTGGGATTGGAAGACGGTGGTGTTGGAGCTGCTCAGATGATCTGGTGTGTCACTAGATAGGAACAGCTTGGATCAATGAAATATCTGCAAGTAGAAACACTCACTCTGCCGTGAGCTAGCTAATCACGACCAGCGTCACAAAGGAGAGCTGCGTTCACTGTGTAGTAAACGCACACACCTGTGGTGGAAGGCATCTACAAGAGCACGCAAGGCCAGGCTGGACAGTTCCACTGCTCTGCCCTCACGGTCTCACCACATGATTTGAATGCGTCCATCGACACCTTTGTGTTTTAGGTACCTTGTCTGGATGAGATGATTTCTGAGATTAAAACTCAGTAGTCTACCACAGAGCAATGTAAAGCACACCATGTGAGGTGATCATCTCTGATCCAAAGTAGGCAGTTGGGAAGAACAGGAAATATCTTACCTGAGAAGAAACTCAACAGTATGGTCACCTCCCAAACACAGCTACTTGGAGACAAATGAATGCTATCTAGTGTCATTTTTCCAACTTATTGCCATTACACCCAGAAAAGCATAAAGTGTGTTTTGCCTCTGTAAAATCAAGTTTAAAAAAATAATTCATGGTTCTCATTAACAAGTTCAAACACATCTTATTGCACTGAACTTATCTTACTCTGCTTTCTCATTGAAGGAAGAGGAAAATATCGCCAATTTACTGCAATAAGGTAATTACTGTAATAAGATAAATGTTAACTTTTTAATGAAAACCACTGTACTTGAGTAATTACCCTTCTGAGGACTGCTCCATATATGATTTCTTTGCAATTATTAAGATTAATTCACTTTTTTAGTAGGAACAGACCAAAATACCAAGCCAAATGATCATTTTTATAAGCACATTTTCAAATATCCTAGAACTTAAAAAAGGAGGGAGAGAGAGAAATGGATTGAAGTCTCATTTCCAAATCTATTTTATTAAGTCACAGGTTGTCAAGTGCTTAGGTTTAGTAAATGCAAATAAAAGCGCACAAGCACAGTAAAAAAAAATTAGATGAGATTAAAAATAGGGGTGTCTATTGACCATCAGCCACACCACGGTAAAAAGTAAAGATTTAATTAGAACTTTCTTTGCTCACAAATCCACTAGCTTTCTATAAATAACTCATCATAAGAGCATCCTCAATGCATAAATAGATGCATGGCAGCACCATACCTTCAGAGTCCCTGCAGATCCTAGCTGTCCCCAGGATGTCAGAGCTGTATCCACCACTGTTGCAAACAGCACCACAGATCCAGCTGCAGCTGTACCTGGAGGGGCGACCTTCTGCAAGCAGCCCCTCCACATTCACGGTGGGCCTCCTTATAGGACTTGCCGTGCCTGACACGGCTTCGGGTCTCCCCCCAGCATTTCTCCATGACCTGCTTGCCTCTCCTGTCTCTAGCCAGCAGAGCTGCCCTTTGCTGCTTCCTCTGTGGGAGAGCACAACTCTCTGGAAAGTAATGCGGTGCAGAGTGTGTGTGTGAACCCCCTCTGGGGTCTGCCGTGGGCCCATCAGGATATCAGCAAACACGGGGTCTGAAGAGAGCGTTCTCAACGGGGTCCTGAGGTCCACGCTCATGTAGCCCTCGCTCCTCCTCACCCAGGAAAATTCAAAGAAACGGAATTTGTGAAATTTGCCTGTCTATTCCTCATGTATCTCTCCTCTCTTGTGTTTCTATTGGTGGTGCCTTTCTCTAAGTGTCTCCATATTTTAAAGGCCATGAAAGCAAACTTACCGTTCTCTGTGGTGCTGGGTCAGTCCTTGCCATTAGAATCCGACCATCAGCCACTAAGGTCGCTCTGCATTTGTTTCTGCACCCCCTCCCTCCAAACAAAACAAAGTTTAGAGGCAGTTTGGTTCCTATCCCGTAAGTTCCTTCAGAGGAAACTCAGGGTCTGACGCTCAGCACAGCCTTGCTCATTAGAAGGAGGAAAGCGGGTCCTGGAGCTGATAACCGGGGCTCACATGCCGAGCCTCCTCATCGGTCGGGGGGGGCATCATGCTCCCTTTTAGTGTGACAGCGACCAGTGCCTGGCACTTCACGAGCACTTAGCTCTCATCACGTGAAGATGTGGTGCAGTGGGCTCAGTGCTGTGAGGACAGTCAAGGAGACCTTGTGGAGTCCCAGCCTGGTGTCTGCACGCTGACACTGATGGAAGCCTCTCTGAGACCGGAGGCCCCTCCACGATCGGAAGCCCCATCTCATTGGCTGAAGGAAGCTGAGACCCAGTGATCTCTAGCCGCTGGTGGAAGGAGCCTTTCAAAGCACAAGAAGGCAAGGAGAGCCTTGAGGTGGAGACAGCTCTGTGGGAGGCCCTGCAGGCGGCCTCCAGAGGCCGTGAGCAGCCTGGCCAGGGGAAGAAATCAGGCCCCAGGCCCACACCTATGGGACTGCCTGCCCGCACCCGGGGCCGGTGGGGCATTGGGAGCTGAAGGTGGGCTGGCCACCTGCATGCTCCCCCTGCTGGGCACAAGTGACATGGCGCCACCAATGGAGGCGAGGAGCACCCAAGTTCTGCGTTAGGTAGCAACGGAAAGTTAATACAGCTCACCAGTGGACGTGTAATTCTCTTAGGAAAGATCACAGTGCTGTGTTCCGTCGGGGATATTTTACCCGAGCTCTTCTAACAGTGGAAGTCATTAAAAGGGTGACATTAGGAAGAAGAAAGCTGAGGGACGAAAGCATTCAGCTACCTTGTACGGGGAGGCCGGGGCCCGAGCCGCGGCTCCCATCACTCATCTGCCAGGCTGTCTTGTCCTTCAGTTCTCCTCCTGCTCCAAAATGGCTCTCACAAGAGAGAGATTCGTGCTGTCCTGGTTTCTTTGTTTTCTAGAGGGAGGCCTGAAGATCAGTGGCCTGTAGCGGGCTTAGCTGTCCTTCAGAGCCATTAGCAAAGACATGGATCATAGAGGATGCTGCAGAACAAAGCCCAGGCTGGACGGTTGCTGTGCAAGAGACCATGGAGGCCAGACCCCAGCCTCAGGCCCCGGCCTGTGCCTGGGAGCACTCCCCAGCACGGGTGCTAGTCATCCTGCCACTGGGCAGTCTAAGGCAAAGAGAAGTAACGCAGCGATGGGTGGGACGTCCAGGCAGAGGCCTGGATACCCAGGCCCCCTCCACTCTCTCTGCCATGGCTCAGTGGCTTGGGCTAAATTTGGAGAGCTAGGGCTCTGAGTGCGAGGATTCCCCTGGTCTATGCATGGACTGTAATCATCTGGGTGCCTCAGATGCTTCCTGGACAAATGGAGGACATCTTTCTATGCTTTGTGTCTATTTGTTACCTCACCCGAGTTTAGCTGTCTCCATACTCAGTAGAACTGTCACAGAGGTAGGGAAGAGTCAGACACACTGACGGAGAGGACAGCTAAGGTTATTTTGTCTAAGAGCCTTGGTGTTCTGACTGAAGTTTACATTAGGGTAGTTATAAAAGGTGATCACTAGCGATATGAATTGTAGACATATGGTGTGCCAAGGCCCATGCAGCAAGGACACAGGCCTTCCTTCCTCCACCCTCCAGAGACTCTCTCAGGAAAGTGTCTTTCGCATCCCCACCATAGACGGAAGACATCCGAGGGAAGACGCTTCATTGACCCGGAATCATCGGCTGGCAAAGGCAAGTCTGGGAAGGGAGGTCTCTCGCAATGGAAAACGTTTCTGGCTGGCAGTTGAGCAAACAGAACGCTCCCGTTGGCCTCCTGAATGGATCTGCTCCGTGGGTCTGCGAGGGGGAAGAGGGTGTGCTCTGCTGCGCTCCCAACACGTTCTCTGTGAAAACCAGCTAGGTGTCTAGGTCAGCCTGGTGCGGCGCATGCAGGCGCTGCCCGCTTCCTTCCCCGGCCCTGGGTGCTGCCGGGGGCCCTCCAGGACAGGCAGGAAAGAGTGATGGTCTGAAACTGCCTCCTCCAATTAGAACATACAGTCTATTTACCCACCCTCCGATCCGAGCTGGCCCCATGGCTGACCAAATGCAGAGTGACCTGGGGTGACTTCCGAGTCTTGGTGCCCATGCACACAGCTTCCGCTGGGGCCTTGACGTTGAGATCCATCTCCTGCCACCAACCCAGCTGACCAAATCAAGAGCCGTACATTCACCCCAAGGAAACCTGAGGAACAGTAAGTGGTTCTCACACGTAACAGCTCTCCTGGTGATTTGTTAACATAGCAATACGGACACAGGGTAAACAGGCAAAACAAACTCCTAGAAAATTCTAGAAAAACCCTAGAAAAAAGCAGGGCACTGGTAGCTTACACCTGTAATCCCAGCCACTCGGGAGGCTGAGATCTGAGGATCTCCATTTGAAGCCAGCCCAGGCAGAAAAGTCCCTGTGAGACTCATATGTCCAATTAACCACTCAGCAAAGGGCTCAAAGTAATAGAGTGCTAGCCCTGAGCAAAACGAGTTCAGGGACAGCACTCAGGCCCTGAGTTCAAACCTCATGATGACCAACAAAAAGAAAAAAAAAGAGATACAGTTCTCCTAGATTAACTATAGGAAATAGCCTTGATGACCTCAAACGGCTTTATCCTTTTTCATTAAAAAAATCCCATTTGCTAAATCTAATTATTTCATCATCGATTTCAGAAATAATAAGAAGTAATTTTTCCATCAATTGGTCAAAACTCAATTTCATTTATCACTCGGAGACAAAAGAGAGTCCACTCTCTCACTTTTATTTTGTTCATTTCCAGGGAGCTGAATCGCATTACATGCAAAGTACCTATTGGGAAATAATTCTGCCCCCGAGTCAGCTCTGCCGGCCCTCGCGCTTAGGAGGGTCGCCTGGGTCAATTATTGGTCATTTCTGAGAACTCTCTCCTCTCGTGCTGCTGGAAGTGTCATCCGAGATTTACTGTCGTCATATGCAGCGATCACCTGGCGTGGAGGAGCTCTGGCTTTGGAAAGGGAAGGATATAAAAGGAGAGCACTAGACACTGGGGGCTGTGAACACGCTCGTGGCATTATGAGAACACATGAACATCCTGGGTAAATTCCAATCACGGTAATGGCTTCACGTACGCCTTCCTTCGTTAGAAGCAATTAGGGCAGCTGCTGTTCTGTCCTGTCTCCTCCCCTTCTACATAACCTCCTTTGGGCCTGGTTGGCTCACTTCTGCATGGCTGGGGGACCAGCAGCTGCCTTGGAGACACATCCAGGATCCAAGCTCTGTCTGAAAAGGACAGAGCCAAGTGTGTTAGGGCTCGTAGGCCGCAATGGGGACACTATGTGTGTAGTTACATGACAAAACAAAAAGCAAGTTCTACAAACTTTTGATGGAATTCAAACCAAAATTGCAACAAGCAAAATATAGCATCTTAGGTCTACTGTTAATGAAAATGATGTCATTCATTTGTGGCACAACACTCAATCCAAACAGAATGAAGAGTCAGCATTTCCTATCACCAAATCAACTCGCCATGTTCACCTGTCAACCCTTTCTGATTTGCCCAGCATCTGGTAGGGGCTGGGATCGTGGTTCCCAGCTTGGGGCTGCTCTTGCCTGCCACAGGCTCTGTCTGTACCTTGGAGGAGAACAGGCCCGGCTGGATCAAGGGTGATTTGTGGGACTGGAAATAGAATCGGAGAGAAAATATGTGCTGATTTGGTGAAGGGATTTCTGGAAAGCTGTACTGTTCCCTGTGTGGCTGCCTGGCATGTGGGTTTGTGGGCCATGGAGAGCAGAGCTGTCTTTACTGTGTGAGGTGCGGGTCCAGTCGAAAGGGCAAAGGTCAATTTGCTCTCAGCTCCCACAGTGACCACCCTCAGCTCCCACTGTTCTCTTCCTTATCCTTCAGTAGCTTTACCAGATTTCCCTGAGATTCTCAGTTTGTTGGCCCATTGTTGGTAGAAAGATATGTGGGGAATTGTTTGAACAATAAGCAAATGCCTCTTTTAAAGACCATTTTTCCAGTACTGTGTCTCACATCTGTAAAGCTAACTTCTTAGGAGGCAGAGGTCAGGAGGATTAGTGTTCAAGGCCAGCCCAGTCAAAAGGTTAGTGAGACCCCCATCTCAATCTGGTGTGGTGAGTGGTGTGTGCCTGTGATCCTGGCTACCTGGCTCACTCTGGGGGAAAATCCTAAATAAACAAATTACTAAAGACTGGGAGGGTGGCTCAAGTGGTAGAAAGCCTGCCTCAAAGGCAGATTCCCAACCTCAAGACCAACACTGCCCCCAATTTTCAATGTTTTATAAACATTGTTTGCAAAGATAGTACTGTGCTGCCTCAATTGAAAGCACACTATTTGATATTTAAGCATTGGCGGACCGTACACTGCAGCCTGGTGAAGGTGCCGCCTGTTTTGAAGTGAGCCCTCTGTGACTAGAGGGGACAGTTTTCACAGGCAGTTGGTGGGAGAAAGGGTGGCTTGCCTGCGCACACCGCCACTTGGTCCTCACAGGATGGCCGCAGGGCCTCTGAGCACTCGGTGCTTCTGCCCTGAGCCCCAGTGGGTCTGAGCATTGCACAGCACATGGCCCCCAGCCCCCGCCCCACTAGTTAAGAGTTTAAGAGTAAGTATTTGCATGGGGACAGGCAGTGAGGTGAACACTTACCTGACTCCTGGCTAGTGCAGCGCCCCACACCCATCACACCAGCGTGGGATGAATTCACAGACTAACAGCGGTTGCATATCAGCGTGTGTGCCTGGTTAGTTCTTATGTGGACGTGTTGACATGGAAGGAACTCGACCAGGTAGCTACCAAATGTCTTTTTCATCAATTTGGTAGATTTCCAAATGTTACCTTGCTCTACGTTCTCATGACTAGATGACTCTCATCTAAAGCAACTTGAAAACCAGAGGAATTTACCAACACTTCCAAGGAGATAGGGTTCAGGGCATGGAGGAGAGCCTCATCTGTACCAAGGGTCTGCGGTGCGGCTGCCACCACGCCGATGGATGACAGATGACCCCTCCAGCTGCAGGATGCCTGGCTCGAAGGCCAGAGGCCAGGAAGGTCGGCCTGTGCGGATCCTCCTGCCTGGCGGCAGCTGCCCTGAACCCGCCTCGTGACCACAGGCGGAAGTCCCAGGTGGCTGCCTTTGGGGGCTCGCCCGGGGGAAGTCCTTGGAAGTCAATGCAAATGAGAGCTGCCTCTGTACGGAGCACAGGGGAAGCTTCCAGAACTTCCAAGGCAAAGGGGTCTCTGAGGACAGAACAGATACTGGGTCAGACAGGTAGTATTCCAGGACATTTGCAGCCCAGTGGTGAGAATTTCAGCTTGTCTGTGTTCATTCAGTTTTTGCACCACAATGAGTAGGGAATGGCTGGGGGGGAATCTTTGTGTGTCTACGATAAATTAAAAATTTCTAAACTACGTGAAAGAAGTGCGAGGGGGCCAAGGAGGGCAGGATGGATGGGGGAGGGGAATGCGTGGGGGTAACGAAGGCAGCCAATGTATAATAACACATTTAACAGGCGTGACGGGAGGGGTGGACTGGGGACAGACAGGTGAGAATGTTGGTGTGGGCCACGGATCAAGATGCAGATGCAGGTGTTCATAAACTGCTTTGCTTAATGGTAACTTTTGTAAAACTACTTAAAATAATAAAATAATAAATATTTTAGGATTTCAATTGTCTAAGGGAAAGTGTAGCATAATTACCAATATGACAGATGATGTTGTTTTAAAT
This sequence comes from Dipodomys ordii, assembly GCF_000151885.1. Taxonomy (NCBI): domain Eukaryota; kingdom Metazoa; phylum Chordata; class Mammalia; order Rodentia; family Heteromyidae; genus Dipodomys; species Dipodomys ordii. The sequence goes on from NW_012267307.1 coordinate 2,321,024, forward strand.
GGAAGTATAATTTGCGAGTAAAATTCACCGTGTGTGTGTGTGTTTGTGTGTGTAGCTATATGTGTGTATGTATGTGTAGGTGTATGCGTGTGTGTAGCTGTGTGTGTGTCTGTGTGTGTATGTGTGTGTGTATGTGTGTGTAGCTGTATGTGTAGCTGTATGTGTGTGTGGGTAGCTGTATGTGTGTGTCTGTGTAGCTGTATGTGTGTCTGTCTGTGTGTATGTGTGTGCCTGTGTGTGTCTGTGTGTGTAGCTGTATGTGTGTGTGTCTGTGTGTGTGTATGTGGGGGGGGTAGCTATAGGTGTGTATGTGTGTGTGTAGCTGTATGTGTGTGTGTGTCTGTGTGTGTGTAGCTGTATGTGTGTGTGTGTCTGTGTGTGTGTGTAGCTGTATGTGAGTGTGTGTGTGTAGCTGTATGTGTGTGTCTGTGTGTGTAGCTGTGTGTGTGTGTATATGTGTGTGTAGCTGTATGTGAGTGTGTGTGTGTGTGTAGCTGTATGTGTGTGTGTGTCTATATGTGTGTAGCTGTATGTGAGTGTGTGTGTGTGTAGCTGTATGCCATCAATGCACAGTCACGCAATCACCACCACAAACAAGGCACGCATCTGCACCTTGCCAGGGCAGGCATCGCCCCTTCTTCCCACCCAGGCTTTCTGTGCCTGCAGTTCAATCTTTTCCAGAACGGTGTGTAAATGCAATCGCCCAGCGGTGGGCTGAGCTGTGGAGAGTGGTCTCCGTCTCTCAGCACATAACTCATCTGGGACACATCCACATTCTCCTGTGCCATCACGGGCTCCTTTGTGTCTCTGGGCAGTGCCCCCCGTATGGCTCTAGGGCGGTTTGCTCATTCCTGTGCTAGTTGACAGATACTTTTGTTGTTTCAGATGTAATTGATTGTTTCTGGTGTAATTTGGTTGTTTTGATATAATTATAAGTAAAACAGCGATAAGCATTTGAGCTTAGTTATACAGTAAGAACATAAAATTTCATTTCTTTTGGATAAATACCTGAGGAAGCTTTGGTGGATCATGTGGTAAAAGTATGCTATCTTTTTAAGTACACAATTGTATCTCCCCATTGGGATGGACTGATGTCATATCCATTTCATTTGAGACAAAGAATAAAAACTCTTTCTGTAGGAAATACTTCTTTATGGAAACAGTATGTGGAAAATGAAGTAACAAGAGCTGAAAAATTCATTTAGTTCAAACTCTAGATCTTTCTGAATTAGGAGCCTAAGGCCCCAGGACATTGAGCAGATAAAAGACGAGGTGAGGAGCCAGTGATGGAGCTGGGTGGGTGTCCAGCTCCGCTTGAGTAGATGGCAACCTGCCGCTCCGCCCCTGGGACTGAGAGGGGCTGGAGGGACATTGGTGTGAAGGACACGTGCCCTGTATTTCCAGGAGGAAGTCGGGTATAGGAGTGGAAGCATCCAGGTACATTCTTTGCATTAATCAAGTTCATTGAGAAATGACTTCATTTCCTATATCCTCTGGTCCAGGTTTCTGTGTGTGTGTGTGTGTGTGTGTGTGTGTATGTGTGTGTGTAACGCAACCTAAATCATCTCTCTTTTCAAGAAAAACAGCTACTGTGAGCATTAATGCAATTGTGTTTATCTAAATCATTACTAACTTCGTACAAATAAGAATGTGGACCTCATGACTGACCAGGCTCACCATGAGTGACCTTACATGGAGCAGTAACACCAAGAGAAGGCAAGTAACCCGGACTTTGTTATCAGTCCATTCACTTGGTGCAGGGCCCTCTTGTTAGCTAAGTTCACAGTAGTGCAGAGAAATTCCCTAATAAACATCTGAGATTAAAGTGCTAGTACTGACAGCAAAATTGCAATTTGTAGTCCCAAGATGTGTTCAATTATGATCACTCAGAGAGAGAGAAAGAAAGAAGGGGGGAAAAAAACAAAACACAAAAACCACATATGCCAAAGCCAAAGGAAGATCTTCAAAAGTAATTCAGACCTTAATCCAATAATCTATTTTTAATTACCCACATTATGACCATTTACAGGGTGATCATTTCAGTCTCAAATATCCAATCTTTTGGCCCAAAGCCGTGGGGGTAATTGCTTTATAACTGGGTAAGAATATATCATCTATGTCTAGTCTAGACTCAGCAAGAATATCTGAAACCGATATTTAAAACTGTGTTTCTGGATGGGGTTCAGTCTGCGTGAAGGCTTCCTACCACGTTGCTCATTTTGTCTCTTACCATCACCGAGTGTTGAAGAGCGCTTCTGTTTGCAGCTCTGTTCTCTGGCTGTGTGGTTCCATGTCAGTGCCCTTCCCTGTGGCCACCGGCTCCCCAGGGGCCCAAGGGCCTTCCCCCAGGAGGACCCAGCCTCCCAGCTCTCCTTCTGTCTTCCACCTTGGGCCTTCCAGCTGCACCCATCCTCTGGCTTCAGACGGTACCCTCCCCTGGGCACCCTCTAAGAATCTTGGATTCTTTCTCTCCACCAAATACAGAATGAAAGGCAGGAGAAGGGGGGCAGAGGCAAAGCTTATTTGAATGCAAGAGTAAGACACCAGAGGAAGCTGAGGAGGAGTCTCTTAGCTATTGGTAGATGGGACTCCCGCTCGGGGCCGGGCGTTTCACCCTCGTGCTTTCCAGGCAAGGAGCAGCAGAGCACGGACTTCTTGGTGCGAGAGAGTGTGAAGTGGGGTCTGGACGCTGGCAGCCTGGGGTGGGCATGTGGGGTTTCCCTTTAGTAGCCCTACTGGCCAGTCTCAGCTGTGCTGGCATTGGTTGAGGCACTACCAGCTGACCCCAAAGGAAGGAGCCCCGGTCCCCCTGAGCAGGGCGTGGTGGCTCTGCTTTCCTCAGAGCCCGCATCTCCACCTTCCAGGGGGTTCAGGGAGAGGAAGAGGCAGAGTCTTCAGGCCTCTGCTGTCTCCGCTTCCCTCGGTTCTTCGGAAGGAGGAGAGGGCAGAGGCTCCCCCAGGCTGCCTTCCCGGCTCATCTGTCCCGTCTGTCCTCTCTTGCCTCACCCCCATTCTGGAACATTTTGTCCTAGCAGTCAGAATCCAGGAGCCAAAGGCCTCGCTTGTGTGCGGTGCCGGTGAGACAGGCCGCTCTTCCCACAAAGCCCATAGCGTAGGAAAGAGAGGGAGGAGAAGGAAGGCGGAAGAAGACCTGGAAGCCTGCGTGACCAGAGCCTGGCATGCCTCCCATTCACAAAGTTCCTTTCATTCCATGTGCTTTTCTGACTGGCAAAGACCCCAGGAAATTGTGTCCCTTTTCTCTCTTGACAGAGAGCCCCCTTTATTTTTCCCCCTTTGGTGTTTGCAATCTCCATTTTCTTCTTTCAGGTGAGTTCTACCACCAAGAACTCCACAGGTGCAGACACGGGACAGACAGACACGGGACAGAGGACGCCAGGCCGTGGAGCGAGGCAAGCGTGCAGTGCTGTGTTGTCGCAGATGCCGCAAGACAGTGCCCTTTGTCCTGACCTTTGCAGTCCCACGCTGTCTCCTCCAGACTGGCACACACGGCCATGAGCAAGCAGCCGGTCTGGAGCCAGCAGATCGCCCCCCCCCCCTCGCCATGGAAGGCCCTGGAAGTCTCTGGTGCACATGGCAGGCGAGTTTGTCAGCTTTTGTTTGTTGTTCAGCCAGTACCAGCTGGTGTGCTGCTCCTGCCATGGATCCGTCCTTCTGGGCTCTTAACACTCAGCCCCCGTGTTTACACAAACAAAACACACCAACCCGAAGAGTGCCCTTGGTTCCCAGTGGCTCCCGTTCCGAGATGCACGTGTGGAGCAGGCAGCTGGCCCTGGAGCTGAGTGCTGGGCCTGCGTCTCCAAGGCCGGGGATGCTGATGCGGGGTTTGCTGGAGGACCCCATCACCAGGTTCCCCACTTTCCGTCATTGATCCCCTCCCGTTTGGCTGATAACCATCCCAGGGCTCACAGAGGGCCTCTGCAAAGCCATGGGGAGTGGCGAGGCTGCCAGCGCCAGGCTGGCAAGACACGGACCCCGGGTTTTCCATCCCCCGGCTCGATGCCTCATCAGCCAGCCAGGCTCGGGAGGGAGTGGGGCCCTGGAGCCACGGGACTCCTGGCACCGGTGGGACAAGCTCGTCTTCCAGATCACTGCCCCGGGGCACGGCCGTACTTCGCATTTGCATGCAGTGCATGCCCTTGGAGAGGTGGCAAAGGGTTCTGGGGGCACAGCTCAGAAAATGCCACAGCCACAGCCCCGTGTCCTCTACCTCCATGAGGCTCTCTACCCCGTGGGCGCCCCGTCGTGGCCTGGCCTCTGATAGCTCAAGCTTGAGCAGGACACAGGTCTTCCAAAGGGAGATAATGGAGCGGAACTCTGTGCCGGGAAGCCTTCTCCTCCATATGGTCCGCAAGTTACCCGGGATGTGCAATCCCACTGGGCTCGCCATCTGGCCAGACTCCGCGTGGCCTGCGGAGATGAGCTGCAATCGGTCTCTGCGGTGAGCACACTGAGACAGCACGCCGGCATCTTCCACCCCCTCTCCCCGGTCAGTCGTGCAAGGTGCGGCTCTCGTATGAGGCGAATCCTCCCGGGCTCCCCTGGGAGCCCCGCAGGAACAGTTCACCGAGTGGATAACCAGACTCAGCAGCACTAGCAGCGACGTAGCTTCTCCAACCCGCTGCAGCTAGGCGTCCGCTGGGCAAAGGCGGGTCTTCAACCGGGGCTCAGCCCCACATCTGCCACAGGGGCTCCAGAGGACTCTGAGTAAATGATGACAAAGGCAAGAGAAAATGCACGCCAAGGCTGTCTGGCTGGTATACTTGCAGGCTCAAAGTCAAATTTTAAGACATTCCTCCCTCCAACGGTGCTGCCTAGCTTGGCGAGTGAGATCTGGGTTCTGAGGCCTGTCCCTCATGCCACATGAGCACAGCAAGCAGCTGCCCTTCCCGGGGGGTGGGGGGCTGTGTGAGGGAGCCCAGCCATGCACCCCGCTCCGAGGCCCTTTGCTGAGCCCTCAGTGGCTGGAAGGAGAGTCTCATTGCAGAAACAAGTGGCACAAAGGTGCGGGAGAGAGAGGCTGGCACACGGGGAAGTGTCTCCTCCAAAGAGATGATGATTTCATAGTACGGAAATTGAGTTCAGACACCAGACGAATGAAAGGAATCCCAAATAGCCACCACACAGTAAGTCTTCCTGGTATGAAATGAATGAGCAAAGTTTTCTGAGGTTGATTGCACATGCAGGTCCAACGCTGATCTCCAGAGCTGCTCCTCAGCATCTCCTTCGCCGAGCACCAGCACCGAGCAGCCACCCAAGGAAATACCTAACGAGACCATCCTCGTCTGCATTTTCAGCAAAGGATAGACTGTTTTATTACAGTAAAGGATAGACTTGTGAAAGAACTCACGAAGCAGTCTGACCAAGTCTGGGAAGGCAATGCACAGGCACGCGGGTAGCTCGGGGTCTTCCTCACAGCTGTCCCTCACCCCCAAAGGCCCAGCAGCGACTCCATCTGAGGTGAAATGGTCAAACATGGCTGAGTGACATCAGTACCCCGCACCAGAGTGTCCTCAGAGCTTGAAACCCCCCATCTCCCCCACCTTTACAGATGCTGAAGAGCTGAGAACCCCTTCTAGAAACAACCCTTGGGAGCACTCCCTTCCCTTGGGAGCACTCCGTTCCCATTCTGGGCACTCTACAAGAGGATCCCTTGCCGAGTGGGGGGTCAGGAGCCCGAGCCAGGACAAAACAGAAGATAACTGACAAAAATCCACATAGAAAATTCCATAGGCCTTGAAAATATCTGTGTGTTCTGTTTATGCTCACAAGAAGTCGAGCAGAAACTGCTGCTTTCTGTGGCCACTGCAGTACTGGTAAACTGAGTCCACACTCCAGGCTCTTCTCTGATGTCCAGTGCCAGAAGGCCCAAGGCCCTTCCAGGGAGAGCCTCACACTGTGAGAACTCGATCTGCTTCCACTGGAAGGGCTGTTGGCACCTGGGCCCCGGCGGTGCCCTTCCTGCCTCCTTCCTCCCCCCTCACCTTCTGAAAGACCCCTGTGCTGTCCTTGCCTCTGGTCAGGCAGCTCTCACACAGCCACAGCCACGGCCCTGCTCAGCCCAGCACCGCGGCACTGCCTCTGCATCTGCCTGGTGCCCCTAGCGTCCTGCAGAGAGGAGGTTCGAGGCCATGAAGACTGCAGGAATGGATCACAGGCAGTGGTGAGAGACGGACCCCAAGCCATGCCAAGCACACGTAGGAAAGAAGCCGAATGAAGCTAACAAGGATGACGATGGACAAATGTCACTGCCGTGGCAGATTTCAGTGACCCGTGCTCAATGCTGGGCAAGAGTATTACACAGAAAATTCCAGCCAGGCACCCGTGGCTCACACCGGGTCAGAACTCCAGTTCCAGCCCCTGCTTTATCCCCACCTCCACCTCCACTGGAGCAGAGGACAGTGTCCCCATCACTGTTCATTGTCATTGTCTTTGATATTGTTAAAAAATGGGAATGTAACACCTACTTTGCAGGGGGATGTAAGATTTGACTGAAATACAGAGAATATTTTGGTACCAACACTAGAGAGAACTCAGTTCATTCAATCTCCTTCCATCCCAATGTACCTTATGCACAGCTGCCATTTTGAAGTTCTGAAGGCACAAACTGATGATGTTATTCTTAAGCAGGATCATTATTGTTTTCACACTGAATACAAGGAAAAATTCTTAGAATTTAAGTACTTTAACTCCCCTGCATATATTCCTCATTCCTGTCATAAGGAGTAAAGTACTCTCTTCTTTATCAAACCTAATCTTCTCCATCTTTACTTTTGCTCTTAGTCTTTTGCTATTCAATACCCAAATTTGTGTTTTTTGAGTCCCATTTAAGAACGATTTCTATATGCTCTGAGCACATATACGTGTCTTATTTTCCTGTTTCCTCTGGAAGAGGAGCTGCTTCTCAAGGGTTTAGGGAGAGAGGAGACTGAAGGAGATTTTAAATGTCACAGGACCCTCCCCTTCCTTCTCAAGAACTGGAGTGAAGGCTTACACTTAAAGAATGCTCCTTTCCCACACCCGCCCTTGGGTATTGGCAGGACCATTAGAAAGGAGCTCTTGGGACGCAGCTCTGATTTTCCTAAAGGGAATGTGAAGTCTTAGTATAAAATTTTTAATTACAAGTGCGTTCAGATCACCTAGGACCCTTCCTAACCTATACGTCCCCATCCAGAGCTGCATGGATCAAGCTAGAGTGTCTGGAGCTGAGGTGGCAGGGTGATTAGCCAAACACTTGGAGCTCATTCTGAGCTCAGCCTAGGGCCTCTAAAGCCAAACCTCTCCTGGCAGCTTGCCAGGCTGGGAGTCATAGGAGAGTAAAATGTATTCCAACTTATCTAATCAGCATTCCTTTTTAACATGTAACTCTTCCAATACTACATAGTCCAATATCCGTCTTCAAGGGACAGTGGGAAAACAAAGAACGCATGTAACTCCTTTCCTTTCCTTGTTTGTGCTCTGAAGTGTTTTACCCGGGTCTCTGAATAGCAACAATGTTTATTTCAGTTAAACTTTACAAATCTTTATAATCTCTACAGATTCTCAGCACATCAGAGCATTCACAATTAGCAGGCATGACCCTGCACTTAACAGAAATGTTGTGTATGAGGACTTTTGCAGGATGTTGATGATTTTTCATTTGGTGCATTGACACTTTTGCAAATTGTTCTCCCTCTTTGCTTCCCTCTGCTCTGTTGCTTCCTCCGTGTGTCTTTTCCTGCTAATCCTACACAGGACTGGAAAGATGAAACCAGATTGTGAGTAGATTGCACATTGTCACAGATAGAGTTTCGTCTGTGGAAACTCGGCTCGGGGCTGTGAAGGCGTGTGTTTGGAGAGGCGGAGGAGGCGTGCCATCTTCTCTTGCAGTTCTTCTTGTCTTTCCTTACTTCTCTGTGGCCCTGGAGCATGCGCCATGCACTTTGAGACACTTTGTGCCACCTGGTGGAATTTCCTTGGAAAGGACTTCTCTGGTCTGCATTTCAGTGCTCAAGACCACATGAAGTGTTTCCTCAAACTTAATCTCACCCAGCTAAGTACAGCTCCCTTACAGTGCAGGGCAATTTAACTGCACTAGGACCCTAATAAAGACCTTTTTTAAAAAATGTGAAATTAATCTTTGGTGAAAGAGACCTATTTTGTTAGCTGCTGGGTAAATTTAGGTGAAGCCTTGGCACCCACATGTTGGGTCATTCTAGTCTTCTCTGGTTAATTCCTAGAGATTACCACCAGCCCTCTAACTGGAAGCATGCAGATGTGAACACTGCTTTCCATTAGTTAGAGACAAAGTAATTGTAATTACCCCCGCCCCCAGGAAGCCAAAACAATCTGATAATGTCATATTTAGCAATTAGTGACGTAAGTGTTTACTCAAGCTGCTATTTTGCCAAACATAAAAGGGGTTTTAACAGCACATGTGCTGACGCGAGATCTGATCTGAGTGGCTGCGACTTTCCTGAGAGTCCCAGGCCGGGCGGCACAGCTGTGCAGAGGTGCCGGCGGAGGCGGCTGCCCAGGGGTCCACGTGGCCTGCTCACGGTCTAGCTTTGTTCTCTCCCCTGCGGCGGTCCTCACCCACCGTGTTCATCCCAGGACAGGCCCGGGGTTCCAACTCTCACTTCCTCCTGCTGCGAAGAAAGATGATGGTGTCTGGATCAAGCTGAGGTGTCCTTGTTTGTGTTTGGCACCAAAAGATTCAGCCAAGAAAACAAAGGCGCTCGCCAGACAACTCAAGCAATTCACACATCCCCCGACCCCTCCAGCCCGGATTCACACATCCCCCCTACCCCACCCCCCACCCCGAGGCTAGAAAAGGATCAATGGCCAGGGGGTGGGAGAGAGCCCACCCTTTTGGAACTGTGTTTAGAATTCTGGGAAGCTTGGAGGTGTGTCCACCCTCTCTGCTGGACTTGGAGACTCAAGTGTCAGGGCACACACATCATGCGCACTGACACTTAATATTTCCCATGTGCCAACAGGCCAGTCCTTCATGCGGGAGACGCCGGCTCTGAGGGTAGCCTGCCACTGCCTGCACTCTGCCAGGGCCTTGTCTGTTTGGTTTAATGCCTCACACTTGGGGGATGCTGTGAATTCTTACACACACACACACAGCTGAAGTCTCTTCTTTGGGCTACAGTGAGAGCCACTATTTGCACTGCTTGTAACTTTTGACATTTCTATCTCTTAGATTCATGTCTGCCGGCATCCTTCGCACTGAAGAACCCCCCAGCTCTGATTGCTTTGTGCCAGGCTGGTCCCAGCAGTGCCCAATCATGCTGCGTTCTGCGGGAAGTCGCTCTTGAGCGTCCCAGAGGAATTCCCTCCACTCCACCCCCGTGTGCAGCTGCCCCATTAAACCCCGTCACACCGTGGCTGCTTAGGTGTCCTTTTGTCATCTAATATCTATTTTCCATAAATATCCATGGCAACAGGATCTCTTCAGTATCTGTGGATGGGTTGTATTCCATTGCTTGGTTTTATGGACACAAAAAAATAAGGAACAAGAACCAGGGGTTTTGGTTTAGACTCACTGTTCTCCTTTAATCTGAGAATTGAGATACAGTCAGGTCGCTGGAATGCCTGAAAAGTTAGGTTATTCAATCAAGAGATTTTAAATAAGGGGCTTGGAGAAAACCAGCTGAAAATCACCCTGTTCAAAAGCATGTGATAGTGAAAAATAAAGAAGAACATGAAGGAATGAAGGAAAGAAAAAAGGAGAAAGGAAGGGGCACGGGGATAGAGGGAAGAAGGAGGGAGGAAAGAAAGAAAAGAAGGGGAGAAAGGAGGAAAGAGAGGAGAGGAGGAAGGGCAGGAAGAAAAGAAGGAATGTAGTGAGGGAAGGAGGAAAGACAAGAGAGGGAAGGAAGAAAAGGAGAGAAGGAAGGGAGGGAGAAAGAAGAGAGAGAAGGAAGGACAGGAATGAGGAAGAGAGGAAGAAGAGAGGTGGGAAGAAGGAAGGAACAGAAAGGAGAGAGGAAGGAAAAGAAGAAATGGATCCTCTGAGCACCTGTGCTCCTCTTTGGAAAACAAAACCATAAACTAATAATACAACCATGTACAATCAAAGCAATTAGAGGCACATTATAGAGATTAAGCTTCTCAATGCAGGACGTAACACAGGCACACAAAGCAAGCACCATAGATATTGCTATTATTAAATAATTATTCTTAATATTATAAAAATCATTGTTTTCTTCCAAACTTAGACAATGGGAATAATAAGCAGGGTGGAAGACACTCTGGACTCTATAATCAGCCGGTGGCTCTCAGCTTCTCTTAGGGTTAGAACAGAAGGAGGTTCTCTGGTAGAGCCCTTCACCCAGGTGGCACTACATCACTGGCATCCATGTTACCATGGGTGACTCAGTGCTGGCTCTCATACTATGGTGGGTCACATAACATGATGAAATTTAATTCTCTGTACTGTTCTGTTACTCTATAAGCCTCAGGAAGACAGGGGGATAGTTCAGTAGTTTTGCTGATTATTCATATGAATCTGGCTGGAACCTGGGTCAGCAAAGTAGGGATTTGAGCAAAATCTTGACCACCACTTGTGTTGAAAATAAAGTTGTATTTGCATATAGATACCACCATTCATATGCATATTATCTACAGATATTCTCTCTTACAATGGAGCAAGTGATCCATTTACTAGCTGGCCCTTTAAAGAAACTTTTTATTAATCGTCCACCCTGAGCCACAATAAAATAAAATCAACTAATAGGAAAAAACACAAAATAGTCAAATAACTTTCCAAAACATTCTCCAGTTGGCAAGACAGGTTCATATATTTATGTATATGTATATGTATGTATATATGTATATATATATGTATGTATATATGTGTATGTATGTATATATGTGCATATGTATATATATGGTGGTTACAGTTACATAAGTCAGGCAGTAAGCACATTTCCTTTTTGGACAATGCCACCCCTTCTCTGGCTCTCTCCCAGTTTTTTCTCACCCATCCCCCCTCACAAGTTGTATCATTCATTTTCTATATAGTGTCTAATGGGTGTCACTTTTGCATTTGCTTTGTTCCACTATTTCTATGCCCCCCCTTACCTTCGCAAAGAAAGATAAAAGAACAGACAAGATAAAAGGAAAACAAAAAGCTCTTGCTTCCATTTCTAGGAATTCATTTCGATAAATAATATTTTACATGATCATACGCACATAGCTATTGAGCTTTTGTGATCCTCTCCTAAGAATAGCCTCCTTTGGTCTCACTGTGTGAATGTGTAGAGTTCTGCATATATGTAAAATATACTTGGATCAAGACAGTTTCTTATGATAAGAAACAGGAACCTTTGGATTTGATCCTTTTTCTTTAGGTTTCAACAAAATGTTGTTGGGCAGTATGCAAGGTCCCTGTTATATACTTTAGTTCCTCATCCCCTTTCCCCCCCACACTCCCTTCTGCCCCTAGAATACTCCAGTCTTTATGGACCAACCAAATTCTCTTGTTCTTTTAAATCTCTCCTAAAACCCCTCCAGCCACGCAGCCTTCAGCCTTCCAGTCAGCCAGGCAGACCTGATCTCTCCTAAAACCCCTCCAGCCACGCAGCCTTCGGCCTTCCAGTCAGCCAGGCAGACCTGTGCAAATGGGGATTTTACTGCTCTCCCATTGCCTTTATGTGGCACTTAGGTTGTAAAGTCTTTGGGGCTGGGCCTCATCTCTTTATGGTCCTTAGAGGTCCTTTATGGTCCTCAGCAATCCTCCAGCTTGTCCAGGACTGAGGAGGTGGGGTCTCTTTGCCCCTCTTCACCTGCCAGGATGTGTAAGGGACTGAGCCTTAGGTCAGAGCTCCACAAGGCGTTCCTCACAGGGTCTCTGGAGCTTGTGTGTGTGTGTGTGTGTGTGTGTGTGTGTGTGTGTGAGCCAACTCACCCGCCATCAGAGGCTAATGTGTTTTTGCTCACAGTTTCACTGAACCTCCTGTCTGGGTGGAAGCCATGGCTGACCTGCATGGGTCACGTAGGTGTTAGAATCCAACGTTTAATTAGTTGTCAGGAGTGTGGATAATAAAATTTGGGATAGCTGGAGACAAAAAAAATTGACCTTAGGAATTAGTAGACATTGGGAACTTTCCAAGAGGGAGAAGGAATTGATTAGTTAAAAGTATAAATGAAACAAATAAAAAGAATAGCTCACAGATGACACATGTTGGCTGGTGGTATTGACTTCTGGGCTATGAGCTGTCTCCTCCTCCAGCAAAGACCTTGCCCATGAGGCTGGGAAGGTGGCTCAGTGGTAGAGTGCTTGCCTTGCATGCACGAAGCCCTGGGTTCAATTCCTCAGTACCACATAAGCAGTCAAAGCTGGAAGTGGCACTGTGGCTCAAGTGGTAGGGCACTAGCCTTGAGCTGAAGAGCTGAGGGACAGCGCCCAGGCCCAGAGTTCAGGCCCTATGACTGACAAAAAACCATGCCCACACCTGGGGCTGTGGTATCACTGCTCAGATTCCTCTCCACCTTTAGGCTGAGATCTCCGCTCACCATAAATTTGGAGGGCAAATTTATGTGTCTCCATCTGGATTCTCCTTAGTGAAGAGCTGGCCTCAAGGGCTGAAGAGGAGAATAAAGCTGGTCCTGGGCTCGGCAGGCGTCTGGCCCTGTGCTGGCTCAGGGAGCAATCTCTGCTGCTTTGCTGCGGGCTCCTGGGGTGAGCACACCTGCCGTGTGGAATTCTCCCGTGGTAGTCTCTAACACGGCTGTGTTGTCATCGTAGTCACTGATTGTAAACATATTTTACCTCCCCAACAATGTTCAACGCTCCTGGTGGGTAGGCAATCTTGTATTACTGCATCTGATGGAGCTAACATATTTGAAATCCCCTTCTCCCCATTCTTCGACTTAATAATAGCATTCTTTGATATATAAATTTGGCTTCTGTGTATCTGAAAATGATATTCATTCAGCTTTGTCAGTTATGATGGTTTATTTTGCAATCCATCAAGTATTTTTAAATATCTACTTGTATGCTATAACTTGGCATACAAGACAGAAAACAGAACACACTGAAGAGAACAAACTGCCACAGGAGTCCGCACAGCTCCCAGGCCCAGCCGCAGGCTCTCTGCTCTCCTCCAGGTACCTCTGGAGGGGGTCTCTTGCTGCAATCTTCTACTTCCTCCTGAAACTACCCAGTAGAAGAAACAGGAAAGGACTTCCTGGCTCCACCATTGAAGGCAGGTCAGGCCAGCCCTTGCAGGGGTCCGTCCCTCAAGTCATCTCTTTAATTGTGCAATGTGGCACAAGGCCTGAGGTAGAGGGAGAAGACCACGGCCTCTTGGCTACACTGGTCACCAGCTGGAGGGAACTGGAAGTGGTGGTTGCTGAGGTAGGTGTGGTTTAGAACCAGTCACACCGAGGACTCAGAGAGGAGAAGGCACTCAGGAAAATGGGGCCAAAGCTGCCTGCAGGGCAGGAGTGGTGGCTTTGTAGAAAGGCAGGCCAATCACAAAGGGTCACTTTTAACCCTTTGAAAGTTTAACTCCACAGCAGAGACACACGTCCTTCGTGATTTTAGTACAACTGTGATTTAAGCTTGAACATGCTTGCAATTTTCAGCTGGAAAACAAAACTTTACAACGGGATCAAATTCATGAACACTTCTGATGATTAAGTACTCGTACTTAATCATCAACTTATATATGAAGTACTGGTACTTGGCCAGCACACCGTACCCAGCAGCATTACCCAACATGCCCATTGCAGGATCACATGGTCACATGTGGACTTCTTTCCACTTTATTCTGTGTCCATCAAATTTATGTGTATCAAATTTATACATATATATGCAAATGTTTCTCTGTTCAATAGGCACTGAACCAAAATTCCCCTGTAGCTACGGCAATGGGAAGGCATGGGACCCCACGTGTCGGGGACAGAGATGAAATACGGCGTGGGGTCCAAGGTAGACTGCCTAGGACATCTAGGCCAGGGCACCACCTCTGAGCTTCCTTAGGAAGAGAGGCGGCGGTGGCGCCGAGGGGAGGAGCAGAGGGCTAGGGAGGAGGGGGATCTGTGTGTGCCTGGGAGGATGGCAGTCTGGCCTTGTCATGTGAGGACCAGGTGCTCAGATGAGAAAAGTGACCGCTCCGAAGCTGACCACCAGCTTACCATACCGGCACACTACTACTGCAGCTGTGTAGTGTGTGTCCTCGTTCGTGATTTTACTCTGGCTCCTGGGGTTTGAACTCATGGCTTGGAGCCTACTTGTTTGCTTGGCTTGCTGGCTTGCTGGCTTGGCTGGTTTGTTACCACTCAAGCCACACTTCCAGCAAAGCTTTTTTTGTTGACATTGTGGAGAGAAGACTTGAGGATTTTTCTGACAGGGCTGGCTTTGAACCATATTCCACTAGATTCCAACCACCCCAGGAACCATGGGCACCAGGCTAACATCCCTAAACTTTGAATCTGTATTTTCTTACTTTTGTAAAATAATAACAGACTTCTGGTGTTTTGTGGAAAAGAGATACAATTATTGTTGACACTGAAGAAAATGATTTTAGTTTAAGGGCTAGAGGATGTGGGGGGGGGCTGGGGAAGTGTTAGGTTATGAGACTTCATCATTTTGAGATGTTGATGAAAGAATTTCGACTGAGACTGTTGGTCTTAGAGGTCCTTAAGCCCTGCTTAATTCCTAGCAATGAAATGTCAGGTCTTTTCTTTCCAGTCTGAACCTACATCTACTCAATCTAAAAGTACAAACATAAAGGTAGATAGATAGATAGATAGATAGATAGATAGATAGATAGATAGATAGATAGATAGATAGATAGATAGATAGATAGATAGATAGATAGATGAATGGATAATAGGCTCATATGCTTTCAAATTCTCTAATTTTCATTTTTTAGCAGTTGTGCAAGAGTTGCCACTTTACAAACCTGTCTCTGAAAACATACAATGTGTCTGGATCAACGTCAATCTTCTTACCATTCTCCCTTATCCCTCCCAACCTGCCCCTTCTCTCACTTAATTTTGTAGGATACACATTGAATTCTCAACTCCCCCACCTCTTCTCTTCCCTCCTTTTCAAGTACCTGTTTCCTGGTGCTCATTTTGTTGAACTTTGACTTTACTTTTCTGAGGAATCATCCTATTTGAGTTCTCCCTTAAATCAAATTCTGACTTAAAATTAGAATCTGGATTGATTTTATCCATTCACATTTGTTTTGAATGATGATATAAGCTCAGAGAAACTATGTTTTCAGAGAAACTGAGGCGGCATGCTTTGCTTTGATTTCTGATCGCAGGGTGACCTGCGTCTGGAAATCATCCTCCGCGGATGACACGGTCCACTCTCACGAAGGCGTCTGCCTGGCGTGAGCACAGGGTCCATGATGCTCTCCTTGGAAGAGAATCCCGGGGCCTTTGGAGCCAGGGCAGCAGCCATGCCCAGTGCCAGGTGCATGCCTGGAGCTGCACACAGGAACTCACGGCACACGGGAACTCACTCCGTGGGACGGCGCTGTCCGAGAGGATGGTGACTCGCTAGTTCTTGAGGATTCAACTAGGAGACACTCGAGGTGCTGCTCGGTGAGGCCGTTACTCAAGGCGTCTAAAATGAATAAATATTAATATGGGGCTGTTAAGAGAGAGGAATGTGGTGAGGTAGGACAGCTTGCTCTGTGGAAACCTTTCAGAATCTAAATGTGATGTGTCGGCGGCTCGGCAGGTGCTTCTCGGCACCCTACCCGTGGCGTCCCGTGGTAACAGCCCTGTCTGTCTGCCCGGCTGAACCTCCGGCTAGCACATGCCAAGACTGCGCCTGTGCTTTGTGACTTTTATCACCACACTTCCCATGTAATAAGCACTCAGTGAGCATTTTCTGTATGTCACTATATTCCAAAGGTCTTTCCAAGGAATGCTTAAAAGCCAGGCACGGGGGCTTGGAGTGGCTTTTGTGCCATGGTGCACAGACCCCTCTGAGGACTGGCTCGAGCATCTGTGAGGAGACAGGAGGGGAACAAGCCGGAAAATCTCAGGCTCCAGGAAACATCACTTAAGAATGAAGTTAAGGGGCTGGAAAACAAGAAGCTGAGCAGTGAAACTTGTTCTCGTGTTTTATTCCTATCATTCCTCCATTGCTGGGAAGTGTCTCAGAGTCAAAGTGCATGGAGCCAGTTTGAACGGTCCATGGATGGTTCAGAGGAGACACATTCCTGGGCAGAAATGCTCTAGGTCTCCAGAGAAAGCAATGCAGGCCGGTGAAAGCATCTCCTGCGCCAACTTTTATAAAAATTCATTTTCAATACATATTTCAGCCTACTCCATTATTCCTTAACAAATTTTATCAATGACCTCTCTCAAGTACGGTGTGTGGGTGGCCGGCTATTAGCTTAATGTTGTACAATTAATATCTCCTCGGCGCTCCTTTATTCAACAAGTAGTACTGGTAAAAGCTAAGCCATCTTTTAAAGGTAAACCTTGTCCAGTTAAGCACAAGAATGAAATCACTGTAGATCTATTACTTCTCGGAACTAGGATATCTCCATTTGCATAAAATAGTTTCCCTTTGACAAGGAAGAAGTGCCTCCTGCCCTGGGGTCGCTGTGGCATGGAGAGGAGGGGAAATCACCACAGCGGCCTAGGGGCTGTGACTCTGTCCCCTGGGGCCCCAGAGCCCCTCCCGAGTCACAGTGTAGTGGCTCCTGGCGTGGTCACCGCAGTGTTCCCGGTGACATGCAGAGCACCTGCCCACCAATGCCACCGCACACTGGGGAGACAGTTCACGGGGGCCAAGGTGTGGTCACAGCCAGACACGACTCCCCATGGTTGGTTGAAAAATAATGGCTAGAGTCAAATTTTCAATCAAATTTAAACCAGGACAAGTCAAATGACAAGTCATAAGTCAAGCCTTCTGGATAAATAGTCTAGAAGACCACTATCATGCACACACACACACACACACACACACACACACACACACACACAGACTTGCTACACTCAGAGCTCACTGTAATGCTGGAAAGTCTCAGCTGGTTGAGAAGTGAGTGTCTTGAGGCCAGATGTGGAGGCATATACCTGTAATCCCAGCTAGAGCACAGACTATTTAACTGTAGGGTGAAGCCATGTTTGCTTCCTAGATCTGACATGAGAAAGCATCCTCACCCAGAATGTGCTCACTGGCAGCCCGGATGTGAGCCTGGAGGAGGGGGCCAGGATGGACTGCAGGGCTGGCTGGGTGGGCTCCTTCCGTGGGCCCTCAGCCTCTCTCCACTTCTGGCGGAGGCCCGTCAGCCCCAATGTCCTTTGCAGATGCGCGCTCTGCCCTGCGTCCACCATCTTGACTGCTCTTTCTCTGTGTCTGGGTGTTCCGTCCTCTCCCTCCCTCCCTCCTCTTTGAAGGTGCGGCAGTGAGCTTGCTTGTCTCCCACAGATCACCTGGGGATCTCCACCCTTCCACCTAAGACTCCCGGTGACAAAAAGGACAGCCCTCTGTCCTTGCCCTGCCTCTCTCTCCTCCATGGCCTTGTGCCCTCCTGATAGTAGTCTGTTTGTGTTTTTCATCTTGTTTATCTGTCTCGTTTTATTACTGCAGAATGGAAGACTGCTGAGACCAGGGGATTCTATCTGCCAGATTCGCACTCTACCCTTACACTGTGATAGTAGGAAGAACAATCAGTGAATAAATGAATGAGAGAAATGGCAGCGTGACTAGAGGAGTGAGAACTTGCCTGGGATGTGAGCAATGTCAGTTCACACCCAGGCTTCTGTGCCCAGGGCCGGTGCTGCTCTGCACGTGAAGCCACGCCTCCTCGAGACCACCCACTCCCACCAGGGAGCGGATTTGGGGGTGGAGAACATCTTAGGACTGGATTCCCCTTTCATTCTTTTAACCATTCCATGGCCCCAAATATTGCAATGATTAAACCAACTAATTTTCTAGAAGCAACATTTCCAGGAGAAAAAAAAAGGAAAAACTCTCCTTATTATCCAGAATAGCTGACTCTCTTTGTCCAAATGCTATTTTTGTCCCAAATGATTTTGGATCGGCTTGAAAACAGATGGATAGTTTATGTATTTTTTACCCAGGTTGTAGTGATTTTTGAGTGTTCTTTAGAAAAATTAGGAAGTTCCTCTGCCCTAAATACTAGTGTACACTGAACTTCTCCTATCAGTTACAAAAGTATTAGATTGGTTGTTCAGAAAAATTTATCTGAAATAGCTGGATTGGTTTTCAGTCTTTTTCAAGCTTAGGAAATCAGGACCTCTGTACTGTGTTCACTGGTTAACTTCTTTGCTCTGAGCATGGATAGTAAAAGCAAGACTGTGGAGTGGTGTCTGCCTTTGGTGGGGAGAGGGCTTTATTGGAAGCTGCTGAGTGGTGGTGTCGAGCACACATCTGCAGGTGCACACAGGCACGGCCCTGGGCTTGGCAGGGTGAGCCGCGGAGTGGCGATGTGGGGCCGATTTCTCTCAGGAGCAAGGGTGACTTTGCCCTCAGTGATTCTCAATGCCACAGTGCCCATCCTCCACATCTGATGACCTGGCTTTCAGTGTGCTGTGTGCAGGACAGCCCAAAGGATGTGGGCACTCGGGGGACGCAGCTCTTCAGAGGCCTGGGTTTTCTTCTCCACTCGTGTTTGCGTCTCAAGGAGCAAGGCAGTGGACACCACCGGAGGCCTGGCTGAATCTCCTGGCTGTATCTCAGCCCGCACTCGGTTCCCGCCAGCCCTGGCAGTGCTCAGGAGGAGATGCCTGGCGCCCTGCTGGACGAGGGCCTGCCTGTCTACGCCAGCCTGGAAAGGCCTGTTAGGCCCCAGGGCCCTGCCGGATCCATGGTTAGAAACATTCAGATTCTATATTTACTGTCTGGAGCTCACTGTCCCTGCCATCCCAGGCACACGGAAAATTACAGATGCCAACAGATGGGAGGGTGGGGCAGGGCCTTTCAAAAACCTGGCGAGTTTGGCTGTGAAAGCCTGGCAGGCGAGCAGTTCCCCAGCCAGGCTGGGCGAACCCCGCCTCCCACCCACTGCCTCACCCGCCAGGGACTCGGGCCCTCCTAGGATCCAAGTGCCATCCGCACGCAGCCTGCCTGCCCAGCACTTCTCTGGCAGAATTGAATTACCTGCTAACTCTCTACACTGGTCCTGTGAGGATGGTGGTCCCCTGTTTGCTGCCACAGGCCGAGAGGAGCAGAGGTGGCAGGAAGGGGCAGAGGTGGGGTGCAGCATGGAAGCCCTGCGCAGCAAGGCCCTTCTCCCTGTGGCTGGTCTTTGGCAGCAAGCAGCTCCCTTGGGGCCCAGTGGCTCCTGGGTGAGGCAACCTGGGCCTCGTTACCATGACAACCAGTTTCCCTGGTTACCAGTGAGGGTGGTCCAGGAAGAGCAGAAGGGTGGATGTGCTGGGAGCACGTGGTGGTAGTGTTTGTTTGCCTGGAGACCAGCCTCCTGGAGATGCCTCCTGGAGGACCTGGAGGGTCTGTGCTGTTCCCAGGCAGGAAGCAGAGGCCACAGCCGCGGGGCTGCCTCACGCATGCTGCCCTGCAAGGCAGGGTGACACACGCGTGCAGAACACGGCAGAACAGAAGAGCGAGAAAGGCCAGGCTGCGTTGCCAAGGGCTGTGCTCTGGGCCCCGCTCTAAGCAGGGAGCTTGTTTCCAAGCCGATAAGAGTCCTTCCTCCTGTCTAAGGTCTGAAGGCACGTTCGCATCATTTGGAAAACGCTCATGGAAATAGGGCAGAATAAACACCTCAGAAAGCCCTTCCCAGTGAAGTGCACGGAGGCAGGAGCCGGCGCCGGAGGCCCGCCGCCCCGCAGGGCCCCTGCTTCTCCCCTCCAGGTGTCTCACCTTCCACCTCCACTTCCTCCTGATGGAAGTACCCAGGCAGGTACTTGAAGACTGAAGATAAACACTGCCACTATATTCAAATTCCACCAATTGGTTTGCTGTTGTTGACACAAAACATAACCAAACTAAGAATATATGCAAAGCTCCTCGGCTGGGAAGCACGTGCCTTGGGTTGTGCCCTGGTAGAGCGGCTCCTCCACAGATGCAGGGCACACAGATTCAGGGCACGCAGATGCAGGGCACACAGATGCAGGGCACACAGAAGCAGGGCACACAGGTGCAGGGCACATGCCAAGACTGCGCCTGTGCTTTGTGACTTTTATCACCACACTTCCCATGTAATAAGCACTCGGAGCATTTTCTGTATGTCACTATATTCCAAAGGTCTTTCCAAGGAATGTTTAAAAGCCAGGCACGGGGGCTTGGAGTGGCTTTTGTGCCATGGTGCACAGATGCAGGGCACACAGATGCAGGGCACGCAGATGCAGGGTACACAGATCCAGGGCATGCAGATGCAGTGCACACAGAAGCAGGGCACGCAGAAGCAGGGCACACAGATGCAGGGCACACAGAAGCAGGGCACACAGATGCAGGGCATGCAGGTGCAGGGCACGCAGGTGCAGGGCACACAGATGCAGTGCATGCAGGTGCAGGGCACACAGATGCAGGGCACACAGGTGCAGGGCACGCAGATGTAGGGCATGCAGATGCAGGGCACGCAGATGCAGGGCATGCAGATGCAGGGCATGCAGATGCAGGGCATGCAGATGCAGGGCACGCAGATGCAGGGCATGCAGATGCAGGGCACGCAGATGCAGGGCACGCAGATGCAGGGTACACAGATGCAGGACATGCAGATGCAGGGCACACAGATCAGGGCATGCAGATGCAGGGCATGCAGATGTAGGGCATGCAGATGCAGGGCACGCAGATGCAGGGCACACAGGTGCAGGACCCACAGATACAAGGCATGCAGAAGCAAGGTGGACAGCCCTAGTGCCCCACTCCCCCCACCAGATGTCTGACTGGGGAAATGTGCAAATGTGGCTCTGGGATGAAGATGATTCCTGGATTACCGGCAGGGTTCTGCTCGCTGTGACACTGGCTCCTTTCTCCTGGTAGCCAGAACCTTCCTAGAATGCAGGGTTGCCCACCCCACCTGCAGCTGGAGAGGAAGGGCCTTCTTGGACCGGTGGTGGGGATCAGGGCAGCCCTGGACCTGTGTCCTCCCGGGGAAAAATGCATCCCAAGCTAGGGAAGATCGCAGGAGTCTCAGCTCATCCCCACCAGCCTGTGGACCAGCCCGTTCTCCAAGTGGGGTGACCTTAGACCCTTTTGTGTCTTTACAGCAACCACAGGTTCTCCAGGAGAGGCCCTGGGGGGAGGAGGAAACAGAAGCCGGCTGTAGTGCGGTGTGGTGTACCTCCCCTGCACCCCGTTACCGCCCTGTGCCCCACCCTGGGCCCATGTGGTGACCCTCCACATCAGGGACACACAGGACTTAACTGCAGGATGCACCGCAGAGGTGAGCAAAGGCAAGACAGAAGGAATGCATTCTTGGAACCCTGTGAAAGCGAGGTGGGGGCTGTGCACCGTTCCTATGTTCATCTGGGAAACTTGACTGTGGCTACGGTTTAGCAAAGTCTAAGTAAGGAGCATTAGCCGACTTCTATATTTAACTTGACACCACCTACACAGGCCTCTCACAGAGCAACGAGGATCAATCTGTTGATGAATGGTATAAAAAGATCTGGAGAAAGAAAGCATCACACGTAGATGCTGAATATTACTAAGGATTTGGATAATAATATCCTGACAAAACACAGCACACATGAACCTTGGATGTTCCACATGGAGGAGCAATAATAATCCATGGGGCCTCCTGTCTGGCCACACAAGGAGAGTCACTGGAATCTTAGACTTTATGCCAAGGTCCTGGGACGCAATCTGGAGTGAGTGAGTGAGAGTAGAAAGCAATTTGGGACAAGCAGTGCCACCCAGAGACACTGAGCCATGTGGCTTAGCTGGGCCTGTGGTCTGCTGCAGGGTTAGCTTCAACATGACGATGGCGGCCACTGCAAAGGGTGACTCATCAGCCTGTGCTCCAGGTCAGGAACCTTTGCTTTCCTTACACTCATCATATTTTTATATGCTGAGACATACAAACGAAGACACAGGGATTTAAGATCACTTTCACTCATTTTGGCATAAGCCAACAAATAATGTACAAAGTTTATAATTTTGGCTTTCTCTTCTTTGTAGGACCTGAGTTTTAATATTTTACTAAGCTTCAGTCCATTTTTACCAAAGAATGGATAAGAAATGCTTTTGATTTAGTAAAGGACTTGTAATTTAGTACATGGATTTGTTAGAGATGTTACTGTAGACTTTGTTAAATGCGGACTACACAAAACAGACATTTACAACTTTCAAAGTTCTTCAGTGACGACAAGCCATTGTGGTGTATGTCCTGTGAGGCAGGCAAGTTAGTGGTTTTATTCCTGTTTTAGTGATAACTCACTGGAAGTTCTGTTGCCAAAGCCACCATGTCTATCCCCTGCAGACTGAGGTCAGCTTGGACAAAACTTAGTGACCTGGTGGAATCAAATTCCTTGAGCCAGCTGCAAAGATAGAAAAGGCAAGTTGGCTACACACTTGTACATGTGTACATGTATTCTAGAAATAATTTAAGGCTCCAATTCAAAGGCTTGTGCTGCTTTGTTTTCAGTCACACTCACACTCAGAGTCCAATGGTAGAATGCCACCTGTGCACGGAGGCAGAGGTACAGAAGTGTTCCCCGTCCACTCTGGCAGGACAAAAAGGCAGGTCACGGGTGCCGCACCCCTCCCTGCAGAGGCAGTGACCGGTCCCTGGGGGATGCTGAGGGCACCGAATGGCAGAGGACCCCGGCCGTCAGAGAGAGCACAGAGCTTCACTCTTCTACATCGCCTCGTTGAAAAGCGAATTCTTCCCCTGAGACCTCACAGGCCTAATTAAGATTTTTTTAAACCTGATCCAAATGTTAATTACTTTGCACAAACTGAGCAAATGTATAGGTGCAACGTTGTATGTGTGTTTGTTTCTTTCCATGGCTGTCCTGGGAAGATAGATAGAAATGGGAAGGAGGTGTTCAGGAAGACGGGCCTTCTCTCTGCTCCACGCCTCAGGGCTCATGGAGCAATACAGAGCAGCTGGGGTTTCGTTAGTTAATCAGGTAGGCTATTCTAACAACAATTACTAATATTTATTGAACATCAGGGCTTGATGTTCACTTCACCTCTGCCCCTGTATTTAGAGTCCACAGGACAACAGGATAGACTCGAGAATGTGCATCTTGTGTACAGTTGTGCTCAGAGAGGCCACCCAATGCACTCAGACTCCCAGGGGGCAGCAGTGGTGGCCCTCGGGTCAGCCGAAGCCCACCTCGCTGTGAGGAGCCCTGGCTGCAGGGCACGCGTGCTGGGGGAGCTCCAGCCATCGCACGTACCTCAGCCTCCCCTCACCCGTCACCCGTGAGGGTCTCTGTGGGGGTGAGGGCTGCTGAGCCATTGCTCGTGGTCTTGGCGAGGACAGGCCGTACACAGGAGGGAGTTCACAGGACTTGTTCCTGGTCCTCCCCCCCCCCCCCCCCCCGTTTCAGGGAATGTTCATCCAGGCCGATGGCCCAGGTGGACCTCGTTCTTATGCAAGCCGCTTCCGCACGGCTGTGTGCTCCTCCTGTGCTCCTCCTTCTCTTCAGAAGGGAAACCTCACCCATCCTTTTGGGCTCCTTGGAAGGCCATTCTCCCTACTGCCGATGTTAATACCCTGTGGGAGACCATGTGGCACCGGAGGAATCTCCTACCCAGAGTCCAGCTGTGCGGGCAGAGTGGTCCCCTGCAGGGCAAGCTCCCGGGCAGCCCAGCCGGAGTCCCACAACTCAGATCACACAGCGCCCACTGCCTACCATAGAAACTTGTTCACTTAATCAACAAAATGTGTTTGCTGTGCCCTGAACTCCGGTCCCAGGGAACACGTCGGCCTCGAGTGCCTGGAGGCATTGCCCCAAAGGTATTCTTTCATAGCCCACTCAGCCCTATTTTAAACAGAGCTCTAACACACTTCCTGATTTATTTGCATGTTCCTCCTTCCTGAGAAACAACTGGAATGCAGGAGGGTGTCACTTCATTCACAGGAGCATCAGCGAGGTGTGAAAGGAGCCGTCAGAGCTCCAAGAGGCGGAGAACGTACAGGGGTGAGCCAGCCTCTCAAAGGCACCTTGGAGAACCAGGGGCCCTGTCTGAGGGTGCCCGCCCCACAGGGTCTGAGAGTTCACATCACGAAAGATGAGTCCAGACTGCAGCAGGTTAGAGTTTGTTCCTTAAGCTCTTTATTTGTTTTTTTTTTTTTGGCAGCTGTGGGGCTTGAACTCAGAGCCTGGGTGCTGTCCCTGAGCATTTTCTGCTCAAGGTTAGCACTCTACCACTTTGAGCTATAGCTCCACTTCTGGGTTTTGAGGGGCTAGTTGGAAATAAGAGTTTCATGGGGACTTTTCTGCCTGGGCTGGCTTCGAACCATGCTCCTCAGATCTCAGCCTCTTGAGTAGCTAGGATGGCAGGCGTGAGCCAACGGTACCTGGCTCCCAATCTTTTTTGTTTTGGGTTTTTTTTGTTTGTTTAAGAAGAGGAACGGCCATGATCACTTAGAGGACGCCCTGTAAAGTGTGAGCACCAAAGATGAAGATGCGTCTCTGCTGTTGCAAAGTACTTGAGTGGAGCGCTTTTTAGTTCCCTATGTCTCTCACAGGAAGACATGGCTGAGGCCCCCGCCCCGTCTGACAGAAGCGGGGACAGCGGGAAGCCAGGCTCTGGGGCGCTCCGCCCGCATCAGCCGCTTGTCCGCAGTGGGCACTCATTAGGAGAGGGGCCGCCGTGGTGGGGACTTCACACATGCTGCTTTCCATAATGCACTCCCGGCACTTTCTCAGCCTCCCATAAATTATTCATGTGCTAAAAACTATCACTTCCTCTGCACATGAAAATAATGAAAGAAACTGTAAAACTTGCATTTATGCTTAGCAAAGCCAGGCTATTTCTTCCCAGTTATCCTTGGTGTAACGTGACACCGAAGGCCCCCACAGTTGCAGCTGGTGTGGGTCTGCACCATGCACGCACACACACCTGTGTATAGCATCTTCTCCATTTGCACGCACAACCCTGGAAGGCTCAGATGGCTGTTTTCCAATTTGACAGATGAGGGAATCAAAGCCTGGAGACTGGAGGGATTTTCTCAAGGTCACACACCTACTAAGGAGCAGCCGTCTTTGTGGTCCTGAAACTGGGCTTTTAAACCCCCAGGCCCAAAGGTCAGAAGACTCCAGTTAGGTCCAACCACTTGCTCCTATATGGCAAACAAAGAGACATGGTGATGGGCGAGGAATCTTCAGGGGTACAGTTGTTCCTGTGAAATGGGGAGGACTGAGGATTGGAGGTAAAGGAATGCACAGTTAACACGGATAGAGCATGGTTGACGGTTTGCAGTTAGCACAGGCAGAGCATGGTTGACGGTTAGCAGTTAACACAGGCAGAGCTTGGTTGACGGTTAGCAGTTAACACAGGCAGAGCTTGGTTGACAGCAGTTAATGGAGATAGAGCTTGGTTGACAGTTAGCAGTTAATGCAGGTAGAGCGTGGTTGACGGTTAGCAGTTAATGTGGGTAGAGTTTGGTTGATGGTTAGCAGTTAATGCGGATAGAGCTTGGTTGATGGTTAGCAGTTAACATGGGTAGAGCATGGTTGACAGCAGTTAATGCAGGTAGAGCATGGTTGACAGCAGTTAATGTGGGTAGAGCTTGGTTGATGGTTAGCAGTTGACACAGGTAGAGCATGGTTGGCGGTTAGCAGTTAATGCAGGTAGAGCTTGGTTGACAGTTTGCAGTTAACACAGGTAGAGCTTGGTTGATGGTTAGCAGTTAACACGGGTAGAGCTTGGTTGACAGTTAGCAGTTAACGTGGGTAGAGCTTGGTTGACAGCAGTTAATGCAGGTAGAGCTTGGTTGATGGTTAGCAGTTAACACAGGTAGAGCTTGGTTGACGGTTAGCAGTTAACATGGGTAGAGCTTGGTTGACAGCAGTTAATGCAGGTAGAGCTTGGTTGATGGTTAGCAGTTAACACAGGTAGAGCGTGGTTGACAGTTAGCAGTTAACGTGGGTAGAGCTTGGTTGACGGTTAGCAGTTAACATGGGTAGAGCTTGGTTGACAGTTAGCAGTTAATGCAGGTAGAGCTTGGTTGATGGTTAGCAGTTAACACAGGTAGAGCTTGGTTGACAGTTAGCTCAGGCTTTTCCCCAGGAAGAGTTCCAAAGAAGTTATCACTGTGTCACTGCAACAGAACAGAAACACAGCATATCTCTGGTCTTTCAGCTTTAAGACAATAAGAAGGAGGCCTTGCTTGTCTGAGGGGGCAGTTTGGCTTCCATGTCGATGGTAATCACTGCATCCCTCCCCCTGCACATAGGATCGCCACAGGGCTGCAGCATGGGATAGCTCAGATCAAAGGCACAGATACCAAGTTGGAGGGCGTTTAGTAAGTTCACAGGATCCACCGAAGCATCTTCTGCATTGTCCCTCACAGTGCTACATCTGCTAACACCAATGTGCCTAAAGCCTTGTCATCATCCAAAAGTGTCCATGGATTTGCCCAGGGTTCCTGCACCCATTGAGGAATACCAGCTGACCAGCCTTTCTGTACCTACCTCAGGGGAGCAAGAGATGACCTCTGGTTTTAAAATTATTTCTCTGTAAAAATCACTCTAGGATAACCCCTGCTGTATCCACAGGAGTGGGTGGCCACATCCATGCTGAGGGCTGGGGGGTTCCCACTGCAAGGACACACGTCCATCCACACCCCAACAAACCAGCAGCGCCTTCCAGAACACATTCTGAAAACTAGGTCCTAATGTGCTGTAAAGATGCTAAAAATGAACAATAGCTGGATTCTAGAGAGGAGGAATGCTCCATTTGGGGAGGCAGTGCTTTAGTTAAACACTTGGATTTCCAATGGCTCAGCGTTCAGCCCCGCCTAGTCCTCCTCTCTCCACCTCCATCCTGGGTTTGTGTCTATGCTAGCCATCTCTCCCAAACAAACCCATCTGTATCATTCAGCTTTCCATTGGTGTGACAAAATACTCAAGGAGGAAAACCTCCCTTTGGGCAGAGATCCAGAATTCCCCGTTTCATGGTCTCCATGGCATCCTGGCCATTGTAAAGCAGAGCAGCATGGCAGGGGGCGTGTGTGGTGGAATAAAGCTGCTCACCTTGTGGCAGCCAGAAAGTGGGGAGACAGGTAGGAGAAGAAGATCTGCTTCAAGGACACAGCTTTAGAGATCTGCCTTCTCCAACCAGACCCTGCCTCCTGTGGCATGCATCATCCCCAAATGTCCCATTAAATTACCAATCCATACATGGATCAAATTGATTCTCAGAGCCTGTGGGGCTTGATCATCTCCTCAACACATCTCTGTATAGCATCACACCAGGAGCCAAGCATTTGACACAGGAGCTTTGTGAGGACATTTAAGAGGCTAACGACAGGGCCCTTCTCTCCCTGCGTGGGTCTTTCTAGCCCCTGACCCAGATGGACCCTTGATGACATTCTCAATTTCCCTCAGAGAAGCCTGCCGTTCCCTTTAGCACCTTTATTATGATCTCCAATTGCCCATCCAATTATTGGCTGCCTGTTAAATTTTGTTCTCCGATCCCATAAGGGAAGAGCAACGACTTCAATTTTTCACAGCCACCTGCTGGGCCTCACACAGAGTGTGGAACCTGTAGGTATGCAATTAACTCTTGATTGTTCTTTGATGCAGCAGAGCTGAGTGAACGAGGGGCGTGTGAGTGGAAACCACACTCACTGGCGCACAGATGCATGCGGCGGACCCCGAACTCTGAGGCTGGAAGATTTGGCTGAAGTCAAGAATTTCCAAGCTGAAATCCGGCTGTGGCCAGATCTCAGAGGGGCCCCATGTCAGCCACGGTAGGGGAACTTCTCTCCTTTCATCCGTGGATGTGAATCGGACAAAGGCAGCCTTGCTGACACCTGAGCCATCTCCGTGCCTTCCCAGACGGTCATGTGGCATTTGTATAGCTGGTGCTGTAACTCATTCAAGGGGAGCCCAACTGTCCACGTGACATTGGGAGGAAAACAACATATGAAAATAAATACAATTTCATGTAACAATAATTCCATTATAGATGATAGCTACAATGTAAAATAATTCCTAGAGTGATATTTTAATAGAAATGATTTTTTTGGTTAAAAAAAAGACTTGTTAATGCTAGAATTCCTTTCCTGTTGGTTTTTGGTTTGTGAGAATGGTCCCATTCCCAAACATGTATATGGATTCATATTGTTTTCCCAAAGGTCTCTCTCTGCTACTTATTTGACTTCTCTTTGGAGAAACCATTGTATCACGCTTTCTCCAGTATTTATCTAGGGTTAAATGAATATCTACAAACTGCCAGAGACATTTGTAAACATCTCTGGGTGAAATTTAATTCCTTATCATGTTTTTTTTTAATTTCTGGAAGTTCTATGCATTCTAAGATTTTGTGGTTTCTTTATAAAAACCAACTGTGCTGCCAGAGGTATTGGCACATCATGGGAGAATCATGAGTTCAAGGTCAGCCTTGGAAAAGTTAGCAGGACCTTACCTCAAAGCTGAAATTAAAGAGTCAGGGGCATAGCTTAAGGGCAGAACATGAGGCCTTGTGTTCAATATTCAGTACCACACACATACACACACACACACACACACACACACACACACACACAAACCATTTGTGGTTTTCTTTGCATTGCTTTATCTAAGCCTCCATCAATCAATTATTGAGTCACCAGTGACTCAACAGAAATGAATAAACCATCAAGTCAAGCAATGACAACTAAGTTGTAAGTGATCAGTTCATTAATGATGACTTCTGGTATCTTGAACCTGAGGACTGGATTGGTGAGGACAAATACAATCGCTCTCTGCACATGCTTCTCTCCTGTGATGCTCTGTGTGTCACCTTTCCCTGCCCCCCCACCCCCACACACATCAACCAGATCCTAAGCTACTTTCCCTCAGTCTCCACTCTGATTTTCACCAGGAATGCTCACATATTTCTCAAATATCATTTCTTCCATACATTTTCCCTTATCCATCTAATCAGATTTCTATTCACTTTCTTGCTCTTTTATGTTTTCATTCCTATTCTCCCCTTAACCTCTGCAAGACAAAAAAATCAAATACAAATCTTTAATGTAGTAAAAAGAGGCTGTATTTGTTCCATGTGGCTGACCTTTTTCAATCTGTCTGATACCTGATACTCAAATAAAAGAATAAATCTACTTAGCATTTGTCCAAAAAATGCTACTACTTGCCTCTGTGTCACGTCCATTTATAAACTAACTGAGTTTGTCTATTGATAAAACAGCATAGACAAACACACACACACACACACACATACACACACGTGCGCGCACGCACACACACACTGTTTTATGTAATAACTCACAATCTTCTTTATGAGCTCTCTGTTTTGGTGAAGATTTCTCCACTACTAGCATCTAATTGGATTACTTAAAACCCACCCTCTACTACATAATTGCATATTCTCCCACTTTGTGGCAATGCACTGAAGCAGATTCTACCCATTTTCTTTGGGCTGGACTCTACAACTAGTCTTTCAGCTCTTTAGGGAAAAATATTGGGTTGTCATTTCCTGTAAGTGCCAATCATCTAGTATAGCATGGTGTAGAAATACTTTCAAAGTACTAGTTTAATTAAATAATTAGTGTATGTGGGCTATTATTTTAATTATGTGGCATAATAACACCGAGTTCTAAACTCGTGAAAGGCTCCCAAATGCATCCCACAGTGCATGCTGCTCAGGCACAGCCCTTATGGGACCAGCAGAAGTTCCTAGTCAGATCTAAGAAGGACACTGTGTAACATTTCCTGTACACTGTCTCCTGTCAGGATCATGTGGGACAGCTGGACCACAGCACCCCATCCCTCTCAGAGTCAGATGTTTGGACTCATTTGTCCCCAGGAAGGCCTCCAGCTCAATCACCCTTTGAATCATTGAACAACAAATAATTTGTTGAACATCTCCTTTTTGGTCATTTCAAAATATGTCCCTTGTCCATAACATGATTTTTTTTTTGTGGTCATGGGGCTTAAACTCTGGGCTTGGGTGCTCTTCAGCTCCAGGCAAGTGCTCTACTGCTTGAGCCATCATGCCACTTCAGTTTTCTAGTAGTTTATTGGAGATAAGAGTCTCATGGACTTTCCTGCCTAGGCTGGCTTTGAACTGTAGTCCTCAGATCTCAGCCTCCTGAGTAGCTAGGATTACAGGCATGAGCCACCGGCACCTGGCAACATGATGCTTTTCTTTAATCCTATGCTGCACATTCTCTGGTACTGTCTAGTGTCTCCGCAGTTTCCTTTGGTGAGCACTTTACCTCTCTGAGAACGTGGACGCCCGGTTTAGTTGTGAAGCTGGAGACACATAGGAACTTGGATGGCGTAGAAACAGGCTTTATATTCTTTCAAACTTTCGTCTAAGCTAACTTTGTGAGATTCACTTCCTGAAATGCTCAGTGTCACTTAAATATAGACCATGCCCTGGATCTTGACTCTAGAGAAAAGAGCATAGCAATTCCAAAAGGAAAGCATTACAGACTAGAAATCCATCCTGTGGTCACCCAGAAAGGCCATTTCTTCTTGTTGATGAAAAAGGCCACTGTGCACCCATTTCCTCCACGCCCGGTGTTTACAATGGCCACCTGCAAGGGTGTGGCCTGTGTGCAGTTCGTCTGTACAGCCAGTTTGATCTACATCTCAAAAAAAATTTAAAAAACAACTTTTTTTGCCGGTCCTGGGGTTTGAACTCAGGGCCTGGGCACTGTCCCTGAGCTTCTTTGCTCAGGGCTAGTGCTCTACCACTTGAGCTACAGCACCACTTCTGGCTTTTTCTGTGTATGTGGTACTGAGGAATCAAGCCCAGAGCTTCATGCATGCTAGGCAAGCACTCTACCACTAAGCCACCTTCCCAGCCTGATGCTTCCTCACTTTAAAGATTGAAGATTCAGCTTGTGCCGGCAGCTGGAGAGAAAGCAGCACACCGAGGCTCAACTTGGTGTACAAATTCATGGTCATCACTGGAGGAGAGAATATAATTTTCCAAAAGTTAAACAACCCACCAGTGAGAATTTTGACATTGTAAATGAAGCAAGAGATTTTGACTGCCAGGGCCGGGGAATAGCCGAGGGGCCCGTGGTGAGGCTCAGTCAGCCTATCATGTCAGCACCACAGGAAATGTTGAAAAGGTCAGCCATTGGGCCGATTCGGATACATGATTAGCCGTGAGGATGACTGCTGAGGAGTTTCACTTCGACTGGGACAGGCCCCTGCTCTGAGGGAACTCTATCCCGAGGAGAGGTCTGGAAAGACGGCCAGGCGCCGGGAGAGATGAGCAGAAACAACAGACTTGACACAGGCCTGACATTTGTTCTGATCTCTGAGAGGGAGCTGATAGAACAGGGCCTCGTGAAGCAAGGTAGCCAAGAAGGAGACATGAAGCGAGAGGAATCTGTCCCCAGAGCCCAGCACTTCAAGAGGGGCAACTGCCACACTGTGCCCTTCGCCTCCCCCGCCCCCCGGCCACAGTGACAGGGAACTCCTGGTGCCCAGAGTCAAGGGAAGCAGACTGAGAATTACGAATAGGAAAAAGGCATGTCCCCACTCTCCAGCTGTTCGTATTGTGATGAAGGAAACGAAGACATCGTCCTAAGATCCATATGAACCAAGGAGTGGAAAAGAAGTTTGAAAATAATCTTTGCTTGTTTTGTGGTACTGGGGTTGGAACTCTAGATAAGCAGGTGCTCTACTGCTGAGCCACACTTCCAGCCCTTTTCCACACTACTGACTTTCAGATGAGCTCTTGTTTTCTACCTGGGCCCCTGCCTAGATCACAGCTCTTCACTTTCCACCCTAATTGGGAGGACAGGCATGTGTCACCACCCAGCTTCTTCCACTGGCAAAGTGTCTCATGGACTTGCCTAGGCTGTAGGGGGTAAGGTCCACTCCTGGATGGCGAGCAGACTCCTCGCAGCAAAGTCTCCACCCAGTACCTGCGTTACCTAGGCAACTGGGACACCTGGAAGAGGTCACATCTGCATCCGCTGAGGTCACATCTGAATTTGACGTGGCCACACCTTTCTCCGCCCATACCCTAGATAAGGCCTAGCCCAGGCCCAGACACTCTCTTTCCCAGCTCTCTTCCCCAGCTCTTTCCCTGTCGCATGGAGGGCCAACATGGCCTGGTGCCAGCCAGAACGATGAATAAACCTACCCCTTACCTGAATACTACGTGTGTGGTGCTATTCTTACTCGGCTACCTCTTTTTAAAAACCTAACATAGGGGACACTCAGTCCTCAGACCTCAGCTTCATACATGGTTAGTGTGACATGAACATGCCACAGGATACAGCTATTGGTTGAGAAGGGGTCTCAGGCCTTGAATTGTGATCCTCTCATTTTATGCCTCCCAAGAAGCTAGGATTACACGTGTGAGCCTCCAGTACCCAACTCAGCCTGTGCTTTCCTATGACATCTATAGCTCTTTTGAGAAGGTATCCATGCATTTCTTTACTGTTGACAGTCTACTCAACTTACCTGTAATGTCAAATAGTTACAGGGCATTTGGAAGAAATTCTGGGAGTCCTTTTGTGCTGTAGGAAAGGCAAGGTTCACATGAAATCTTTTGAGGACACACTTCAGAACTATGCTCTCACCTATGAATATCTGGGGTGAATAATACAGATGTAAGACAAAAAGTCAACCGTAGAGCTGAGGTTTCTCACTGCTGAGAAGCACTATGCTGGATCACTGGACAGACCAGGCCCCCTTCTTCATTCAGAGGCATGCCTCTCTACCCAGCATCACACATCGCATACATTTATTCATTAAAACCCCTTGGGTTGCCACCCTGCCACGCTGGCATGCTGGGAGAATAGGCTCACACATCCACTTTGTCAGAAATTGATGGACCACTCGGCTTCCGTCAGCAATCAGCAAGTCGGTGGATTCCATGCTGACACACTCGAACCTAAGGGTTTATTTATTTTACCATCCACATTAAGTAAACATTATAAAGAGCTTTTAACAGAAAACAAATAGCATTGAGGACAAGGGAGTCGAAAGAATCTCAATTTATCATTTGTCCAGGTTCAACAAGCATCGCATCATGAACCAGTAGACCCTAATGAGGACAGCTGGGAAACGCTAAATAAATACACCATTACACTTAATTAACTTAGATAGAAATCGTCCCATTTCCTGATTGTTTGTAGGGTTGAGCCCACTCACGGGCTATGATGATTTGTGCGTGTGTGTGTTTGTGACAACCACAAACAGATAGAGTAGATATTAATGGTAAAATGCGTACATTTTATTGTGTGCAAAAGGGGCCATAAACTACCATTTTGACACTGCCTTGCATTCATTCTCATGCAGAACAGGGCGTCATTAAGAATGATACTGTGGCGTAGATGCAGCCTGTATGTATTTAGGAATCTTTATAAATGTAGAATTCATCGGGTATATAGTGATCTGAATAAAAAATTACTAGATGTAGCCAAGAGGAAAGCATAAACGAGGAAATAGGAAAGCAACCGTATAATTTACTGTGTTCCATACTTTCAAATAAACTGATGTTAAAGCTATCATAGCACTGATGAGAATCGACTGGCAAAGTATTTGATGTATGATTTGCGAAGGATACCCTCATTATCCTATGACTACTGAGGGGCTCGTGCCTTTACAAGAAGAAAGGCATTTAAAATTTAAAATCCCAGCAAACCAAAAACCTATGTGGTATTCTGAATACATAATTTCTATCCTATTGGGCTTTTCTGTGCATTATAATACCAATGAACAGTGATATTAAAAGGCTTTTGTTTTATTTGTCTTCAGAAATGTAACCTTGGTTCTTTTAATACTGTAAGTAATTGGATTGTTTGGGGATGTATTACACTACCGCTTACACAGACACAGAAATAATTTTACAAAGTCCAGAGCCAAAGCTACTTCTGGAGGTCACATTTGTTAATTATTGTGCATCCCAGGCTGCCTTAGATACTTGAGATTTTTTTCTTTTTTTAAAAAATACAATGAAGAAAATTTGACTTGCACAAAAATCAAAACTACCACCCATAACAAACGGCTATAAAGATTGTAAAATTATAAACTTTAGCAAAATGCACTGCTGGGGCTTAACAACAAACATATATTTTAGTAAGGTTGTGATGAGATTTTTTCCCCTGTTTTTTTCCATTGAAAATTACTACTTTGTGATTGTAATGAGTTCTTTTGACAAAATTGCCAAATTCCTATATTCAAGTCATGGCGATGATGCGATGTTTTAAATGAGCAATGGCCTGGGTGAAACACACACCGTCATCAACAAGGGGGCTGTGATTCTTGAGTTTCTCTGCAAGCTGCTTTGTGGTGCTCTGCGAGGAGGCAGCAGGGAGTTGGTTAGAGTCACTTTATACTGTCTTTTGCAAGCGTTCAGATAAAATGTATAAAGGGAGGAGACAAAGTGAACATCCATTTAAAGAAATGCTCATAGGGAGGTTCCCGTATTCTCCTGTGGAAGTTACAGCACCCAGATGTGCATAACAGGTAGATCCAGAGAACAGAAATACATACTCTGACCGGTCAAAAGGCTGGTTTTCACCTTAAAAGAAAACAAACACAGCTTTCCCCCAAGTTCTCTGTGTAAACACCTTTCACCACTGTATTCTTACACATCCCTTTGGAAAATGAAGGGATCTGGACCGCACTCTGAAATGTGGTCAGCAGTCCTCAGGGGAAGGAGGACACACGGTCGTGGTGATGTGTGCACCTAGCTCCATCAGCTTGGTGGCTTCCTCTTGTTTAGGGAAAACACAGGAAGGGCAAAATGCCTATTCAGACCCTAGATGGGCTTGTCAGAGAAGACTAGACATTGAGCAGCCCTGCCACCCACAGCAGACTGCCAAAGCCTGCTGAAAACAAACTGCAGAGTCAAACAGTAGTTCACCCAGTGGGTCACGCTCACCTGTGTGCATCCGTTCACCTGCATTCAGTCCTTTTCTTCTCTCCATCTCAGAAAGCCCTGCATAAGGACAGTCGCTATGTGCATCAGTGAAAAATTCATTGTAATGAGCAGGGTGGGTAGTAGAGATTTATGCCTAATAAGTACAACTTTGTCTCCTCACGTGTACACACCTGAACCTCACACTCCTCCAAGAAGGAAGAGCATCTCTGAGCTTAGTGAGCTTCAGGGACAGGCCGTGGTTACGGGGGGCTCTATCCTCACCCCCAAGTTTCATGGTCCTGACTCCCTGTGCCAGGCACCTGTGAAGTCACTAACATTTCCCATGAAGCCTCGAACGAGACCCCAGGCAGCATGGCAGTAACTCATGTGCAGATAGAAGATTAAACAATATAAATAAAAAGCCAGAACCACCATTAGCATTCAGAAGCAGGATCAGCAAATTTCAAAGAGGAGATAAGCCAATGTAGGTAATTTAACCACTGTTTAAAATACATTAGAAATATCTACTTTCATCTCAGTGTAATTTGTTGGACATTTGATATTTGAGTCTCTTCGCGGAAATCTAAATAAATCACTATAAAATAGGATCAACAGGAATCAACAATGATATATACACAGCAAGCTCAAGTGCTGCATGCTTCTGAAATAACTTCAAGTTCAATGAGCAGACAAGTTTTTATGTTAATACATGTGTTGATTTGGGAAGGGCTATAAAAACATAATAAATATACTTCCTCGATAGTCTGACTCATTCTAACTTTAAACATACACGCATAATGAGAAGACACTAATTATGTGTATTTGTGAATTAATTCTCTCAACTAATCAAGGAAATCTTTAGCAAGTGATTTAACTTTTCACAGTAGATTTCATAAATCCTATTTTTACATGAGGAAAATCTTCTAGGGTGACACTGTGCCTTGCCTCTGTCCTTTGTGTGCAAGCTGAGGCCGGACGGTGGTACTGAACTGGACAACCAGACCTCTCAGCCTAATTACGCCTCAGCCTCATTGCCATCGTAGGGCAAGGATCATATCGACCGCTTTTCTGGTTTTCTTTCTCTTTCTTTCTGTCCCCATTTCCTTCTATTGTCCTCTTTCTTTTGTCCTCTTTTCCTTTCTATCTTTCTTTTTGTAGACTAACTGAAGGTTTCTAAGAACAAGCAGATTCCTGAGAGACAGTAAATCTAAAGGTGCACATGGGAGTAGAAATGTTGTAAATGCATTTGGGGTCTAGGATCTTCATCTCACTCTTCAGAGACTCATAAAGTTACTCTTAAAGTCACATCTAATATATTTCACATGCATCATTCATTTACACAACGTCTGATTTATTATACACTCATGAATTAAGTCAAATACTTCAGGCAGCAAATTTTGACATTTCAAAATCCTCATGGAGACCAGGGAGCTAATATTTTTGAGGGTTTACAAAATACCAGTCCGAAAGGAGACCATTGTTGACACAATTCTTGCTTCAACTCCACCGGGCTGATCTTGTTTCGCAGAGGGAGAAACTGAGGCTCCATCCAAAATGTCCGATGGCTTTGCTGGGGTTGTCACAGGAGCTAATTCTTTCCAATGTGACAAACTGCCTATGTAACTTGGGAGGCAGAAGCCAAAGAAAAGCCAAGGACGAACATTGAAACCTTCCCACAGAATTCAGTTTAATGTGGTGCTTTCACAGCTAAGAATAAAAGATTGTGTAAATATGCAAAGCTAGAAAAACGGTCACAGTCCTCACTAGTCAGTCATATGTTTGCCGTGAGAGAAGTGTTTTGGAGTGTTTGTGTATGGGATGCCCTTTACTGCTGTCTGTTTCTTTACAATAAGATGAAAATCAATGCATGTTCTTTGAGTTTTATGAACTCTCATAAAGATAAGAGTGTGTGTACACAAACATTTATGCATCCAGTTTGCATGCAGTATTATGTCATGGACTTTCTCAAAACAGTAATGAGTAAGTCGACTTCCTTGATCAGCCTGAGGGCTTCTGGTTTTCTTCTTGATCAGGAAAGTACAGTGAGGAGGGTCAGTTTGACTGATGGTCCCTCAAACTGAGAGCCAGGGCTCAGAGTGGTGGAGTTACTTGACCATATGAGGCCCCGGAAGTTTGCAGAAGGCTGTGGCAGATGCCATCCCACAGGCCACGTTACATTGCAAAATGAAACAGTGAACTTAACAGGTCAGACAATGTGGCAAAGGTCTTGGAGCCTCACTTGTTTTCCATATGTGCATTGATCTCAATTCAAAAGAAAGATTTCGGGCTGGGAAGGTGGCTCAGTGGTAGAGTGCTTGCCTTGCATGCATGAGGCCCTGGGTTCGATTCCTCAGCACTACATAAGCAGAAAAAGCCAGAAGTGGTGCTGTGGCTCAAGTGGTAGAGCTCTAGCTTTGAGCTGAAGAGCTGAGGGACAGTGCCCAGGCCCAGAGTTCAGGCCCCATGACCGACAAAAATAAACAAAGAAAGAAAAGGAAGGAAGGAAGGAAGGAAGGAAGATTTCCTTGCTACCTATCTGTCAGCAACAAGGACATGAACACACACTCCCCTAAAAGATACCGGATAGCTTCCCGTCGCATCTTTAATAATCTCCAAAATACTATTGAAGAATAAAACTAGTTCAAAGAGCTGGATTGGTTTGATTTAAAAATATTTTTCTTTAATTGTTTGGGGTTGTTTTTGGATTCATGAATAATCAGGAAAGAAGAGCAGCAGCATCTTCTC
Organism: Dipodomys ordii; assembly: GCF_000151885.1. Lineage (NCBI taxonomy): Eukaryota > Metazoa > Chordata > Mammalia > Rodentia > Heteromyidae > Dipodomys > Dipodomys ordii. Next base: position 2,358,708 of record NW_012267307.1, read on the forward strand.
CTACCTCAGTAACTAGAGTTCTTGGGGAGGGAATCTCGGGGCAGCGTGCCGACCATCTCCTGTGTGTCACAGAGCAGGGACTCTGCACCAAATCAGTGTGCCACCATCCAGGCTGAGACGAAGAATGGAAAGCACTGGTCATGCTTAGATGAACTTGAGATCATTAGAAAACTTGATACTTGAACATTTTAGTAGAGGTGCGCACAACCTTGAGCCTCCCTGCCAACCCTCTCTGTTATTTTTGCTTTGCACTCTGGCCAGCATGGATTGTGATCCTCCTGTTTTGTGCTTTTCCACATACCTAGGGGTGACAGGTGCATGGTACTGCAGTAAGACGTTGGTTCAGATAGAGTCTAGCCCAACTTTTTGCCTGGGCTGGCCCTTAGCTGCAATTTCCTGACCTCTGCCTCTCAGAGATTACAGGATTGAGCTATTGGGCTTAGCACAGTTGATTTTTTTTCTAAAGTAAATAGTCATTTTCTAAATAACTTTTAGATGTACAGAAAGGCTGGGAGGGTCGGAGAGCTTCCAATACCCATTTCTCTCATTGCTGACATGGAACCTTTGTATGCTATCCTTAGAAGGGACAGGAACACACCATTATTGCTGAATGCTATAGAAGGTCAGATGTCTTGGTTTTCTGTTCTATGATCTTATCTTCGATACCACATACATTTGGCTATCAGTCATGTCCTCAGATACCAACTAGGAGCAAATCTGGTTAGCTGTGCTCATATGACTCCTAATTCCTCTTCTGTAATATGTGCCCCACACACAACTTTGCATGCTTAATTTCCAATAAAAGCCCAAGCATAATTTTTAATTTTTCTCATAGGTTTTCCCCCCCAAATCCTGTTAGTTTAACCTGAAGGAGTTAAGTCTTCTCACTTTCAAAGAATTCCTCCCTTTTTGATTCTCTGCTTTCATGGCGCACAGAGGACTAACCTCCACTCAGACTAGCACAGCAAGGCTCTGGGAGCCAGCCACCAAGACCCCTCTGTCCTTCGTTACACTTCACATGGCTCCCAACCGAGTCACCCGCTTCTGTGCCCCGAGGGGCACCAACACATCCAGGCATCTGACAGCTGTGCGTTTCCCTCATGACCATCTCGTAATTGTCACTCAAGAAAACGCATCTCGAGAATATCGAGAGGGCCATAGAGTGATGAACCCTGCTGCATTCAGAGCGAAATAACTGTCCAAGCTACAAGCAGGCCAAGCTGAAGGCCTGGGCTCCCCCGGATGGCACTGTCCTTTCTTGAAGACCAGGATGTTTGTTTTGTATGCTAACTAAGGTCTCCATTGCTGGGTTAGTTGAGAGAAAAGTTGAGTTTTTTCCCTTATTGGATTAGTTGAATTGTAAACTTGCTTACAAAATCTTTGTGGGTGAACAGACAGATCACAGATGTATTGGGAAATCTTTGCATTAATTCATTAAGACATTGCCATTAGTCCACAGTGGACTAGTTCCTTTTCCCTGGAAAATATGCCCCGAGTGTGCTCAATGCTGTGGTGTGTTCCGTGTTTGTGCAGGCTGGAGCCACACTGAGGTACCACCGGGGCTGTTCCTGTGGAGCCCACTTTGCCACGTCCTGCCTACACGCAGGCCCGTCCAGCCCTAGGCCAGGGCGCTGCAAATTGCTGTTGCACTCACTGAGTTTTCTTTTCCTATGATTTATCGCTAGATCTCCGTCATGTCGTTGTTGTTGTTTTAATTATTTTGAAATCTCAGTGTAAAACAGTCTTTCGTGATGAAAAATAATCTATCCAGAAATTTCCAGAAGCTTAATAGGGAGCAAGTGGATGGATGGAGAGATCAATTTTTCTCTTAAATAATGAGCACTTGAATGTTGGCATTGCTTCCAGAAGATTCACACACTGAGAAGCTGGCACTGGGAATGCTAATATCACACAGCCAGACATTCAGACCCACACACCAAACAGAGACGATTCCAGGAGGCAAGTCCCGACCAAGCCTGGGAAATGCTATAGAGATTCTGTTGTTGAAGAACTGCAAAACAATAAAGGAGAGAGAGGAAGTAATTCCACAGTGTGTGGGGTAAGACCCACAAGCAGTGAGGGGTCCATCCCCGTCCCCGCTGCGTCCCGTCCGGGTGCAAGCTCGTGGAGACACCAGCAGCTAGAGCTGGAGGGACGGCTGGGCCGGGCCGCAGCCAGGGGGCCGCTGTGGGGCGTCCGCGCCACCAGTCCTCAGAGATCTTCCATCAAGCCAGCTCCCTGTGAGTCGTTTGTGAACTTGGAGGTGCGGATGGTGTGTATTAAGGAAACCAGTCCTACTGTGGGTGGAACGTGCGTTGCACAGCACTCCTGCCCTCTGGACGTTGATTATGGAGCAAGAAGAAGAAACTAATGTGCATGGGGCCACACAAAGGCCCCAGAGGAGAGCAGCAAGAGAAGCACATCATGTCAGAGGTGACACTGCCTGCCCCCAGGACCGGGGCCCTCGGGGGCACTGGGGCTCAGGCACCTCACCTGCACGAAGCTGGGCCTCCCACTCAGGACTTGGACTTCCCTTGCATATTTTTATTATGCAAGCTCTTCCTCCATGCCAGAGATAAGAACTGTGATGATCCTCATTTACAAAACTCAAGGCAAAATTGACAAAGTAGCTTTTTCACTGTCACTTTTCAAGAGAGCACGATCCAAAGAAAAGTGACAGAAGAAAGAAAGTAGCCTTGTGAAATGGCTGAGTTTTGATTAGTGCACAAGAAACTGACATTGCACAGTGTCTAGGGCAGCAGCTGGGATGGGGGAGCTGGGTGCTTCTAACCTGCAGGCCTTTGTGAGGGCGAGGAAGGCCCAGCCGGGTCGCTCACCAGAAGGTGCGGCCGCCGTCTTCCCCCGAGTGATGTAGAGGAGAACCAGCTCAGCCCTTCATGACACAATGAGCAGGTTATCCCTTAACTGCATCCTATTCATTGGAAGTGATTTGCAAAGTCCAGTGGGGAATTAGGCTCTACCTTCTGAGAGGAGGAATGTCAACAGATTTGCAGGTACATATGAAACATCCTACAGGGACCACACATAAGCCCAGCATGCAGGTCACCTTGAGATGATGCTGCGTGGGCAAGGTCGACAGCAGTGGGAAAGGGGAAGGGAACTCATGGCTGGGCAGTTCAGCAGCCATCAGACAGGGGGAACTGTGAATTCTAGGCTTAGTGTAGATTTTTATGAGGACGTTTTAGGAGGTAAATCATACAATTAAGGAAGTTACATCATAAAAGTAATCTAGCAACTTCATTTGGCACATATTAGATGACAGAAGAGTTTTGTAATAATAATTTACAACAATATAGACTAGAGCCTCGTTTGGGAAAAATGAGAAATACCATCAGAAATACCATACCAGAAATATCATAACATACTAGTACCCTCTAGTGCTGCTGTAAAACAGTTCTCTAGATCAGATTGTTTAAATAAAGGATAAATATGTCTACCTTTGTAAGGCATTAGTCTTTAACTCAATTCTGCCTTTTTTATAGTACAAAATAAATCAATAGGAAATTCACAGTTGCATTGGCAAATAGTATACTCATCTTCATCTCTTAGCTTTCCCATAATGCATTAGGAATCATTACTTTTATAGCATAAGCTACCTGGTTTGTGAGGTCCTCAAACACCACACAAAAAGATAATATAAATAGAGGACAGAAAGAAGAGAAGGAAAGAAGCAAACTCTGTATGGGAAGAAATGATCAGAGACCCAACCTTAAAATAAATTAAATCCCCCAACAACAAATCCTCAAAGAAACAACTGCCACCCAAAAAAAGTGGGCTAAAGACTTACAGAGAAACTTCTCTGAAGAAGAAAGAAGGATGGCCAATAGACACATGAAGAAATGCTCAACCTCCCTAGCCATAAAAGAAATTCAAATCAAAACAATATTGAGATACCACTTCACTCCAGTTAGAATGGCTATAATCAAGAACTCTAATAACAACAGATGCTGGAGGGGATGTGGACAGAAGGGAACCTTACTGCACTGTTGGTGGGAGTGTAAACTTGTTCAACCACTTTGGAAAGCAGTATGGAGATCCTCAAAAGACTTTACATAGAGCTCCCCTACGACCCAGCAATCCCACTTTTGGGCATTTACCCAAATGATCACAAACAAGACCACACTAAAGCTACCAGCACGACTATGTTTACTGCAGCCTTATTTACCATAGCTAAGATATGGAACCAACCCAGATGCCCCTCAGTAGATGAATGAATCAAGAAAATGTGATATATATACACAATGGAATTCTATGCCTCCATCAGAAAGAATGACATTGCCCCATTTGTTAGGAAATGGAAAGACTTGGAAAAAATTATATTAAGTGAAGTAAGCCAAGCCAAAAGAAACATAGGTCCCATGGTTTCCCTTATTTGCAATATCTAGTATATGTCTGAGACAAGCAGAAACGGTCAGATAAGTTGATGTTAGGCCAAATGAACCCCAAGATAAGGACTCAAATGGTTTTTCTATCTCTCTATTGTTTCTAACATATTGATAAGATGATTTCTTTGATGCTTTGTATGTCCCAGTATAACCCCTGTTTTTACTGTATTTGATATTGGATTTGTGGAGGCGAAGGGAAAAAACAAATTGTTTAAATAGGGATACAGGTGGACCCATTGCAACAATGAGATGTGCAAGATGTTATGTTGAAAAACGAACTTTACAACTTTGGGTGGGGAGGGGGAATGGGAGGGCAGGGATGGGAAGGGGAAACAAAGGAGGAGGCAACAATGCTTGATAAGAAATGTACTCAGTACCTTGCTCATGTAATTGTAACCCTTCTGTACGGTATTTTCACAATAAAAAAACTTATTAAAAAATGAATCATTTGTTCCAAGTTCCTGACTTTAAGTGACGGAAGTTCTGCTACCTTGAGAGCTGTCAGTCATGGAGGAAAGTTTAGATTATAGACACCTTTGCTATAAGTCAATGAGGAGTCAGTAATATAGCATGATTGACTGAGTCTAAAGGATTAAAAATGCAGGCTGGTGGTGCATACTCATATAAAAACTACAACCCAAGCAGGATGTCTGCTACTAACCAACTATCTCTTTAAGCATCTCAAGCCTACTGATCAGCCAGTACTTCAGAGTTAGAGTTGGTAACTGGGTGAAATCCTATAGTTCATTATTTTACTGCGGGAAATTACAGTGTCTGAAGTATATTTCTTTCCTTTTTTTCATTTCTTGGTCAGTCATGGGGCTTGAAGTCTGGACCTGGGCGCTGTCCCTGAGCTCTTCGCTCAAGGCTAGTGTTCTACCACTTGAGCCACTTCTGGTTTTCTGAGTGGTTTATTGGATAGGAGTCTCATGGCCTTTTCTGATCTCTGGGCAGACGCTGGACTTCGAAGATGGGCATTTTCTTCAGAAGGAACGATGGGTGTCTCGGCATCTGGCTGGCCCTGTGTGGACCCGGTGTGGGTGAGTGCGTCTCTGCAGCAGGCAGAGTGCTCTTAGGGGGTGTCCACCGGGCCCCCCACAGGGGACAGGACTGAGAGGTGGATGAAAATCAACAAATCACATATCTGAATTCCTAAAAATGCTTGCTTCAGAGTTTAAAGGTGGCAAAATTGGAGGACATGTCATATTTAATTATGCCAGACAACTGTCCACCTGAGGTTTCAAAGCTACAGCTATTGACTCTAGCCTATAGGAGTATGGATGACAGAATAATAGTAAACAAAAATAGAAAGCACTCCTGACCTTTATTTGTCAAAGGAAGGAAGGAAGAAAACTCTTCTACATGTTCGGTAGAGTTGCCAGGAGACTTTCCTCTTACAGGTTAAAAAAAAAAAAATGTAACCTGAAGAGATGATGGCTCCTGTGGTCTTATAAAGTTAGCACGCACTGTGGGAGAACGGGCCTGGGCTCTGGTGGGCTTTAAATGGATGGGTAACGCAGTGTGCAAAAGACTGAGCAAGCCTGCACTTTCAATGCTAAGTGGCTTTGCATTGGAAAAATGCCCAAGGGCCGTGTCTAACAAGGCCACTCACTGCTGACGGATGAGAGGTCGATGGGGACCGAGGGGAACCACGTTGTCACTGGGATGTTGGCATGCTATCAGCCTTAAGCAGTGTGGGTCTGGATGTGGACCTGGGTCTCACACTTCCTTCCATCCCAGCCTGACCGGGGAGAGGCCGTGGGCCTTCCAGAGCTCTGAGGGCCTGAGGGCTGGAGCAGGGATGTGGTGTTTACTAAGTCTTTATCTCAATACTTGCCTCAGATCACTGCAGATAAACCAGAATGTGCCTGGAACCTGGATCACGAGGACCTCCAGACACAAGAGGCAGCTGAAACCTCAAGTGGACCTAAGGGCAGGCCTCTGCTATCCTTGTAAACTCGGCCTCTTTCTGATGGACCATGACTCGTCCTGGGCAGAGTCTGGGTGGACCTTATCCTGCCCTAGGACCCATGTCCTACAGAGAAGACTGCTGTCATCTACAAAGGTTCCCTGGCAACACTGAGAACAACAGAAAGACACCAAGGCCTAGTTTATTTGCTGACAGAGTAACACAGGAAGAAGAAAGACAGTGGGGAAGTGAACCTGGTGTTCTCCACCCGGGCAGCAAACACAAAAAACCAAGAAGGCAGAAGAAATGCACATAAATGTATCTGGCATTCCGCACCGAAGGCAGCATTGGTAGACGGGCTGGCGAGGCTCACTGGCTTGGATCCGGCCAGGCCTTGTTGGGCTTTGGGACCCTTCTGACCCCGAAGCCAGCCAGGTCCCAACAGCAGAGACTCCACTCCAAGCAAAGATTAGTATCCAGAAGGAGCCATTTTTAATTGATTCTCTAATGTTCATAAGGGGCTTTGAAGACAAAGACACTAACACTGGTTATTGTTATTAATGAATTAATATGTTTCTGAGCTGTCCCCCAGTGCTCACAGTAGTTACAAGAGGACCATGAACCCAAGACATCGGGAGCAAAAGGCCCAGGCAGAGCAAACAGTGGAGGCTCACAGTGTCCTGGGTGTCACAGCATAAACCCCCATGCCAGCCATAAAGGAAAAATAAAACCAACAGCACAAGAGGAAATAAAGTCTTAAAGAGTCCAAGGACTTGACTCAGATAAACATTATGCCATTCTCAAGAAGCAAAATAACACAGCTCTATAAGCAAATGCCAGTTGGCATTTAGGGCCAAGATGGTTACAGATGTTTGTTTAAAAAAATCATATTTTTAAGGTGATATTTTTGTAAGAATTAGCAGGAGCTTAATTTTCCCTTCTGACTTCTCCCTGAGAGCGAGCACCGTGCTTCTCTACCCTCTTCCCAAGAGCAGGAGGGGAAGATGTGGACCTGCGTGGAGGGAGAGCTGGACCACAGACACTGGACCAGGTGACGGGAATGGAGCTGCTGCGTGGGGGAGAGCCGGACCAGGGCTGCCAGGTCAGGTGTCCAAGGTGGATGGGGAAATGCTAAGCAAGGCTGAAAACAGGTACCTTGCTATGCAGGGGTAGAAATGCCACTTCACCTCCCCAAATCTATAATCATCGCCTGACCATAAGAAACGTTGGATGAACCACAATTAAAGGACAAAGCTCTTGGTCATCAAGTTAATCAAAAGCAAGGATCAGACATCTAAGAAACTGTCACAGCTAAGAGGAGCCTAGAAGGGCACTAGGAATTCCCCAACAACATGCTAACCTGGACTGGACCCCGGGGCAGAACAAAGAGATCAGGAGAACAGGAGTGAAGGCTCAGCAAGCAGTGTGCCTACATACTCCAGCTGTGGCCTCTGGGGACATGCGATCCATCAGAGACACAAGGGCTCCGCTGGCCGACCTTCCCAGCTCTCTGTTGGTCTCCAAACACACGAAGAGCAGTTGAAAAAAATGGTGAGGCTGAAGTTCCTAGCACTGTGTCTTCTGAGAATAGCAAGCACACAACCACACCAAACAGAAGCAGCTCTGGGCAACCCTAGATGACAACTGAGGGACTGGTAGGCTGTTTTCCAACTTTCCAGGAAGTCTGAGTCTCAAAATGTATCAAATTGAGAAGCTTGTTTTAAGCTAATATTCATCATGCAAAATTTTCTCTTTCCAAGTCATCCTAAAATATCTTTGTGTTAAACAGAAAATTTTTCAGGATGTGGAAGGAGCAAGCTCCTCCTGATATTTCTACCTTTGTGGTAACAAAGATGTAAATCCCCACTCTGCTAAATTAGCAGAGCAGAGCTAATAGGTTCTGAAAATAAAAGGTGCTTGTTGAAAGAGCAGTCATATTTCCCCATGTCAGTGCAAGTCTTATTCATTTGTTATTGACCATAGGCCACTGGTAACCAACATAATTAGAGTCTCATGCCTCTCACAGCAGGCCCATAAACATTGGTGTCAGAGGCATGGCTCAGTTAGTAGAGCACCAGCCAATGAGAAAATGTCATTTGTCCCAATCTTGGACCAAAAATTTTAAAAAGAAAAGAAAAAAGTCCACAAATACAAAACCACAATGGGGTTCTCATCAAAGAAGAAGGGCTTGAGTTTCCTCCATCGACTTTCCTGTGTGTGTTAGCAGATCTCCACCTGCTGCCTTAGCCTCTGAGACAGGGCTTCAGAACATTCTAGAACAATTGGTAAGATCCTACATAGAATACAAAAAACTGAATTCGAGAGATTTGATTACTACTTGCATGAGATAGGTTTCCATTGGTGTGGCTGAATCTCAGACAGAAACAAGGAGGGAGGAGAGAGTTATCTGGGGGTATAATATGTCAGATAGTACACGTGTGCTATTGTGTAGTCGTTTCGTTTCAAGGATGCAGTCCGTGGTTGGTCTCCAAATGCATGGGCAGAACATCATGGTGGAAGCAACTGTGGTGGAGGAACTTCCTCACCTCATGGTGGACAGGAAGCAGAGAGAGCAGAATGGACCAGGAAGGAGAAATAACCTTCAAAGCCATATCCCACACCCTCTCACTAGCCCTCTTCTCCTAAAGTTTCCCCCAAATAGTGCCGTGAGCTGGGGTTCATGAGGGTTCAATATCTGAGCCTAAGAAAGATGCGTCGTACTGAGGCAAGAATCTTACTCTGTTCCTTAGGAGTGCGATAGAACCTTAAGATGGACATTAAGTGTGTGTGCAGGGCTTCCCAGAACCCCCCTTTCTTGTCAGTGACCCATGAGCCTCGCTGGCCACTCTGGCACAGAGGAACAAGATCCGGCAGGGACACTTCTTCCTGAGGGAAGTGGAGGAAGCTGTGGATGCGTGCTGGTGACCTGGTGGGTGTTCAAGGACTTGAGCAGTAACAGGGTGTGTGTCAGCTTGAGCAGGTGTTGTGCATGCACATGCAGTTTTAAAAATTAAATACAGGAGCCGTATTTTTGTGCACACTCCTTTTTATTAAAAAAGAGGAAGTCACCCAGCTTGGAATAAATACTGAAGGAAAGGAAGGGCTCTGTAGAAATCAATCTCTTGCTTTTATATGCTCCCAAATTATACTCATAAAGAAGCAGCCTCCAGCAGCACTGTCAGTCATGATAAGGTGATCACTCTGAGATTTATTATGAGTTTTCCTTTCATGTATTCAGTGGAAAACATCCCACAGGTGTGTTTATATTACTGGAGATAGATGGAGATTAATTGTGTGCCCGGGCACTGAAAAGCATTGACATCTTTTCTAAGATTTAAGTTGTGTTAGGTCTAATGATTGTTTTTGTTTCTTTTAAAGACTGTCCAGAATACTCACATGGATAAGGAATACAATACTGTCAGCCCCCCCCAAAAAAAAACACACCATCACCTACCTCCAGGAAACAGAAATTTGCCTTTTCCCTCTGGCTACCTGAGAAGAACAAAACACCAGTCTTTGGGAGTGAGGAAGGGCTCGGGTCCTCCTCCTGCTAGCCTTCCCAGCCCTTCCTCCCCCTGAACTTCCACTTCAAGGAGAAGGGGCAGTTAGCATTTAAATGCACCTTCAACAAGCAAGTTGGGATGAAATGCTTGGATCTTTTCTCTTTCTGCATTAGTATCCTGTAGCCAGGATAATGAGCTCCATTTTGTTCTCATTCCTTTTATGCATATCTAGAGATTATACATTTGAATGACATTATTTTACATTGTGCCAGATGCATTTCTTCTGGTAGCTCTTATGAAACTTTGGAGAGGAGACAATTTCTGCTTTTGTGATTTGGAGAAGAATTCAAGTGATAATGTTTGCAAGGAAGAAAACATTAAGGCTTGCACATTGTGAGAAGGGTTCTATGGAGCTCCAATAGCAAACCCACTCAGAGACAAAAGAAAGAAGACATTTTAATGGGGTTTTTTTCCTGTGCACTACGAAATGAATTTTCCAGCCCTGCTGGGTGTCCGTCCTGGAGGCCACGGGGTACAGTCTTGGTGGGCGAAGTCAGCATCTCTTTAACAGGTTCTTGAAAGCTTCTTTTACTGAGAAGCACTGACCCCCATCCCCCACTTGAGCCCATGAATTAGCTGAAGGCTGGGACAAGGTGGTCACCTCTGCCTCCAGTTTATATCTGCATGGCTCCAAGCCACTCTCTCTGTGGGCATTGCACTTGCTCTCCCCTTGGTTCCGGGGAGGACAGGACTGACTGGTAACCTATCCATGACCTGGGTCTGACGCTGCCTGTGTGTAGCAGAAGATCTCCCTTCCCTAACAAGGGCAAACAAGGATCAGCCAGGCTGTATGTGGAGCAGGACAGGTCAAATAATCATGCATGCCTCTTCTCCACTGCCCCCATTCATCTGTTTAAACCAGTACCTCATGTCTGCCCTAGGGAGACAGTTGGTGACCAATTGAGATACCACCTTCCTCAGTTTCCCGTGCACCCAACTCCTGATTTAGCGTATAGCTGCATGTGGCCGGGCCTGGCTGCAGGGGCCCAGTGCTGTGGAGAAGGCAGAAGCTACAACTCCAGTTTCGGGTTTTCCACAGGTCGGAGCAGCAGCGATGAACCTGCGTGCCCCCTGCACACGGCGATGCTGCCCTGTACCCTCAGACCACCCTGCCTCGCGCCCCACGAGCCCATCCTGAGGGAGGCAAGTGGCCACCAGTCAGCTACACCAGCTCACGGAGCCAACAAGACTCACAGTGGCGCTTGTCTTTCAAGCTACATTTTGCCAAGCGCCCTTTTTTTTAGTGTCTTATAATGAAACGTTGCATTCATCAGAGCCCCTTAGCAATGAGGATGGGGAAGGTTCTTCCATACAGTCCTGATTAATAGATTGACACCAACATCAGTTGGAATATTTAAGACCATGTTAGTTGGACCTTATACCAAGTCCCTTGAGGGAAGTATAGTTCACTTTTTGATTAATATTTTGTGAAATATGCCAAAATTTTCTTCAGGTGAACTTTTACTACATCATTTCTGTGCATTCAAAACTTCTGTCTCTAAATCCTAATTCTGCACTGACATGTCTTCAAGCATGTCCTGTAATGGTCAAGATGGATTGTGCAGCCAGGCACCGGTGGCTTACACCTGCAATCCTATCTATTCAGAGGCTGAGATCTGAGGATCATGGATCAAAATCAATCCAGGCAGCAAAATCCATGGGATTCTTACCTTCAATTAACTATCCTCCAAAAAAATCTAGGAAAGGAAGCTGTGGCTCATAGTGGTAGGGTTCTAGCTTCTAGCAAAAATGTTCAGGGACAGAGACCAGGCCCTGAGTTCAAGGCCCATGATTGGCACTAAAAAAATGCATTGTATTTATAAACTGATCTATTGACTAGTATAGACTATTTAAAGATAATAAAAATATAATTTTTCAAAAGAATACAAGGTAATGTGATCCAAAAATTTAAGAATATATTTTAAACTATCTCTATTGTATTAAATGTTAATGCTAAGTGATAATAACCACATAGAACGTGTGTGGTATGTTTTAATCAATTAAGTAAAGAACTTTTATAATTCAAAACACTAAAATTCAGACATACACATCAAAGTCACTTGCAGCTGCCTCAAACATTTAAAAGCTAGGCTGAAGTGCATGGCTCTTGTTCATCTCTAGATGAACTAGGAAAGCTTTGGGAGCTTTCAGGCTGTAGCTGCCTTGAAGATCTCACCTCACAGCAACAGCTGGATAAAGAGATTTTAACCCAAATTCCTGAAGGAGAAATCCCGATGTGGGAAGCAAACTAGCCTGGGTTCAGATGCAACCTCCTTCTCCACTAGCTCCATACCATTAGTGCACCCAGCCCTCCCAGAGGCTCTTTTTGCTTCTATCTTAAATCAAACTACAGTCCATAGATTCAGAGATCGATACAGCAGTCTCTCTTAACCCGTTTCACTTTGCTCAGCTTTTGTTACCTCAAGTTAGCCTAAGTCCAAAATTATTAGGTGGAACGTGCCAGAGATAAATAACTCACAAGTTTTATAAACCTCTTATGACAGCATATTGTTATAACTGTAATTTCGGTTAGCTATCATTGTAAGCTTCTTCCTGTGTCTAATTTATACATTCAACTGTAGCATAGGTCTGGAGGCCTGGAGAGCAACGTCACCCGTGGAGGGTTTGGTTTTATCTGCACTTGCAGGTGTGCTTTGGGGGTCTTGGAACAAGGCTGCTCAGGGTGAGAAGGCTGTGGACACTGGGCTGTCTCAGGTCAACGCCAGCTGACAGCCGACACCACACTTGTCTTCCCCCAGATGGACTCTTACCTGCCTACACATGCTCCTGGCTTGCTAATGGAAAAACCCACATATCCTCTATGGCTTGTAACATTGCCTTCCCAGAATCCCACACAGTCTTAACTTCAGTTACGTTACTGCTCAGAGCCCAAGTCTGCTTGACTTTTGTCCTGTAGGCAACCTCATAACAGACCAATATTGAAAGGAACCAGTTGCCTGGAGTAGATTTCAATTCACAGCATCCGAGATATCTAGAATAAAATAATAAAGTGTTCCTAGAAATATCAGAAGAAATATTATTATTTAATTACCGTAAAGCCTTCTGGGAACAAAATAAAACATGATTTAGGCGGGAGATCCTTTGGGTGGGGGCAGAGTGAGATTGAAAACACATTGCCCAGATGAAGCATGACGTAGGAGTGGAGAAGAGATCCAGTTGTGAATGAGCCAGCACGATGGTAGATGGGACGCTAGAATAAAATAAGCTAATAACCCAGGAGAAGTAAGTTTTACAATGAGGCTGAAACAATGGCAGAGCCATCAAGGGCAGATACTTCAGAGATTAAACAGGAAAGGAGTCACAGAAGCACTTTGATTCCTACTTCCCGTAAGATGGCATTCCCCTTTTACTTGAACAACTAGTCTGACTAGGAAAGGTAGTGGGTCTAAGAGGGCTTTCGGACCTGGATGCTAATAACCCAATAGGAGGCATACTACCAGTTGAGAAAGGAAAGCTGTTGGGTAGACAGGGATAATTGTGGCAGACGTGTAACATGTAGCAGGTAACACATGTTATAGTGCATCTTGTTCCCATAGTGCCCTGGGCTCCTGTTCAAACACTTTTCCCCACAATGCCACTCAACCAATGGAAAAAGCCAGGGCTGTGCATGCAGGAGACCACAGGCAATCTGCACGAAGCCTGGGGAGGAGGTATATGAAGAGCTCCATACTATGATAACCGCCCTCTGCCCTCCGAGAGGACCCCACTGGACTCCTCTCTTCAGCGTCTCCCTGCTTTCCTTTTACATTTTTCCTTCCACTCTAAATAAACTTGCTCTGTCTGCTTTAAAGACTGGCCTACCTTTTAATTCTTTAAGGGACAGAGAAAGCAAACCTCATCCCTAGACAGTGTCATTACCAAACTTTCTAACACCCTGGGACCTTATAGTTATCAAAACTCTGGGAAGGAAACACATCGTGTCTGCACTCACAAGTGGAAGGCCACACAGAAAGTTGACTCACAAAACTGCAGCAGTTCTGTTTGAAAGTACTCATGTCAATCCAGAGCCCCACAGGTGAGGCGCAGGACCATCAACCCCAGCAAAACAGAGAGTGTTGGCCGTGGATGACGTAATTCACACGTACTCTGTGTTTAGTATACTTGAAACCTCCAGTGCTTCAAAACACCTTGAGTGAAATGGCTTATGTCTGGTTCATTTTTTTCTTTTTGGTTCTAGAGATTCAATACAGGACCTCATGCATGCTGGGTAAACATGCTATTGTTTGAGCCACGTCCCTGGCACCTCTTGCTGTCTAGATGGCAGCTCCTTTGGCCTCTGGCATTGGTGTGTGGGAGTCTTAAATCTACCACGTAGTTTAGGCTTCGAACAAACCAGTCCCTTCCTCATTTTCTGGGATAACAGCAAAATAAAACAAAAAAAAAATCCTTAAGGTATTATTCACTTGGAAATAATAGAAACAATTTAAGTAAGATAATTTTAAAATACGGAAGGACTATTTTAAGTATGGTGTTATACTGTTTTTTCAGATAAAGACAAATGACAACATATCAGCCTGCACCAGCTAAAGCATCAGAGGGTTCTGGCTGAGCTATTGCGATGCAACCATGGCTGGAGCTGGTCTCATGTGCTACGTGTCTGGAGTAGGTATCGGGGGTGAGCTGAGGAGATCACATTCTGAGGCTAACCAGACCCAGCAGCAACTTTGGGAAGCATTGCTGGGTACAGCGGCAGAGAAAAGGAACCCTATGTGCCCAGGAATCTTCCACTTGCCTGGAAGGAAGTTTCCAGAAACACAGTCCCAGTTCCATCAAATAACAGTAAGTCTTGAAAACCAGAGCTGAACAGGACAGGCAGTCGGTCTATTTAACAACTTCTTAAGTAATCAGGGTGATGTCCACAAGACTCCATTTGGAGTCCCGAGCTGTCTTCCAAGAGACAAGCCCTGCAATGCAACAGGAACTTGGTAGATAGGAATGGTGTGGGAGCCCAGGGCTGGTGGGCAGCCTCAGCCTGTTACCCTGCTGTGGCGGGGGCAGGGGGGTGTGCTTGGGTTAGGAGATCACTCCCTAAGGCTACCTGTCTGAATAAAAAACTAAAAGCAAAGGAACTGAGGCATAGCTCAAATGATAGAGCACCTGCCTATCAAGTGCAGGGTCCTGAGTTCAAGCCCTAGTATTAGCAAAAGGAGTTTTAAATGCACATGAGAAAAATATTGAAGTTCAAAAACCTTTCCAGTCTTGTCATAGAGACTTTGTGGTATGGGGGGTAGGAGGGGAAGGAGGGCACATTCCCAGAAACAAGGAAACTGAGGAAAGCAAATGAGAAGGGGTGAAATGTCAACTTCTGGAGACAGACTCAGAACACAGTGCGCCCTCAGTCAGGACAGAGAAGGTCTCAGGACGACCAAGAAGGGGTGTTACCAATAGTCACGCCTGTTTGCTAAACTTCCTTAAAACTAAGCAGACAGAGCATCCTCGTGAAGGCCGGCACAGGGAAGCTGCACCTGCTGAGGAGCCAGCACCTGCACACAGGCAAGCAGCCCTGCCTGCCTCCGGCGGCCTCTGCCCCTCAGCCCCGCAGCCCTGGGCCTTCTCCCCCAGTTCACTGCCTGCACCCCAAATCTCAGCTCTTCCCGGTCTACAGGCCAGGGCCCTGGAATCCTTCAGAGCTCAGCTGCACAGCCTCCTGCACCCATCCTGCCCACAGCCCCCCACGGGAGCTGCTCCCCCAGTGGGTTTTGCTGTCTGTGAAGCTGTAACCTGTGTGTGTGTGTCTTGAGTGTGAGCAAAATGCTTGATCTCTAAATGTCATTGCCCTAAATAACATTGAAAGACAAGACTTATCAGTGAAATGTGAGGTTCCCCCAGAAACAATTGCATGAAGTTTTAATTTTGACCAAAATCTCATGCAAAAGAGGGGGAAAAGAACATGTGGCCTATGTTTGCAAATTGAGGGGAAAGCAGATGTGTCCTCATCACCTAGCCCAGGATGAAGGCTGAATGCACAAAGTTCTAGTGAAACAGAAGAACATGCTGTAGAGATAAAGCTACCTACAGGCTCCTTCGTAACTTTTCCAGTATGCTGAGCATGGCAGTGCAGGTCTGTAATCCACATAGTGAGGAGGGCTTGACAGGAGGGTCACTGGAAAGGAACTGGAGATCCAGAGAGCTGCATGATGCAGACAAATCCAACTCCAGCACAGCTGTTCGATTAACATGGATGGACAGCTGAGCCCAGTGTTCACCCTGGGGGATGTGTGCCCTACACCACAGTCTTCCTTGATCCAGAAGATCCTGGTGAGATGAAGCAGGAAGTCCCACCTCGATGATTGTGATGACATTTTGCTTAGGTCACAAGTCTGAAAGCAGGGACAATATTACTCTAGAATCTTGAATGCCAAGGCAAGAGAAGGTAGCCATTGGAGAGTGAGTTATCTCCATTTTCAAAGGTGCTTTGCGCCATTTGCATGGAATCTTGAGGCCTAGCAAACAACCCCCGTGGAGGTGGAGTCTGGCGACGTGGTGGTGCCTCCCAGCTTCGCGGTGCCTCGGGCTTTGGCTGAGCCATCACATTCCTGCCTTCCCCCGTCCGTCCCGTGGGCAGAGCAGCATGCCTGGGCCCTGTGGCTTCAGCAGGACACTCTAGAGCAGCTCAGGAGCAACCGCCTGGTGTTGTATAAAATGGAAGCAGCCGCATGCCTACGGTTCACACCTGCCAAACGCCACGTCCTGAGCATGCCAATGGAGAAGACGCAGTGCCCAATCGCCAGCCACCTTGCCTTGTGTCGAGGAAGGCACAGAGAGCAATGGCACCCTCGGGAGCTCTCCAACATGAACGACGCCTCCGCTCCTCACTGAGCCATGCGGACAGCAGCCCCTGAGCCCGGAGCCAGCCGGAGCCGTGACCCTGGACCTGGGAGAAGGGCCCTGCAACGAACCCTCCTAAAGATCCTGCAGGCAGCTCAGTCCTGACCCTCAGAATGCAAGCTGAAATGAGTAGGCATCTAATTGCTTTTTAATTTAAAGCATTAGAGAGAAGGGTGCCACCAAACACCACCTGTGAAGAAAGCAGAATCTCAAGGAGAATGATTCGAGAAACCCAGGCTGGGCATCTGTGATAGTAAATGGACTAACTCTGTGCATGGCTTGTGCTACAGTGCCTAAAAATCAACAAACTGAAAAGGAAAGAGGGAAGGTATATCTGTCCACAGTGGTGTGTGGCCGCCATCCCAACTCTCTCAGCTTCACAGATGAATCCTTTGATTTTTCTTCCAAGTAACCTACTTTAGTGCTTCCTGCTGATCCACTGGAAAAGCACAAGTCAAAGCCACGAGCAGGGTCTTGAAACCAAGGGGAAAGACCGCGCTCTCTATTAGCAATTAAGATTTTAAAAAAGGAATGCATTTGGCTTCTGTTCTCTCATCCTCCTTTTCCTTTTCCCTTCCCTCCCTCCTTGCAGTCTTCTCCTTGCATTCAATAAATATTTACTCACTATTTACATAGTGTGCGATGGGAATACAAATGCGCAACAGAACTACCATATTTCTAAATATAACACAAAGCCATAAGAAAGGAGAAGCACCAGATTTATTATGTGTTTTTCAGAAGCTTTCAGAAATCCTTTCTATGGTATATATCAAGGAAAATATATAAGAGCACAGGGACCCGTGGAATCTGAGGTTCTCCCTAAACTGGTAAAGAAAGTAACTTCATTCGGGGCTGGAATATATTTAAATCTTTCAAGTTGAAAAACATCTGTTCCCCAGATAATAGGAAATAAAATCAAGGTCTGCATCTGGGATTTGATGCACAAGTAAGGGAGTAGGTATGCTTAAAGGAATATACCAGGGCACACATCTGTAAATGTTAGCATACGAAAGCTTCTAAATACACACCCGCATGACGGGACTGAGGTTTGAATTGGATTGCTTTTTGCTTGTGTTTTTGTACAGCAGTACATCCCAAATTCTGGGCTGGACCCTCAGGGAACTCCTGGGATGAGTGAGCTGTGTCTCCCCACTTTGAGAGGCTTGTGGTTGAGCGTCACAGTGGGGGGAGGAGGGGAGGGGCGTCAACCTCTCATGCTACAAGAGGACAGACCTGACAAGGTTAAGGGTCTGAACTGCCTTTAGCACAGATGGCTCTGGGTGGCTATGGGACGATGAGTAAGGATGTCAAAAGGTGAAGAGGAAAAGCCAAACAGGCGGGCGTGAGGACTAGAGGTGGCAGACCTCGGAGGGCTGCCCTGGCGCATGGAGGATGCTGGATGGGCAGGAAGATTGAAGGCTCCACCGGGAATCAAATTCAATGGTTGGAGAAGGGCTGAGGGGGGAAGGGGGAAGTAGACAAGAAATCAAGGCCAGCTTGGCCAGCCTCGGCTGGACCTCTCTACCTGCTAATGATGGAGAGATTGTCCTTTGGCAGAGACACTGCAGACAGAGCACTCCAAGCCCACATCCGATGCGGGGGCTGAGCCGGCTGTGCCCGGGTGCCCGGCTCCCCTGAGGTTGCTCCTGACAGGAGAAGGGGGTCGGGCACAATCTCTGGGCAGTTGTGCGCCCACGCTCTCCACCTAGGAAAATGGCATGCCTCTCCCATGAAAATATTTCAGCTCCCTAATGACTTTCCTGGTCCTCTACTATGGCCAGCATGCAGAGCTGTGTGGCATTTCTGGAACTGCGGCCGGTGGCAGCCGGTCCTGAGAACGGGGCACTGCCAGCCTCTGCAGAACGGCAGGTCTGTCCCCACGCAGCCGCCCCGGTGTGGGCATGCCTCTCACCACCACTTGCTCACTGTCTCTGCCATCTGGAAACGTGCATCCGGACCGCTGCTTTCATCTCCGACGACAGAGAAATTACCTGGATTTTAGTACGGATTTCCTGAGAATAACGGCCGTGTCAAGAAAATCTCAAACTTCTCTCCCCCTCCTGGGCAGAAGCTTGCAAGAGAATGAACAATGTCCAGTTCTGTTTTCTTATGTCCAGCCCCCTCCATCACAGGGGACTAATGGAGATAAATAAGAAAATAATATGCATGCTGGCTAGGTAGGAAAAACTAACAGATTGTGAGGGTAATAGATGATTACATCATGCATTACCATAGCAACTAAACTTATAAAATAACAATTATGTTAGCTGAAGTTATTTGAAATAGCTTTCTTGATAGTTGATATACAATCTCAGTGAAAAGATGCGACAGATAAATAGAAAGATTTGTTCTTTCGATTGAGGTTTGATTCACTATTTGTCTCTGTTCCTGATTTTCTCCCATTATACTCCCGATTCCTTTGGAGGGAAGAAATATCCCATTGTCTCTTTGATGAAATAAAAGCAATGCTTAAACCTCTCTCTCCACCTTTTGCTGTTTGAGAAGGTCTCTACCATTATTTACTTTGCTCAAAAGAAGTGGAGCACACGTTCAGAGGTACTGCTCAGGTAACAATAGGAAAAAAAAAACCCTGGCCAAGAATGTCCCTGGAATGAAAAATAAATTGAAAATAAAGAGCCAATGAATCCAGCTACAAAGTTCACCATGACTTTGAGGGCACAGAATGGAAGAGGCTGAGTCCTATTTCCTGTGTAAATTTCACTGCATTTTTTTTAAGTCAACACTATGAAGAAACACAATAGGCTGCATTTTTCTAGAATTAGAATATTTTTATCCAAATTGACCTTACCAATATTTTACTCCAATGTCCTTTAAATTTTTTAAAAGTTATTTGCCCTCCAGACTAAAATACCCCATAATTCAGTGACCCAACAGACTTCCAGAGGCAAGTGAAATAAAGTCTTTCCCTTTCTACCTCCTTTTCTTTTCTTTCTTCCTTTCTTTTTCAAGAAATGTGGAAAACATTAACGAAAATTGTGTTGGTCTGTACAATTTTATTCTGTTAAAGACAGGTTTTATGATACATTTAGCCTTTTAAATGACACTAATAGTCCCTGGGGACACGGGGCTTTTCCTTTAGTGCAACAATTAAGTCCATTCCAACGCTATTTGGTTAAGTTGAAACAATTCAGTTACTGTATGTCTGCTCCTCGGTATGTACTGTAGGCCCAAAGGGAACCTCCAAAGTTACCTGAATAATAAAGTTTTAGCCAACTTTAGACATGTACCAAGCTGTTTGATGTTTCCACATTTCACTCCCTTATTTTTTTTTCTCACTTCTTACAGCAGGGAAATGGTAAGGCCTTCTGAAGGGTATGCCGGTCGGAGGAGTGACTCCGTAATGAGCATTATTAATCACAATTGTGCGCCCTTTTCTTTCCTGCTTGGAGTTTGAAATGTGTTTCCCACTAGAAGCAAGTAAGCCTTATTTCATTTATTTATTTTATTTTTAAATCGAGAAAGTTAGAATAAAAATGTGAGTGCAAAAAGAAAATCTGCCTGTCATTAAACTTGTGCCTTCTACTTTTGAGGTGAATGCGTATTTTCATAGTTTGGGAGTCTGTTCAGAATATATACTTATACTGTGCTCAATTAGGAAGCTCAGCAACAATCAAATTATTACTGACTGAGAAATGAGGGAGTGAGAGGAAGTGATTTAGTGAATTCCAGATCCACACACTTGGCTTGACTCACACTTTCAAGTAAAAGTTCAGTCCCTGGGAGAAAAGGAAAAGCCCGGGAAGTGGCCACCTCAACAAAAGGCCCCCGTACCATGTTCCCTTTGTTCAGAGTCTTTGGCCTTTGTTCATTTGCCTTTGTAACAAAATTGCTGCCAAAAATGTCTCCTCTTCTTCCTGCTCCTACTCTCCTCCTCTTCCCCCTTCCTCTCCCCTCCCTCTTCTTTCTTATTGTGGCCACACGTCCTCCTGTTTTTCCATGGGAAAAGAAAGTTTCTTAACAAAGCTGGGGGAAATGGCCCTACGGTTCCCAATGTATTTGCATCTTCCCAGTGATCTCGGCTTCCAGAAGAGACTTCAAAATAGCAGTGAAACTGACCAGCATACCACCAAGCCAGCCAAAGAGGGAGCGGCCTGGCAAACCCGTGTCAGCCAAACTGAGCACAGAACAGGTACAGCTTCCCCACCCCCACCCTGCATCCTAGTATTTAGGAAATAATAGGACCACGCCCCAGCCCTAGGGTTCACCATCATCAATGTTTATTTCGGAGAGTAAGAGCATCCTGAGGCAAACCTCCCCCCATCCTCCGCCCTCCTGGCTCCTCCCAGGACGTGTGTCCTGTCACACTGAGGGCTCATGGGACAAGGCCGGCCTGGACTCTGCCGTGGTGAGGTCAGGCAATGCCACTCTGATCTCTGTGTGCGGCGTTTGCTTTCCTCTGCAAGGAGTCAGCACCATCTTCGGGTGCTGAGGGCAGGGGCTGGCCTTGCTGATACTCACTGAACCTCCCCAGTGTTTGCAAATGTGGCTCCCACCAGCCCCAGCCAGGATTTTCAGGACCACAGTCACAGGTAAGCTGGCATGTCCCAGAGAGGGCACTGAAGTGAAGGGAAGAAAAGCCAGATGTGCAAGAACAGAGACTGAGTCTCCATGACTCACCGCGGAAGTCTGAGTGGGAAAAAGAGGTGGAAAAGCCAAGAAAAAATTGTGGATAGACATGTTTTTTATAGGAGGCAATGAAGTTTTTCTTTAGTGCTTGGATTAAACAATTTTAGATAGAAATAAAGCATGCACAGAGCTCCTGTTGAAGAAACTATGACTCCTTCAGCAAGATCTCAGGCTCCAGGCTGCCATCCATGATTTTACTGTTTGAAACAAGAGAGCTGTAAAGACAAATGAAAATGTCTTGAAATAACCTTCAAGTAGTCAGCAAGGCAATAGATTTTTTAATGCAATGCATTTTGAAGTAATTAATTTTTCTGAAATGCTTTCAAATTGTCTGTGGGAATGCAATTTCTTTGGTAAATGCAAAGTAGTAAGTTTGAAACTTGTACTGCAACCTCAATATGGAAAGGCTAAATGTACGTTTCTTTCTCTCTGTAATTGGACCAAAAGAAAGTTTAGCGCCCAGACTAATATAAGAGAAGATAGGGATCAATACAATTTTCAAACTAAATAAGCTCTCACTCCTGTTTTTATTTCTTTTGCCTTTTACAAAACAAAATGACTCCAGTGTTTCTGTCCACATTTTTAACACAGCCAACATCTCTAAACCAGATAAGGGTGTTCAAAAATGCCAGTGGCTTCCTAAATACTGACTTGGGATAAGAATGCAAAACATCACTCCCTTAACACTTTTTAGTTTTGTGTCTTAATCAAGCATCTTATCCAGATACCCCAAAATTACTAGCATTATTATTAAATTTACCAAATATTTGACATATATTTCAGGTTAGGATCCACATATAATGCTGAGAACTAAAACTAAATCAAACCTGTGATTTCTAACAAAGGAAATAACTAGGCCAGTTTGAAAGGCTTTACAATTTTGGCGGAGGGGGAGACAAGGCTTTATTATTCATAACTTTATTATTTAATGTAGAACTCAAATTCTAAGTTTAACATGAGCAGGTTTAAAACAAACTCAAAATTCAGAAGAATGCTATCAGGCAAAAGTTCTTCATACTTCAAGCTATGAAGATAATTGTGTCATGTTAAAAATAACCTGGGTTTTCATTTTTATCAATTCTTACAACTTGAAGATAGTCTCAGGAATACACAGATCTGAGTTCCATTCTGACCTTGCTTCTTTCTAGCTCTGTAATAGGAGGTGAATTACTTACCTGCAGGAGGAGTCATTTTCTAGATGAGATGCCGGAAGTCCAGATGCCTGTCAGACAAGCCTTCCAATGTACACAGGTACAGAATAGAACACGGCGGCCCACATCACAGCATCATTTAGGAGTCAAGAGTTATTGAGCACAACCATGCATCTGTCCTCACCCTTGTGTTTACAGATAAGGGTGTAGGACATTGAAAAAATCTGTGGGTGAAATGACAGAGTTTCTGGACCAGTGGGAATACAGGTGCTTTGGATTGCAAATGGTTTGAGGACTAAATATCCCACTTCTGAGGAGGTTATCCTCAGATACTTCTTTTCAAATACAGTTGTAAGAAGTTCATGGGTTCTGTTTTGTATTTATTTCAAGTGAAAAGTGTAAACATTCTTTGAACTGTGTCATGAAGGAAATGTTTGCTGTGACAAGTTAGCATGCAAACCTATCACATGGCTATTGGAACCTAATCTTGATGCGTCCACAACCCTAGTATATCCTCTCCAGCTGAGTGGTTTTGAATCAGTCTCTCTGAGAGTCAACATCCTCTCTTAAAACCTATGTCAGAAAACAGGGGCTGGCAGCTCACACCTGTAATCCTAGCTACTCAGGAGGCTGAGATCTGAGGATTGTGGTTCAAAGCCAGCCTGGGCAGGAAAGTCCATAAGTCTCTTATCTCCAATAAACTCTTCATAAAAGGCTGAAAGTGGTGCTGTGGCTCAAGTGGTAGAGCACTAGCCTTGAGCTCAGAGAGGCTCAGGGACAGCACCTAGGCCTTGAGTTCAAGCCCCAGGACTGGGAAAAAACAAACACAACAAAAACCTATATCAGCTGGGTTGTAATGATGATTTAATAAAGCAACACATGCCAAGTGAGCATGGCGTGTGGCACAGTGGTTATGTCGCAAAAGGCTGTGGTTCCCATCGACCAGCTGCTCGATACAGACACACCACAGTACTGTGCATCCTCCAGAGGGATGCTGGGAGACATAGCATCTCTGAGTTAACTTATGGGTGCATTGCCCTTTCTTAAGGAATTTGGCTAGACAGCAACTTTTAACATTTCAAAAGCCAAAGTTTCTCAGCTCTGAGTGGCATTGAAACAGATGCACGATGGAGAAAGTTCAAGGCTGGAAATGCGTTATTTCCACATCTTTGAGTGGTTGGTAATTATAACCAGAAAACTACATCCAGGCAAGCTTTGGCCTTGTAGATATTTCAACTTTATTATTGTAATACAGGCCACACATGTACAAGAACTCATGTTAAATATTTGGTTCTCAATTCAAAAGAAGCCATGGGGTTCTGTATACCTTTCCAAATGGAAACAAGCCAAGCAAAGAACAAAATGAAGGAAAAGAATTTATAATAGGCTCTGGTTATCTTTAACTAGTATTTAAATTTTTGGTGATGATAGTGGTATGCTTCTGACAAGAACACCTTCTTGGTTGTGCCCTGAAAGCATGTACCGCAGTCAGCATCCATTTTGATACCTAGTGAAGCCATTTCAAAGCACAGGCTTACAGAATCAGTAACCTACAGGTCTAGTCACCGTCCCCTGAAATATGAACTGAAGCTCTGTGCACCAACCTGAACGGGACCCCTGCCACCTTCTTGGATTCAGGCATATGTACAGATTGCTGAAGATGCTGCCCGTGCTCAGATAGGTGCTGTCCTAGCTCTAGATCACCAGCACCAAGCCAGCCAATGCATTATCTTTAACTAGTTGTGCACAGTGTTTGCCATTTAACAAAGCAGTTTATAAATACAAGGCATTTTGATCCATGTATTTCTTAGGCCTTGTATTACACAGGTCATTTAGATATATTTGCAGATCAATTATCCCAAAGCTACAGAAACAGTTGAGACTTGGTTAACTAATAGCACTCTTCAAACTTCATCTTTGACCATCTTTTAGCTTTTTCCAGAGTGTGCCTATGTCAGCTTTTGGCCTTTAATGGCTTCTGCCCATCTGTGTGCCTTCCTGTACTGGCTCTCTGCAGTTGTACATTTGTATCTGCCTGGACTCTGCACCTGACTCTGTCACCATTAGACTCTTGGTGTAAGGACTCGGGCTCGCTGGAATTGGTGATCCCAGCTCTATTGGACTTTTCTCGGTGAAGAATGGGGGTCTGTCTGTCTGTCTGTCTGTCTGTCTTTCTCTCTCTCTCCCATTGCACCTAGGAGGGGAGTTAGATAATGGGGAACTTACTGAGTTCTCTCTAACACCCTCATTATGAAGACAAACTGAGCATCTTTCCTGATGTGGACACACCCTCTCTCTTCAGAAATTTGTCCAACAAATCCATCTTTTCCAAATATCTACTGTTCCCAAATTGTTAGGAAACAAGTTTTTATATACTTGGTCTCTCTTCCTAGCTAACTCAGTAAGCTTTACCACGGACAAGTATATTCCCAGACAATGCACTACTTTATTAGATTAAACACTCTTCAGCAATAAGAGAGTTGCTCCCCTTTGGGTCCCAGGTATTCACATAGTGAACACTTCTAAGCATTGGCTGAATTCAATAAGCAATGCATCAAAGGTCCATGAGATCATGGTTTCACTCTTCTGTACACTTCATTCCATGTAAAATATTTGTGCCAGTTGGGATCGCTATTTCAAGCCAAGCCATGACTTTTTGGGTCAATTCCATTCATGGAGTAGTGAGCATGTGGCCAGATGAGATGCGACATCAATGGAGCTCCTCATGGCTACCTGCTCCGTGCGTGGTGCTGGCTGGCTCTCCTCAGAAGGAGAAGGGACGGAGGGCTGCAGGGTCTGTGGGGTGAAATGAAGAGAAAGGTGGAATTCAAACGCTGCAAAGATCTCTCAGTAAGGGGCAATTAGCATCCTGCATCTCTGAAATACAATCCAGAGAAGTCGAAAGCTGAATGTATTTCTGTTTTTAACATGTGTCCGTTTGAGTCAACTGAAAATAATTACCACAACCACTGTCCCACTGGTCTACTTTATTCTCCTTTGGGGCTACAATAATCTCCCCCAAAACGACATTTTAGAGAAGCCAAATTAATATGAGCAGGCATGTGTCTCCAGCTTTTCACACACACACATGCTCACTATGCTTTAGCTTATTGCTCTTAGTCTGTTCCACGGGGGCACCGTCTGTGTCCAGTGACTGGAATCGAAAGCTTCCCCATGCTCTCTGAACAACACACACAAATCACTGCAGGCCTTAAATGAAAAAAAAAGTCAGGCTGGGAAGGTGGCTCAGCGGTAGAGCACTTGCCTTGCATGCCTGAGGCCCTGGGTTCGATTCCTCAGCACCACATAAGCAAAAAGAAAAAAGCCGGAAGTGGAGTTGTGGCTCAAGTGGTAGAGGGCTAGCCTTGAGCTGAAGAGCTGAGGGACAACGCCCAGGCCCAGAGTTCAGGCCCCGCAACTGGACCCCCCCCCAAAAAAAGTTGTTTCTGTGTACAAAAAACCCTCCGAGAATCTATAACTGGAGATACCTACCTGTGTGTGTGTGTGCGCGTGCATGCATACGTGTGCGCACACGTGTGTGTCTGTTGCCTCTATTTGCCTGATTGCAAGGCCCAGCCAAAATGTGCAAATAAACAACTAATGAGATTCCAGGCAGCGCAGGGCTCCGGCATCAGTGCTCTGGGCTGTGATGTGCGTCTGAGCTGAGGCACCCGCGGTGAGGACGGTGGCTCTGAACCGGCACCAGAGAAAGCCAGACACAGAAAGAGAAAAACAGAGTCAACACGAAACAATGGAGCAGATAAATCGGAGCCAAAAATC
This sequence comes from Dipodomys ordii, assembly GCF_000151885.1. Lineage (NCBI taxonomy): Eukaryota > Metazoa > Chordata > Mammalia > Rodentia > Heteromyidae > Dipodomys > Dipodomys ordii. Next base: position 2,385,013 of record NW_012267307.1, read on the forward strand.
ATTAGTGTCCAAGGCCCCATTCAGCCCATGTGTAACCGAATAGAAAAACAGTTTTACGACTGAGTTGCTGAAAAATTCAGCAGATGGATTTGGGGCATCTCAATGTCCTTCTGGAAGCCTTCATTTGTGGTGTGTGGGGACAGTTTTGTGTTTCATATTTTAGTCGGCATAAGCAGAGGTTTCAGTGGGAGAGAAGAGAAATGATGATGAGCAGATGGGCAAAGGGACAGGAGGACGAGATCTTCTCTGGAAAGATCCCTCCTAGTTCAAATCTGGAAAACTGCTGCTCTCAGACCAGACAGGAAATTCAGAGGAGCGGTGACCAGAGAGCAGGAAGAAAACGCGAGCTGTGTGAAGGAGAGCTATGACCGCAGGCCATGCACAGCACGTCACAGCCAGGATGAAGGATGGAGAGACCACAGAGGTGCCCGGCCTCCGCCGGCCATAAACCTGGCGTTCCCCAGCAGCCCACTAAGGAACTGGAGTCCACCGGCTGAGCCAGTGTCTGAGTATGGCTCTCAGCAATGGGAGTTACCCCTGGGTGACCTAGGTTGACCTTGGGAGCTGTGCAGACTCACAATAGCTGCTAGTACACCAGGAGGACTATATAGGATGATGTCTATAAGACACCTCAGCATGAATTATTGACAAGCATTATTACCATCCATTCCTACCAACTCATTAAGTGGAAGGAACAGCTCTGATTCTGGCCATATCCATCTTATCATGTCTGTGGCACACCCGTAACTCTTTCTGCGGTTCTTTTCTTCTTTTTGCCAGCCCCCGTGCCTTCTGCAGTCTTTCTCAAGAAGCCGCAAGCTGCACCCTTCTCTTGATGTGCTTTCTCTGGGAGGACCAAAGTCACGGGTCACATGACTGCTTGTCAAGCTTTGGGTCCTGAAAATGTTGACCTATTTTCTTCTGAAAAGCTTTATACTTAATGATTTCTTGCACTCGAATCTAGATTCATTCTGAGCAACGTTTTACATAAAAGATGAGGTTGAGTTGCTTGTGGGAAGGATGCTGATCCTTCTAGGTGGTGATTGCTGTGCTTTGGTGACAACTCAGCTGAGCTACTGTGGGCCACGTTCTCACCCCGGCTCCACGCCCTGGGTGGGAACCAAGAGGCAGCTGCTGCTTCCCAGCTCCACGCGCTGGGCGAGTGGCAGCGGATCACTCTCCAGCCTCCACCCCATGTCTAGTGCAGGCGTCGCATTATCAGGGACCTCCCCTCTCCTAGGGGCTTCGGTGGCACGTGTCAGTCCTTCTCAGAGTTAGCGTTTGATCTTCCATCATGATCTCCAAGACCCAGGATGACATTTTTGTAGCTCAACATTCTGTGCCAATGTGAAGGAACTCCTCTCTACCCCACTCACGAAGAATTCCTATCATAACGGGCACTCTGCTTCCTCAAAAGCAGTGTTGATGTGAACCTGTGATTTTTCTTCTTTAGCTTATGAATGCAATGGGTTATGTCTGTTGATTAAATTTATTCTGCCATCCCTAGAATAGGACCTACCTGCTTGTAGTGGATGATTCTCCTTACTTATGGAATTGTTTTAAATATTTTAATACCAATCAATTCTGAGGCTTGAACTCAGAGCCTGGGCACAGTCCCTGAGATTTTATGCACAAAGCGAGAGCTTTAACCTTGAGCCACAGCTCTACAGCTGGCTTTTTGGTAGTTCACTGGCGATATGAGCCTCATGGACTTTTCTGATCAGGCTGACTTTAAACCACAGTTTTCAGAACTTAGCCTCCTGAGTAGATAGGGTTGCAAGCATAAGCCGCTAGTACCTGGCTGTTTTTGAAATATGTTGGTGGTAACTTGAGTTTACACTCCTGCAGATATTTTGCATGAAGATTGTGACTTGTTTGCTGGTCTTTGCCACTGTCATTGATTTCTTTCTTTAGGACTATGTTTCAATGATACTTCTTTTTCTATCTTCAAGTCTATTTCTGTCATTGTCTTTATTATTTCCTTTCTTTAATTTGCTGTGCTTTATTTTCCTCTCATTTTCTATTCCTTGATGTAGGAACATAGATATTAATTTAAAGCCTTTCTAACATGAATATTTCAAAATTGCTTTAGTTGTATTACAGGGATTTTGTGCTTGTGGATGTATATTCAATTAGATCAGTTTAATGTGTTGTTTCCCTCTTTGATCTGTGAGTATTTAAAGACATGATGTTTTATTTCCACATTATACTAGAGACTTTTCTGTTTGCTTTGGGCTGCTATCTCTCCATTTGGTCTTGTGTTGTCAAGAAACAGAGATGACAGGATTTTGCTGTTTTGAAGTTGTTCCTGGTACCAAAGACAATCAACCTTAGTGAAGGCTCAATGGCGCTCTAGGAAGAAGGGTTGGTAGTGTGTTTGATTGGTGATTACATTCTATTGGGCTCTTCTATGTTATTGTTGATATTTTCTCTGAGCTTAGCCTCCCGAATAGCTAGGATTACAGCCATGAGCCACTGGTGCCTGGCTCAATAATTATTGAGAAAGATGGCTTGAATTGTTCAGCTGGAGATCATGAGTTGGTCTCTGGCCTCTCTTAGATCCATCAGCTGTACCTCACAGTTTTCCTAGCTCTTGTTTGTCCTGTTCAGGGGCCTCATTGTTCTTTTGATGGGCTGCCATTACTACCAGCCCTTCTGATTCACATTGGTGTCGTGAAGATATAGATAGATAGATACACTTTTTACCTTTTACTTTCAAATTACCTATATCACTAGTTTTGAGTCAAGTTTCTTACAGAAAATATACAATTTTATCATGATTTTATTCATTCCATCAATCATGTGTTGAATTTAGAGCATGTAGAGTTAACAGAATAATGTATTAGACTTAAGTCTGCCATCTTCTTTATAGCTACAGTTTGTTCACCTTACTTTTTGTTTTCCATTTCCTTCTTCCTTGATTTCCTTTGTGTTGTCTGGATTTTTGTGTTAGACCTTCATTGACTCCCCTAAAATGCTCTGGAACATACCTCTTTGCATAATGTTTTTCATGGCTGCCCTAGATGCTATATGCCATATAACTTATCACCTTTGAATGGTATCAACACTTCCTGCTAAGATTGAAGTGCAGAAAATTCATCTTTTACTCTCCCCCATTTATAAAACAATTGTGTCAAGTATTTTCCCTACATAATCAAAAGCCACATTGGCCAGTGTAGAAGTTTTGGTTCAACTATTACACGTATGTTAGAAAACTCAAGAGCAGTAGCAAAGTCTGTGGTGTTACCTAACCTATTTTTCCCTCTGCTGTGTTTTTCCCATCCAGATGGTCATTTCTTTCCCTTACCATGACTTCCTCTTTGGAGAAATTCCTTTAGTCATTCTAAGGTAGGTCTACTGACAACTAATTCTTCATTTTCCTTTATCTGGGCCTGTCTCCATTATTCCCAAACATTTCTCTTGGATATAGGATTCTGGTTTTTTTTATTTTTTATTTTTTGGTCCTGTTGTGGGGCCTGAACTCTGGGCCTGGGCGCTGTTCCTCAGCTCTTCAGCTCACGGCTAGCACTCTACCACTTGAGCCACAGCACCACTTCCGGCTTTTTTGTTGTTGTTGTTGTTTATGTGGTGCTGAGGAATTGAACCCAGGGCCTCAGGCATGCAAGGCAAGCGCTCTACCACTGAGCCACCTTCCCAGCCCTGGATATAGGATTCTTGATTGACAATTATATCATGTAACACTGAAAAAAGTAACCTCTTCCTCTGACCTCCGTGTTCCTTTTAAAAGTAAACCACCATTTGTGTTGTTTTCTCCTCACAGTACACAGTGTGAGTTCCACGTCCCTTCTGACTTTAGTTTTCTCAGGTTTGACTATTCATGTTTCTTGGCATGGATTTCTTTGTACTTACATTGCTGAGGTTTGCTCAGCTTCTTGAACCTGTGAGTTTAGGCATTTCACCAAATGAGAAGTTATTTCTCTCAACATTGTTTTCTTTCAACAACTTTTGAGATCCCCTTCTTTTTCTCTCCTTCTAGATCTTGACCTAAATGGAAGGCTCTGGCCTTTGGTTCCACAGATTCTTTTAGGTTCCATTTGTGCTTTTGTTTTCTAGTTTTTCTTCTCTTCATGGTTCAGATTAGGTGATTTCAACTATGTCATCTAATTCCGTGATTCTTCCTTCCATCTCTTTCTTCCTTCTATGGAGCTTACTTTGTGAGCTTTTACTTTAAGTAACATACTTCCCAGTTGTTGTTGTTTGTCTTCAGATATTGCCTGTATTTGCTGAGATTATCTATATTTTTATCTGTTACAGGCCCATTCATAATTACTCTGAAGAATTTTTATGGTTACATGAAAAATCTTATCAGATCGTTATAATAGCTCTGTCATGTCAATGTTGGCACCTACTGATGACCTTTGTCCTTGGAGTTGAATTTTTCCTTGTTCTTGATGAGATAGTTACTTGTTCCGCTCATTGAAACATGAGCATTCATACTATCCTATTCTGTGACTCCAGATCTTGCTTTGACCCTCTGATTTAGCTGGCCTGTCCCGCTGTTCTTCTGCAAGGAGCTCTTACGCCACCCTGACTGAAGAGGTCCCCGTGGTCTCCTGTGGGAGGACGGTGGGGTGCCTCCTTTCTGAGGGGGATGGGGGGAAGCAGACTCCCCAGAGGGATGAGAAAGCAGGCCCAGGCGTCCAGGTTGGCTGCAAGACCACCCTACACGGACTCCCTGCTGTACGCTGGCAAGGCAGAAAGGCAGCAGCCATGGTGTCAAGGCCGTGGCTGGAGTGCGGGGGGAACTGTCGCACATATTTCTGTGTGGATGACCGGAGAGGAGTGGGAAATGTCACACAGTTCGCTGCTTTGCATGAAGAGAAAAGCCTCTGCTGGGACCTTTTGTATTTCTCAACCATGTTTCTGGGTTGCTGGCTTCTTCTGCTTGCATCTGAGACGTCGGAGGCAAAAAGAAAAGCAGACAATGCGACCTGTGTCGTTGGCTGGACACTGAGCTGCTTCATTTGTCCGCCTTTCTTACTGCAGCTCGCAGGCTTTCTTGTGTCTCTCACATCTATGTGTGTCAAGCTTTTTTAGTAGCATTTGTTGAAAGGAATAGGGAACAATGCTTCTATATCGTGCTGGACGCAGAATACCTACAGGTCAATTTCAAAAGGCATTTCAAGAGATTCTTAAACGTGCTCAAATTTGTACTACGTTCTCTGCTTGTGAGGTTTATGTACTATTTTCTCTGCTTAAGAAATAAACAACAAAGCTTTAACAAAACTCAGCCATCTGGTTAGTAAATAATTAAATAACCCAGATGAAGAGCAGATCAAATCATTGCAGGGTCTTGAAGACTAATGATAACAGAAAGAGCATACCAGGCTGCCAAAGATACAGTGATACAGTCAATGGAAATTGCTAGATCCAACACTTTGACTTTTAAACAAGAAAAGATAGAAATGAATTATTTAAAATTTTAACTCAACAAGTGTTTTAAGGCAAAACAAGGAAGCCAAAAAAAGATAATAAAGATAAAAGCAAAAATCAATGATTCATAAACTAAACAAAAACTTGGATTTTATAGATGCATTCAAGAATAATTTCTAAAATAACTAAATGCAGTGACAAATTTTTGACAGATATAATCAAGATACTAAGCAATTAAACTCCTAACTATAGAAAACTGGTATTGAAAGTTCTTGCTAAAGATACATAAAATATTTTGAATTTGTAAGAATAATTATTAACTTTTGCATTAACAATAGAAAAGTTCTAACCCTTCAAAAGGAAATTACCAAAGTTGACTTACAAATAATATAATTTTTGAATAGCACAATTGAAGTGATGATTGCAGAGATAATTTCAGAACAGTCTCTAACTTTGTTTTCTCCTTAGGAGAAGAGGAAATCCTTGTGACTCTTGCAGTGCTCTGAGATGTATTGAAGCTGGCAGAATTTCTACCATACTGATCTTCCACTAGACCAGAGAACTCGGGACTGAGTCAGCTGGTCCCTGCAACCCAGGAGGGACTTCTCCTGGGGAAATGGAGATGGGGAAGCCCAGGAGCAGAACTGGTTTCAATCAAGGCAAGACATCACGCCTTGATTAATACATCCCTTCTTCTTTTATTTTCTTGCAGGTCCTGGGGCTTGAACTTGGCTGGGGTGCTGTCCCTGAGATTCTTTTGCTCAAGGCCACTTTTTCTTTTGCTCTACCACTTGAGCCACAACCCCTCAATGCTGGCTTTTTCTGAGCAGTGTATTGGAAATAAGAGTCACAGAGATTTTCTTGCCAGGGCTGGCCTCAGACCTCTCCTCAGATCTCAGCCTCCTGAGTAGGTAGGATTACAGGTATGAACCACTGACTCCTGGCTTGGAAATGGTTTTTTTTTAAATCAAGAATAAACGTATCTTTCCCTACTAATATAAGCATGATTACATTGAGAAAGTCTATGCTGCCTCTTAGCAAGCATCAGTCCAACTAAATTCAGGGCTCAGCTGAGAGGTTGGTAGATTTTACAATATTAGGATGTGCTTTTATTTAATGTAATAAAAAATTAGTTTTGGCCACATCAAATTACTATGACAATCAATATAATCTCCTCTATGGAAATATTTAATAAGTATTTGCTCAATAAGTAAAATCCAAAATGTGAACTGAAAGGGCAGAAAGGTGATGGCTAATGAATGCATTCACAGAAGAGAAAATCATAAAATTAACATGCAAAAAATAAATCTCTAGGGAGGGAAGGGATGGTAGGGGGAAAACAAAGGAGGAGGTAATAATGCTCAATAGGAAACGTACTCATTACCTTGCTCATGTAACTGTAACCCCTCTGTACAGTATTTTTACAATAAAAAATATGGAAAAAATAAATCTCTTTCTTGCAACACTAAAATTCTACATGGAAAAATAACCATAAAAGAGACTCCTGACAGTAAATGTCAGTAAAAAGCATATCCTAACTTGGACAAAGTACAAAATTTAAACAACTTTAAAGATAGTTAAAAGGCCCCAGACACAAAATTTTGAGTACATGAAAATACAGAGATTGTATTTCTCCATGAGATAAATGGCTTTTTTAAAAAAAAAAGTATTGTATGTCCACAAATTAAAGCTTTAACTATCAAAACTCTAAGTTGCTAGAGGATAATAAATGAGTGAAAATATGAATAATATTTTAATCAGTAGACAAGGGCTAGCCAGGAGTGCTGGGAGCAGAAAGGAAGGATTTGAACAGCACAGATTGTCTATAGAGTTTAGCATCAAATGATCTATGAATTTCCCATCATTAAAGAGATAATTAGTTAATTGCATAGGGAACAAAAGCACCTCATACATCCTACAACCAAATACATAATCAACAATGCAAGACCAAAGTTATTTGGTATCTACCAAGGAAAGAAAAACACACCTTAATATAGCTAGAAGGTTCCAGAGTTAATAAAGGCTATTTTTTACCTAAAGGTAACGGATAAAATAATAAGGGAGCATAAACATTTGGTTATAAGCTATTTAATTATCCCTGTCGGGGATAGAAGAATGAAAGGCATGGGCAGAGTGATGCCTATCTGTAATCCCATATCTTCCAGATGCTGAAATTGAGAGGATCACAATCCAAGACCTGCCCAGGCCAAAGCAGTTCACAGAAAAAGCCAGAGATGGGATTTCACGCCTGTCTCCCCAGCGACAGCAGAGGCCTTAGAAGGAAGGTCACAGTCCCGGCTGTCCCTCAGCAAAAAGTGCAAGAAACTAACTGAAAAACAGCTGAAGCACAAGCAGGGCTGGTGGCGGCGCTCAACGCGTGGCGCCCGAGACGCGGGTGTGCAACCCCAGGCACTCAACGCGTAGCCCTGTGCTGCGGGTGTGCAGCCCCAGGCACTCAACGCGTAGCCCTGAGCCACGGGTGTGCAGCCCCAGGCACTCAATGCATAGCCCTGAGCCACGGGTGTGCAGCCCCAGGCACTCAACGCGTAGCCCTGTGCCGTGGGTGTGCAACCCCAGGCACTCAACTTGTGGCCCTGAGCCGCGGGTGTGCAACCCCAGGCACTCAACGTGTGGCCCTGAGCCGCGAGTGTGCAACCCCAGGCACTCAACGCGTAGCCCTGAGCCGCGGGTGTGCAGCCCCAGCACTCAACGCGTAGCCCTGAGCCGCGGGTGTGCAACCCCAGGCACTCAACTTGTGGCCCTGAGCCGCGGGTGTGCAACCCCAGGCACTCAACACGTAGCCCTGAGCCGCAGGTGTGCAACCCCAGGCACTCAACGCATAGCCCTGAGCCGCGGGTGTGCAGCCCCAGGCACTCAACGCGTAGCCCTGAGCCGCGGGTGTGCAGCCCCAGGCACTCAACGCGTAGCCCTGTGCTGCAGGTGTACAACCCCAGGCACTCAACACGTGGCGCCCGAGCCGCGGGTGTGCAACCCCAGGCACTCAATGCATAGTGTGCAGCCCCAGGCACTCAACGCGTAGCCCTGAGCCACGGGTGTGCAACCCCAGCACTCAACGCATAGTGTGCAGCCCCAGGCACTCAACGTGTGGCCCGGAGCCGTGAGTGTGCAACCCCAGGCACTCAACGCGTAGCCCTGAGCCGCGGGTGTGCAGCCCCAGGCGCTCAACGCATAGCCCTGAGCCGCGGGTGTGCAACCCCAGGCACTCAACGCATAGCCCTGTGCCGCAGGTGTGCAGCCCCAGGCAGTCAACGTGTGGCGCCTGAGCCGCGGGTGTGCAACCCCAGGCGCTCAACACGTAGCCCTGAGCCACGGGTGTGCAACCCCAGGCGCTCAACGAGTGGCACCTGAGCCGCGGGTGTGCAACCCCAGGCACTCAACTCGTGGCCCTGAGCCGTGGGTGTGCAACCCCAGGCACTCAACGCATAGCCCTGAGCCGCGGGTGTGCAACCCCAGGCACTCAACGTGTGGCCCTGAGCCGCGGGTGTGCAACCCCAGGCACTCAACGTGTGGCCCTGAGCCGCGGGTGTGCAACCCCAGGCACTCAACGCGTAGCCCTGTGCCGCGGGTGTGCAACCCCAGGCACTCAACACGTGGCGCCCAAGCCGCGGGTGTGCAACCCCACGCTCAAGTTCCACTGTTGTCACAAAGGACGAAAATATCAGGAGCAAAGGCCAAAGTATCTCATGAAGACATAAAGCTCTTATAAAGAAAATGTTCTGGGATATCAAAATATATGAATACCTTAAAGCTAATGTTGGCCAGGTCGCATGCTTTCAAAGTGGCCACTTTTGTTTGTTTTTTTGGACAATATGGAAATTTGAACTCAGAGGCTGGCTCCCACTAGGCAGATGCTCTCCCCACTCGGGCTGTGAGATATTTTTGGACAGGGTCTTGTCATCTTTGTCCTGAGCTGGCATCAGGCTACAATCCTCTTCCCTGGAATTACAAGCAGCAACCACAGCACTCGGCTTCTGAGGTGAAAAGCTGGAGGGAAATACAGAAAGCGTTCATCCTTCTACAGACCCCAGTCTTCAGCAAATGTGCAGAATTTACCTTTCCCGGTGATTGCATCCCTCACACCAGCACTGAACTCTGGGCTTCCTTTCCCCAGCTCCTGCTCCTTCCGGCTCCTCAGCTCTTGCTCTGTTTCCCTCCTCCATCCCCCACTCCCTGTAGACATGACCTGAGGCCTGGCTGTGGCGTACCTTCATAGAGCTGCTAGACTGAGAGCCCGGTAAGCCAGCCAGCCCCCTGCCCATCAGTGCGTACTGACGCACATTACCCTCGCACCCGCATTCCAGAAAGGACTCTGGAAGGGCCCACAGGCCTGGTCCCCCCCTCTGCCCTTCTTGTCTGGTTGTCTCTCAGCCAGCAGTGCTGCAGGTGCGGCCTGTCTTCCCACGAGCCTCCCGAGGTGTCAGGAGAGGAAAGCGCATCACAGAGGCCTGCGGGCCTGCAGGGTTCTGACACCGACACGCAGTCTCAGCCAGGCCCCGCAGCACACCTGTAGAACGCTTCATTTCCCCTGACCACGCCCTCCACCCTGACTGCCCCCCACGTCAGACTGGGCACAGGGACAGAGCTCAGCTGTCAGTGCAATGGAGCAGAAAGACTCACCCAAAAGAAGAAGGAACACAACTGTAAACCTGCGGTAGGAGAGGAAATGCTGCTTCTTGGTGAAACTTTGGCACATGGAGGAACTGGTTTTGTGCTGGAAAATTCACAGGTCCATCTGCCCCCAACACCCCGGCCTTTTCCTCTGGTTAGCCACATGCTCATGGAGGAGCTGACTGCAGTCTGACCCAGCACAGGCCTCAGAGCCTGCTGTGGGTTCTTAAAGTGGTCCCCAGGCCCCAGCAAGCATCCCTCCCTGGCTTCCATCACAGCAACCTACTGGCAAAGTCAACCACATCAGCGAGCTGCACGGCTCAGCCAGCCAGGCAGCAAAGAGCTGGCTCTTCTTCCAGCTCCAGGCCGGCCCTCCAAGCCGGGGCTGCAACGGCTTAGGGGAGCCCCTTCACGCTTTTCCCCGGGGAATGAAGAACGTCTGGGAAGAATGGAAGAGAAAAAAGCAGGCAAGCTGCTGAAATCTAGCAGAGACAAGTACAAATAATTATCCTAAAAAGCAGATGTGAAACAAGGCTGCATACGTTACACACGGCACTTACGCTGGGATTACAGCGCTGTCTTCCACGAGCTGACGCAGTGCCGCTCCCTCTGCGATGTGAGTTCTCGCTTCTCTGGTGGCTTGGACGGGGATGAGAGGCCCTGCAGCAGCTCCCGGACAGCGGCAAGGTCAGGTTCAAGGTTACAGAAGCACCCGGTTTGCCCAGATAGCATTTTCCACTGGTCCTGAGCTAGAGGGATGAACTGCTAAGCCCACCCAAAACACAAGAAAAACAAATTAAAAATGAACCCACACTTCATGACAGTCAGTTTTGTAGAGGAACGAGGAGACTATTTTGAAAAGGCTACAGCTTTCTTTCTTCAAATGTAAATAATTGGAACTAAAAGAGGGAAAAAATAAAACCCACCATACAGAAGTCCCCTCGTGACTATCAAAAGCAGAGAAAAAATGTAAATTATGCAACAATGCCACTTCTAATTTTCATTTCCAAATTTTTTTCACTAACCTCAAAGACAACATTAGTAGACCCTACTGATTTTCATGTGCTGGGGATTAAACTCAATACCTCTTGCTCTTTCTTAGATTTTCTGCTCAGGCTAGCATACTACCACTTAAGTCCACCTCCATTTCTGGCTTTTTGCTGATTAATTAGAGATGAGTCCCCCAAATTTATCTTCCTAGGCTGGCTTTGAACCTCAGTCCTCAGATTATAGCCTTTTGATATGTTGTAGATTATTTGTAAACCTTTTTTAAAATTATCTCTAAAAAAATTAAAAAATAAGAATGGCCAATAGACACATGAAGAAATGCTCAATTTCGCTGGCTATAAAAGATATGCAAATCAAAACAACATTGAGATTCCACCTCACCCCAGTTAGAATGGCTATAATCAAGAACTCTAATAACAGCAGATGCTGGAGGGGACGTGGACAGAAGGGAACCCTACTTCATTGTTGGTGGGAGTGTAAACTTGTTCAACCACTTTGGAAAGCAGTATGGAGGTTCCTCAAAAGACTCCACATAGAGCTCCCCTACGACCCAGCAATCCCACTTCTGGGCATTTACCCAAATGATCACAAACAAGACCACACTAAAGCTACCAGCACGACTATGTTTATCGAAGCATTATTTACCATAGCTAAGATATAGAGCCAACCCTCAGTAGACAAACAGATCAAGGAACTATGAATTCTATGCTTCCATCAGAAAGAATGGCATTGCCCCTTTCATAAGGAAATGGGAAGACTTGGAAAAATCATATTAAGTGAAGTAATCCGGACCCAAAGAAACCTAGGTCCCATGGTCTCCTTTATTTGTAATAATTAGCATAGATCGAAGATAATCTTAGCGATGAGCAGAATAGCTCAATAGCTATTTGCATATGACCATACAAGATGATGCCAAGCGAAATGAGACATGGACACAAGAGGTTTTCCTTTGTTGTTGTTGTTCTCAATGTACTATGTGATTTATTTTTTTCTTTTGTGTTTCTCCCTGCATGGTTTTTCCCCTGTTGTCACTGCATTGGATTTGGCACCCTGGTGTTGTGTATATGCATTTATCTGAACTAGGGAAGGGAAGGGGAACAACAATGGTGAGACAAAGGACAAGGGGGAACCGATCCACAGCGACACTCACCAGACAGTATGTGGGAAATGATCTGCACAACTTGGAGGGTTGGGGGGGGGGAGGAAAGAGGGAGGAAAATGAGAGAAAGGGCAACAAGTTAGATAAGAAACGTAATCACTACCTTACTTATGTAACCGTAACCTCTCTGTACATCACCTTGACAATAAATTTTTACTTAAAAAATAAAAATTATCGTTAATATTATATCAATGTATCAATTTATCCAAGCACAATGTGCCAATCCATGTCACCCTCCCCTCACTCTTCCCCTGTAAAGCAGCTCCGAAATAAACCATTGTATATATTTCCCCACTCCGAAAAGACGACACAGCCTTTAGACCCTGCTTGTATGCAGCATTTGGCTTTAAGAGAAGACACTTCATGATTGAGACGCGTGGTTCTCGCACTAAGGAATCGTCCTGCACGGTTCTCATGCAGGCCAGGCGGTGGAGTGACATGATAATTCCACAGCCTTCCGTTGGAACACTCCGTCTACCCTGACACACGCATCGCTTTGTGCTGGGTGGAATGGGATGTCTGCAGCTGGGATGTGCTGTTATTGTTCAGTATGGAGCCGGTTTACAGATAAAGGTGTCCCTGTCACAAGTTCTGAATAGCTGTGGCTAATTGCTGACCCGAATGGGCCCAATTAGCTGCTACAGGCTCTGCAAGGGACCCCTGGGACCCATTCTCTCTGGCGCACTCATTGTGCAACTCGCCTCACGCCCATACCTTGGCCGTGGGCTTTGTCGTCGGTCGTCTTTCTGCAGATCAAAGGTTTGTTTCCTGAAAGGATGACTTCTGAATCCCCAGGCCTCACCCTGCCCACATCGGAGGGCCGAGGCCGCCGCCGTGGGGAGCCCGTCCCAGGGCGGCGTTCCCCTGCAAAGCTGCTGAATGATGCCCCTGCCGCTGCCATTTGATGAAATAATACCAGGCACTCTGTTCTCATAAATCCCCGGCCATCAGCAGGAGCTACAGCATACTTGGGGCTCCCTGGAGACTCTTGGGTGCGGAGGGCCCAAGGCCAGGGGTCTCCCTCCCTCCTGTCCATCTGCCTGACAGCAGCACCTGCCCAGGGGTACGTGCTCACACAAGGTCACGCTCCTGCAACACATCCTCCATGGTCAGGTTGGACAATGTGCAACACGGACTGGACAGAGCAGGGGTCAGAGGGCAGGGTTCAGAGGGCCCAAGCTCTGTTGGGTTTTTAAAAAGAGGCAGCTGGTAAGAACTGCAGCACGCACGTGGTATTCAGGGAAGGGGCAGGTTTATTCAGTAGACCTGCGGGGGCCAGGCAAGGTTGGCACCTGAGAAAGAGAGAGAGCTGGGAAAGAGGGAAGATAGAGAAAAGAGCTAGAAAAGAGCAGAGAGAGCAGAAAAGAGAGCGTCTGGGAAAGGTGGGAAAGAGTTGAGAAAGAGCTAGAAAAGAGAAGGGAGCTGGGAAAGAGAAGAGAAGGAAAAAGCTGAGAGCTAGAAAAGAGCAGCGAGGGAGCGTTTGGGCCTAGGCTAGGCCTTATCTAGGGTATGGGCGGAGACAGGTGTGGCCACATCAAATTCAGATGTGACCTCAGCGGATGCAGATGTGACCTCTTCCAGGTGTCCCAGTTGCCTAGGTAACGCAGGTACTGGGTGGAGACTTTGCTGCGAGGAGGGTGGAGTCTGCTCGCCATCCAGGAGCGGACCTTACACCCTCCTGTTGTAGAAGATGCATTCTGAGTTTACCCGAGGACAGGTGGAAAGACAGGTGGTCACGCACCCCGGATTGCTACCATTTTCTGGTGCTTTGACCCAGGTAAGTGGCGTTGAATGTATCTCACCATTGAAAGCCTCTTTATGAGTGATATTTTCTTTATCTTTGGAGTTAATTTCCTAGTATTTACTTCGGAACTCATTTTAAATTTTGACCTAGTTAAGTTAGGTCAAGGATGATATCAAGAGATAGTAACACACGTGGTCAAATGGTTTTCCACCCAAAATGAAATATGTGCTCGAAACTGTTTCGCTGATGGCCACCGGCACGCAGAAGGTACTGGGTTCCTTGGAGACTTTTAGAAAGTTCCTTAGCTGGTTTGGTGGCTCAGTCTGCCTGTGTCTGGTTGTAGTGGGTTGATACTTCACAGTCATGGATTTACCTTATTTATCTGTGTTCTTAAGGGATTTTCTAATGACCGCCTAACTTCTTTACAAGCCAATGTCCTCACCCTCATCCCATTGCTCTTAGGTTTAAGAAATGTGTTGAATCAAGAGATCAGGTAGCCGCTACCCCCGTCCTCCATGTGGTCCTCTGATTTTATGTGTTTACCCTTTAAAGGATCTTGTTATACTTCTGGTTATTTCGTGAAGATGTGAATTACCTTCCAAGTACCAAAGGAAACTTCTCCATGGTATTGAATAACCCGTCTCCTCCCCACAAGTGGGTGCCTTTGTTTAACTGGTTCCACTTTACACATAAACCATCCTGCGCTCTGCTTTGTGTTCTCTTCTAACTGCACCATTTACACAGGACAACGTCACTCAGCAATTGTTTCATACATTTTAATATCTGGTTACCATGACTTCCTCATTACTTTTCAAATATTTCAATATGCCAATTTTAATCATTTCAGATGAATTTTAGAATCATTTTATCATATTAAAGTAATATTACTGTTTATATTTTGACACATGAAGCAGGCAGACAGCTCACAGTCCAATGAATGATTCCCTTCCCCTTTCCACCAGACCCACCCCTGCGATCCCTGTCCAGGGCTGCACTCCTGTAGTCTTCGCTCCGTGTTTCTTGGCTTGCTAATTCCTTTTAGTGGAGGTGGTACTTCCCTAGCCTGGCCTTGGGCAGGGCTCCCAGTACCCACACCTCCTCATGGTGTCACCCTCCGGCCTTCCGAAGATGACAGAGCAAGGACATGAGTGAACTCCTCCTGGCTCAGGCTTTCCAGCTGGCCTAGAAGCTGGCCGCAGATGTGCAAGTCACACTGAGTGAGAAGCGGAGTCACCCACGCATCCGGCTCGATGGCCAGCCCACAGGAAGGAAAAGAAGTGCCTGTGGCTGATAGTGGTTTAAGTTTCACAGAAAGGTGACCGGCATGCATCCAAACACTCTGCTCCACATGCCGGAGCCCTGATCTCCAGAGGTCTTCCAAACGTCACTGGGAGGGAATGTGGACCGAAGGTGGCGTCACGCTGGGTTAGGGGCCACCGCCGATCGATGGGACCCATAAAGACCTATTTCCACATAAGGCCATTCTTAGGGAGCCAGGGGTTGGGAAATAAGCATTTCTCTTTCAGGACCACTCTTCAACCCATCACAGACGTGGTCTGAAGACACTGTGCCTGTGGCAATCGTTGTTAAAGGCAGGCCTTGTGTTGTGGGGCTGCCAGCAGGATGGGCTCTCTCCCCAGGGAGCTCAGCCGGCAGCCGCTGAGCCACCATGGCGGATGAGATGCTGGCCCGTGGACAGGGTCCTGGATGTGGGGGCTTTGCATGCCTTGGGACTCCCAGCAAGAGCCCAGGATGGAGCTCAGGGCTTCAAAACGGCCTTGCCCAAGTCTGGTCTGAAGGAAAGAGGAAGAGGTAGAGCCTAAGCCTTTGCTGCTCCTCTAGGCGGCCGGGTGTTGGCATGACCTTGTAGACTTTCTGTGGTGGTCAGGGCGCTGAGGGCAGCAGCCCTCCTCCGCCTCCCCGCGGCCCTGCGAGCTGGCGCTCCGTACAGAGGGGCCACGGTTGGTTCATCATCCCAACAACATCCACAGAGATCTTTTCATTCTGAGGTCCTTTCTACTCCTGTGGGTGAGGCCATCTCTTAGCCTGCACTCTAGCGTGATTTGAGTGTTCT
The DNA here is from genome assembly GCF_000151885.1 of Dipodomys ordii. Classification (NCBI taxonomy): domain Eukaryota; kingdom Metazoa; phylum Chordata; class Mammalia; order Rodentia; family Heteromyidae; genus Dipodomys; species Dipodomys ordii. The sequence continues at coordinate 2,401,021 of NW_012267307.1, forward strand.
GAGATTTATTGCTTTCTTAGCATTTTGGGAAACAGCCAAGCCTAAGACTCTTATCTCTGATGAACTTTTGTATTTACATACGTTCCCTTCTGCACTTAATTTTGTACATTTATATTTTCCTAAATAGTTCCCTTCCTAATAAGACCTTGCAATCTGTGTTGGAAAGAAGTTGTGGGTTAGTTCATCGTGTAACATCCTTAAGTCTCCAGACAGCTGCTGTGCTTCGTGTTGTTCCTCCTGACTGACCGGGACTCTCTGGGCCGTCCCCTCCTCCCGGCCTCCTCCCCTCACCCGCTCCTGAACTTACCTCCCCCATCTTCCTGCCTCTCAGCACCTCGGCCTGCATTCTCCCTTCCTCTCCTTTAGTTCTTTCACATTATTTTCTTAAATTCTTGAGATAAAATCATGAGACATTAAATTTCTTTTCTTTCCTTTTTTTCTGGTCATGGGCCTGAACTCTGGGCCTGGGCACTGTCTCTCAGCTCAAGGCTCAAGGCTAGCACTCTACCACTTGAGCCACAGCGCCACTTACAGCTTTTTCTGCTTATGTGGTGCTGAGGAATCGAACCCAGGGCCTCATGCATACAAGGCAAGCTCTCTACCACTGAGCTACCTTCCCAGCCCTTAAATTTTTTTCTAAAGAAAGTCATGACAAAGGAAAAATAAGAACTTTGGTCTGAAGTTGTTTTTGATAACACATCCTTTGTCATTTTCCGTGTCATATTTCAAATAGTGTACAGTTGTCTTTTAAATGTCTCTTCTAGATACTGGATGTTTATTTCCAAATACTTTCGGTTACTTTATTTAAAAAAAATCACCATTTATAGATAAATTATGCCTAATGCTTCAAAATCTGTGGGCTTTATAAATTTCTTAGTATTATTCCCTGTCCACTCCTAAAGAGACTTTACAATGTATATTCAATCTTCACTTTCACCCCAAAACTTGCAATCTTCATCAGCCTATCTCCATATAGACTGATGCAAATACATATGTCTATTTGTATATATTATGTAGATGTATATAAATATACCATTTATATAAGCATGTAATATGCATATGACTATATATTATAATTATATATGTGTGTGTGTGTGTGTGTGTGTATATTGTATATGTTAGATGCTCCACAAGATAATGGCTATGCTTTTCCATGCCTTGTGCTATTGGTTGTGAATATCAACATTATGATGCCTGGGTAATTTTGCTTCTTTCTTGGTTTTTTTGTTTCTTTCTTTGGATGTCTCCGTTGTTTCCTGTATTTCCAAAGTCTTTTAAAATATTTTCTTTGATGTGTCCATCGTAAAGGTTACAGTGTTGGACAGTGTACGTTAAGAGAAATTTTTAATGAATTTACATGTATACATGTAAAAGCTGCCATAACAAAGTTCCGCAAAATGGGGTCTTCACCACAGAAAATTCTTACCTCAGAGACACGGAGTCCAAGCCTGTGTCCAGCGGTCTAGACGGAGAACAGGTGCCGCTGTCGGGGGGGGGGCAGGGGGAGGACAGGGGGAGGCCTGCAGCCTTGATTGTAGAAGGGCCTGGCCGTAATGTGCTGTGTGTCTGTGCCCACACTCCCCTTGCTGGAATCTTAGTAGATTAAGGACCCTGCTGCCTTTGGCCCTCATATCAACTCAACTAATGGCACCTGATAACACTCCATTTCCAAAGAGGGCCACACCCTAAGTGGGGGTCAAGACTTCCAGCACACGCTGAGGCCTACAGCTCATCATACAATACAAACGTGTATTTTATCACTACTTCCACCTGCCAACACACAGTTTGGACTATTGTTTGGTTGTGGCTTGATTTTCAGTAGGACAGGCAGCTACCACATCCTACATTGATTTGGGAAGGAAGCATTTGTGGCTAGTAGGAGAATTTACTAGTGCTTCCCTTCAAGTTTTCAAAGAACATATTTAAACCAATATTTGACTGATTACAGGCATAAACAATAGACTAACATTCCACAACAGAAGACATGTTTCACCATCAGTAAAATGACTTATTTCATTATTTTCTCTCGCATGGTTAATTTAAACTGCTTTCCAAGTCTTATCTGTCTCTCTATCACTTCTTAAATAGAAGATTGGCAGACATAATAAATTTTAATCACGGCTACAACAATAATTTTGACATTTAAATGATATCTTGGTTAATCCTTCTTTTTAATTGAAATATGAGATAATCGTCGATTCACGTGTAGCTTAAGAAGTAATACGGAGGCCTCTTTTGTTGACTGCCCCGTTTCCCCCAGGGTGGCATTTTGTAAGGTCATAGCAGTGTCATCATGGGAATGTCAACTGTGACCTGATGAGCCAGGTGTACATGGACCCGTTCGTGAGTGGGAATGAAGTTCTGGGAGCTCACCCATCACCCCCACAGTCAGGACACCCCACAGATCCACATGGTGAGAGCCTCCTACTGCACGTCCAGAGCATGTCCACCTAACCTGTTCCAACTCTTACCTCCTCATCCCTAACCCTCAGCAACCTGTGCAGCATCTGTAACTGTTCCTTCATGTACACCCTTAGAGAGTCATGCAAGCTGTGTGCGTTCATGCCTGTGTGTTCATGCCCCGGTAGCCTAATGCCTCACCAGGTTCTGCACACGTTCGTTTTGGCTTCCTCCTGCTGAAGAATATCAGGGCTGCTATCTGTCTTGGGCTGGTACAAATAAAGCTACTGTGTCCAGGTTTTATGTGGATATAAGTTTTCATTTCTGTAACATATACCCCAAGGAGTACAATTGCCAGTCCTGTGGTAATTACGTGTTCGGCATTATGAGACGCTGCTAAGTTACGCTGCAGAGTGGCTGTAATGTCTTACACGCCTGCCTGGGACGTAAGTGGCCGTTTCCTTGCGTCCTCTGCATCCTCACACTCAACCAGCGTTGTCCTTGCTGTTGTCATAGCTGCCTTGGTAAGGAAGCTGTGATAGCTCATGGGTTTCATTTGCAGCTTCCCAATGACTGATGATAACAAATATCTTCACATGTACATAGTCAGCTTCCCATCACTGTGATAGAACACTTGAGCGAAACTACTTTCCAAAGAGAGAGGTTGAGCTCAAGGTTGTGGAAATGTCAGTACAAGGTGGGCTGGTTCCATTGCTTTAAGCCTGAGATGAGGAAGAATATCATGGAGGAAGAATGAATGGCATGGAGAATGTCTGCCTCAGGACATAAGGAAGGAGAGGAAGAGAGACAGAGACAGAGGAACAGAGACAGAGAGACAGAGACAGAGACAGAGAGATTGCCCAGGAGCCCGACAGGATTCCTCAGTGGTCTCCATCCTCCACCTAATGCTATCTCCTGATCGTCTGTCCATGGAGCTGTGAGCGCCCCCCGGGTGAAGGCACAGATGAATCAGAGGATCACAGCCCAATGGCCTCTCAAGGCCCCACCTCTGAATGCTGTGGCCCAGGACCCAATCTGCAGGCATCCTCAGGACATTTCAGGCTCAGCCTGCAGCACCATGAACAGTAGCTCCATCTGCGAGTCATGTTCTGTGAAATGTCCTCCTGATGTTTGCTCCTCATTAGATGGATTGCTTTGTTCTTACTACTGACTTCCCAGCATTCTGTAAAGAGTCTAGCTGCTAGCCCTCTGTAGCATATGGTTTTCAAGAATGTGAAAATGCAAATAACAGAAAATTAAAACCAAAGAAAGCGGAAACACCCACAATCACAGTCTTAGATTTTATTAATTCACTCTGTAGCAGGAAGGTCTAGATAAAATACTTGGGAAACCTAGACATCTATATGAAACCACATGACACACATACATTTCACCAAACTCTAGAACAATCGTCCTTTGCAAGTACAAACCCACAGAGTAGCCTGAGACAACTGTGCTTCACATCTTCTGAAATATGATCGCTGACCAAAAATCAAGTCATAAGTTGATGGCCATAACAAATCTAAGTATTCAACAATTATTTAAAAATTAATGTACTTCTAATTCACTCATGGAGTAAGGATACGTTTACAGGAAAGTACACTTTCAAACTAAACGCTAAAAAAATGATTTGTACTACAATATATCTCTTAGAGAGATAATAGAATTTTTTAATACCTATATGAAAAACTTTATATGTTTCATCTTTTAAAACCCAGGAAAATAATGCCAAGACAAACCTAAAGATTACATATATAGCTAATAAACTGAAATTGCTTGAACAAAAGTATAATAATTAAAGAGAAAATTAATAAAGGTTTGAGGTATTATTCAAAGTATTAATGGACTTGTTAAGCTCCAACTAAGAGCAACCAAGACAAAAACAGAAAATACAAATTACAAATGCCATACATTATGTCTATACATATTCTATTCTATTCTAAGCCCTTGTCCATCCACTAAAATAATAAAAGAATATTATGAATATATCTATGCCCATATACACGCTAACTTAGATGAAATGGGCTAATTCCTTTAAAGACATAGACTACCAAAACTCATATTAAGCTAAGTCCATCATTAGAATTGGCCTGTATCTGTGAAAGACATTGATGTGATAACCAGTTACCTTCTACAAAAGAAGGAAACAAGTTCAATTTCATTGGTGAAATTTTCCAAACACTAAAGAAGAAAGCATTCTCTCTGTAACTTTCTATGTAAAATAGAAACAGAGCACTTCCTAATGGATCTTATGAAGTTAATATTGTCTTAATTAAAACCAAATAATGGCATTACAAGAAGAGAAGATGTGAACAAAATATTAGCAAGTAAAATCCACCAGTGTATGAAATAATGACACATCCAAGAGTGATTTAGTCTAATTGTGTAAGTCTAGTTCAACAACTAAAAATCTGTTTATGTAATCTATCACATCAACCAACAGGTTAAAGAAGAAAAAACAATCATATGATCCTATCAATGCATAGAAAGCATTTGACAAAATATAACACCTATTCATCCCTGATGAAAACTTCCAGAAAATTAGGGCTAGAGAAATCTTTTGAAAGAGAAAGAATGTCTACAAAAAAACCCCACAACAGTGTGGAATAACATAGTTTATGGTTAGAAACTAAATGAATCACCCCAAGACCAGGGAGAAGGCAAACTCCTCTCTCCATACTCCTGATCACATCATTTGAGTAATACGCATTAGTGACATAAAAAAAGGAAATAAGGGCAATCAGAATGGGAAGAAGAAAAATTACCTTTGCTCAGAAATGACATGATTTTCTTTACAGAAAACCTAAAGAATAAGAAAAAATTCCTCAGGGAACTAATGAACAAATATGGTAAGTTTTGAAGAATACAAGTTAATACACAAAGAGTAACTTGCATTACCACATACCAGTAATGAGCAATTGTAATTGAAACATGAAAACACAATACTATTTATACTAGCAACCAACATGGAAATGCTTAGGAATGAATCTATCATAATATGTACAGAATCTACATAAAGACAAACACAAAGCTGATGAAAGGAAGCCAAGATCTAAATAAATGAAAAGTTTATCCCTTGCCGGTGTGTAAGAAGGGTCAATATTAAGATGTCACGTCTCCTAATGTGATATATAGAGACTATAAAATTCAAGTAAATTCCAATCAGGCTGTTTTGCGGCAACAAACTGATTCTAAAGTTTCTATGGAAAGACAAAAGACCCAGGCTAGTTAACTCAGTAGTTAAGAAGATCAAAGTGGACAGCTGCCAATACAAGCTGACCTCATGACTACTGTAAAGCCAGTGTAATCCAAACAACATAGTGCTAGAGAAACAACACAGGAGGGTGTGAGTGGAATGGTGTAGATCTTGAAATACAGTTAACTACTCTTTGGTCAAAAGGAAAGATAATTCAACAAAGGATAAACTTCTCAACAAAGCACGTTGGAATAACTGCATGCTCAAATGCCAAAAAAAAAAATCTAGGTATAGACCTTTAAACTCTCATAAATATTACTCAAAGTGATAGCAGGCCTAAATATATATCCACAAGGATGAATCTTTTAGAAGGAAACATGAGGAAAATCTGTGGGGGTCAATAAGGACTTTTTAGATACAATGACTAACATGATGTATGGAGAAAAGGCCGGCAAGACCATCTCCTAGGCTCTAGGGGATGTCTGATCACCATCGAACTCAGCCCCATGTGGACTCAGTTTCCCATGTGTCTGGAGCCACCATGGCATCCCTGAGTCACCCTGTTCCTCAGAGTTCAGCGTCCTGGTGTTTCCCCTGCAGCTGGGCTCTTAGATCTAGTTGGTCCAGTGCCCAAGCAGGCCCCCATGTGATTAGAAATGCCACGTGGGCTCACTAATGCATAGGGTCCCGGGCTGGCTAGCCAGAGGGGGCACAGATTGCATTGCAGTGCTCAGAATGCTTCACAACACAAGAATTCCTGGAATTTTCTAATCAATATTTTAGTATCTCCACTGGCTGAGGGTAATAAAACTTCAGAAAAAGAAACCTTGGGTCAGGGGGCTACTTAATTTGTTTAGACACATTAAAACTGAACATCTTTTAACTTGGCGAAAAACGCGGTAAGCAAATGTAAAGATAGACCACAGACTGGGAGAAAACACTTACCAATCACCTGTCTGTTAAAAGATTTCTATTCAAAATATTCAAAGAACAACTTGAAATTCAACAATGACAAAGCCAGCCACTCTGATTTACAAACACAGGCAAAAGACCTGTGCCGTCCTCTCACGTTAGAAGATGGACAAATGACCGCGTGTACAAAGATGCCTGAGCCATATTATTAGGGAGTGCACATGAAGACAAGAAAGTGCCTACCTGTCAGCACCTCTCAGAACGGGTGAAGTCCAAACAACACTAATACTTCATGCATTGGAAAGGACATAGAATTGCCAGTCAACCTACTTTTCTTTGAGATTGTCTGGATTTTCCAGGTGTTTCTGGCAGGATCATTAGTCTACCACCAGCTCTGAGGAACAACATGCTTTTCTAACACTACTGGAAAGTTTTAACTTATTGAATGGTGTGCTTTTTGAATGATATAAAGTACATTAAAGCAGTTCCTGTAATTAAAATATTGCAGATGTTGCTGGTTCTTATTTCCAGACCAAGTCTAGCTCTGCTGAGTGAATTAGAGGAGGAGCTCCTATGGCCCTGTCTGCCACACACAATGACCCAAACAGGGGACAGTCAGACCACACACATTACACTCATTAATAATGTTTTCCATTCAGGTCAATTCAACAAATGTTTATTGACTGCTCACTATATGACATTCGTTGCAGAACTTCATTCCAACCATGAAATCGGAACCATTCCTCTGGTTAGTCTTACAGCCGTACATTGACGCAGCCAGAGCTGGCTCTCCTCTGCAGGCTCCCCTTCTCAGGAGAGGTGGAGACCACCTCCCGCCCCAGTACTGACTGCTGGAGGAGGCTAAGCGGAAGCACATCACCATAGCATGAGCCCACCTTCGAAACAGAGTCCTCAAGCTCAGAGGGCAACAGAGATTCAACTTCTTTTTACATGGCTAAGTCTTATTGTGTCTGTCTCTCAAGACAGGACAACATGTAGATTACTCCTCACATCTCCTGTATCTAGATAGCACTGCTAAAGGAGATGAGAGAGTTCTCATATAAGGCTTAAAAAAAAAAAAAACAAAAACAGTAGTAATCAAACCCTAGTCCTCCCCTCTCTTCTCTTCCCCTCCCCAAAATATACTCTTAGATGAAAGTATGTAGTCAAGCACATCAGATTGAAATGCCAGCTCCTTTGCTTCTGATATAAACAACTCTGGGCAAATGCTCAGCTTCATAGCGAGCTGTTAACCATCTGTACAATGGGACTACCAACACCCTCTTCTCCATGACTAATCTCTGTTACACTCGGACCAATTATCTCCTAAATCAACTTCGGTTAACTTTTTGCCTTTTAGAATAATGAAAGAAGTCAACTTCAACTGCTATGGAGAGCAACCAGATTTGATTATATAAAAGAAAGATTGTTACATAATTATCAGAACCAATCAGATTTCCCACCCCCCCAGAAATAGAAGCTTCCCTGAGAGATGAGATTGTAGCTCAGAGGCCTAGCCCTGGCCTAGCATATGCAAGGAGCCATGTCCCATCCACAGGACTGAAAAAATGAAAATAAAATAAATGAGGAAAATTCCATTGCAGTGCCAACTTGCGCTGAAGTCTATTGAAAGTGGTAAACAGTGATGTATCTCTGTCCACATTGCTGTCTTCTATGGCTAAAGCTAGCCTAAAAAATGCTACTACACTGTTGGTGGGAGTATAAACTGGTTCAATCACTCTGGAAAGCAGTATGGAGGTTCCTCAAAGGACTCCACATAGAACTCCCCTATGACTCAGAAACCCCACTACTGGGCATTTACCCAAATGAACACAAACAAAGAAAGCCACACTAAAGCTACCAGCACAACTATGTTCATTGCAGTATTATTTACCATAGCTAAGATATAAAACCAACCTAGATGCCCCTCAGAGAGGAAAATAAAACCAACCTAGATGACCCTCAGAGAGGAATGGATCAAGAAAAGTGTATATATATATATATATA